>NC_134873.1:51641610-52011610 GCF_049852395.1 Peromyscus maniculatus bairdii | reverse complement strand
CACATAAGATCCCTCTCCTTAGACATTACCTGAATTTAGCCTTTAGTTAATTCATTTCCCCATTGGTCACTTCCCTTTGGGGTTGCAAGTGATAATTAACGGTTATTGCCTCCTTTTGTGATTCTTATCACCCCTCTGTTTGACCCTGGAAGCCTGGCTTTGCACTGCTAAGGGAATACTGCTTGTAAGTGAATATATACCAGGACTCCCAGGGCACAAGAGGACAGAGAAAAAAGAGAATGGAAGAACTAGATGGATAAGAACTAGATTGAAGGGCTAGAAGAGAGGACAAGAGGAACAAGATGGAAGATGAGAAAGAGCGAGATGAGAGAGAAGGAGACGGGAGAGGAGCGGCTAGGGGAAAGAACTAGACAGATGAGAACCTAGAAGGGACAGAACTAGATGAAGGAATTAAGATAGATCCTAGAGGGGACAGTAGATAAATATAGAGAAATCAGGCAAGAAAGGAGCTAGACATGAGAACAGAATAGAAGCTGTGTAGAGAGAGAACTATCACAGAATAATAATAAAGTGTATGAACTAAAGAGTTTCGTGTACATAGATTGATTTCTTTTCATCAAAGATTAATTATCAGCTGGTTGTAGATTCTTCCCAGACCCTGGGAGGGGGCTATCGACTATCGAGGGGCTGGACCCCCATAGTCCCCGATGCCTGGAGCCCCCATAGTCCCCGATAGAGGAGAGGAGGCAGAGGTGATGGAGAGGGAAGCGGGGAGAGGAAGGGTATGACGGGACTGTGTGGGAGTTGGGTGTGGGGAGCAGTTGATAGTTGTTGGGTGAAGGGGGATGAGGGGCTGCAGATTGGGGGGCCACTCCAGGCCTCTGGCTATGCCAGGCAGGAGCAGCTCGAGGGTACAGCTCAGCGCCAGCCCCTCTTTGGGACGGCGCAAGTGCGGGTTGTGGAATGACCTTGCCATTGGCGGCCGAAGCCAGCCAGCCATTCCTGAGTGGGCCTGAGCGCGTCCGCCTCCCCTCCCCACCCAGGCCGCAAACACCACCACCCCCCCCCCACCCCCCCCGGCACACAGCAGATTAATTTGAAAATTGAGTCGCAGCTGAAGGAGTTGATGTTGATTTCAAAGTTCACTGGTGTTTAATTAGAACCATCTTGAGACTAAGCCTGCTCCAAGGAAATTATTCTGACCGAATAATTAAAGAGAATAAAGGTTAGATTTGTGCTTCTGGTTAAGTCCGTGTTGTATTCGACACTTCCAAAACATAAATCTCATTAACCTTTCGTGCACCAATATTAAATTGCCTGGAATGAGTTGTCATTCTCATTAAGGCAGCATCATACAGAGGAGCCTTTGTTTCTCCTTGGTGGCTGGGCCATCTCTCCTTGAAGCGGTCCTTGGGCGATGGGTTTTTAACCTGATCCATGCTCAGGTGCCTGCAGCTCCCTTCCCTCCTGGAGAACTAGACCTCAGCCAGAGGCCACGGCTGTGGCCGGGAAGGCGGAGGTGGCCTAGGCAAGCTTAGTGGTCTTCTTGGGAGCCTTGTGGGTCAGATGGGGAGCGCGCTGTGCTTTTGAGGCCACAGATGTCAGAGTGTTGGTGACCTTGCTTGGGGTGTGGGCTAGGAGTGGTGGAGTCAGTCTCCTGCCTGGTGGCCGGAGCAGGACACGGGCCAAGCCCTGTGTACCTGCCGCAGGACTCCCTGTTCCTGAGCGTATTTTATTTCTGTCTTTTCTCAGTTGATTATAGATAGGATGAGGTATCACAAGTAGCATGATTATGCCAACGCAGCCTGGGGAGCTTCCAGGTCCCCAGAACTCATCTGCAGCAACATCCCCACCACCACCACCCCTGGGAGTTACAACAGCCCTGTTACCTGTGTGTCTGAATTGTGTGGTGTGTGTGTGGCACACGGGGTGGGGAACAACTTGCAGGAGTCTGTGACTTCTACCATATGACCTTGGGAATGAATGGAGTCGGGTCATCAGGCCTGGGGGCAGACACTTTTTCACTGGCTGAGCTATCTTGCTGCTTGTTTTATTATTTTTCTGGTCTTTGTGGTGTTTCAGGCCCCGAGGAACCTCAGTGTGGTCTGGAGGCGTAGCTGGTGACCAGATCAGGCAGCCGGACTCCATTGGAGAGTTCAGTCCTGGCTCTAAACTCATGCTCAGTAGCTCAGGCCTGGGTTCAATAGTGCTGCCAGCTGACCCAGATCCTGGGGCATGAAGCCTTGCGGGACTCTCCTTGACTCTTAGCTCCCTGGGATGTCTTTTATTCACAAGTTTTACGTGCTTCTTCACGAGACCCCCCCCCCCCATCTGTCCTTTTTTGAAGGTCTTCCATGGAAAAAATCTCGGGTTACCTCGAGATAGGCACCCCAACTCCCTCCCTGATGCGGGACTCGTGTTATCTCCGCAGCCAAAGCACACATCATGCCGCTGTCACTGATGCTGCTGTGGGGTGCTGGAGGCAGAATGGGGACCCTTCCTCTGCCTCCAGAACTCATGGGGTGATAAGCTTAGCCCGGTGAGCCCTAGCTCTCCAGAGGAAGGGCTGTGCAAGAAGGTTTCCATTTTCCACAGCCTCAGGCAAGTGTGTGTTGACCAAGAGGAGCATCTACATTTTGGGCAAGCAGTGCGGGGGTGGGGTGGGGTGGGGTGGGGGGTGGGGTGGGGGGGAGAAAAGATCTGCATCAGACAGTGGGAGTCAGGCTCAGGTCTGTTCTGGAAACTTCTGTGGCCTGGGAAGGACAGCTCAAACTCTGGCTGGCAGGCAGCAGATGGGTTGGGCACAGTCACCAATTCCGGTGCCGAGCCCTTGGTGCCGGGGGTACAAGGTGGGCTGGAGAGGAAACAGGCATCAGGTGGCTGGTGCTGAGGGGAGGCCTGGAGACGACTAGGGCACTGGAGGCTCCCTGCCTGCCTGTCATCCCATGTGTCTACTAGCTATGTGTCCCCTTGGGTATGAGAGTCAGTGACACAGTGATTGTGTCACAGTGACTGAGAGCGAAGAGCGGTTGCTAAGATCCTCAGGGCGAGGGCGCATCCATGAAGTCTCGTGTGTTTTGTGTCTGGCTTCCAAGTGGCCTCTTAGAGAAATCCTTGTGTTTAAATTTGTTAATGTTTAATGAAAAATGCAACCGACTGCTATGATTTAATAAAAGCGACACCCCTCTCTTAACGTTTCCCGTGGAAACGACTTCAGTTTTGTTGACTGAGTGGCAGCTTCATTATGGAGTTCCTAACAATGTGACCTTCCGGGACAGACAGATGTGCTCTGAAGGGGCCAGGCTTCCCTGTATCAAGATAGCGAATGACATCCATTCATGCCCACAGAGGCCTGGCCTTTCCTGAGCAGATGGGGGCAGAGCCCCAAATCTCTCCATCTCTCCTTCCTTGTGGGCAGCTCAGGCAGGTAGGAAGCACTTCCCCTCCACTTAAAACTGGTCTTTTCCACTATGGCCAGGGGCTCGTGCATCACTTAATGGAGATCTAGGTGATTTCTTCCGGATGTGAACACCGTAGTGATCTCTACAGACAGCAACATCACTAGGCAAGATGACATTATGGGATGGGGGTATGGTGGGACTGTAGTTAGGTTTTTGTTAGTCTCCATCTGTCCCCAGCAGAAGGCTGGTCTACTAGGTGGGGGTGGAGGGCTCTGGGATTGTGTGAATCCTGCCAAGGGGACTCTAGGCTCTGTTCAGAATTTAATTCATCTTCTAAATGGAAATGTCAAGACCCAGCAAACGTTTTTGCTAATGATTCTGATGATGAGATACGCAGGGGCAGCAAACAGTCGGCCACATGGAAATGGATTCTGCCTGCAAAGGATCACTCGAGAGAAAGCCGATGGTCCCTCTCAGCCCTGCACAGCCTCAGGAGTTCCCAAGTTCCCCTTCATTTGATGAATTCTGAGCAAAGGAAGACAGCTCAGCACAGGCACCCAGGAAAGTGGGGCTGGGTAGCTTTAGGAGAGGAGAGTTCCAAGAACAAGAATGGACAGTGCCTCTTGGAGCAAAAACCAGGTGTGGGGAAGAAATGTCCCGTCTCGGCAATGGGGCACAGCAAAGGCCATGTCCCCCATCTGCTGCACGAAGTGGGAAATGCTACAGATCAGGCAAATATCCCTAACTTGAAAAGTCTAAATCTGAAATGTTCCAAAACTTGAAACCTTTTGAGTACCATGATGGCCACCAGTGGAAGACTCCATGCCTATCGCCTGTGACAGGCGATACTCAGGATGAGGAGGCATTTAATGTGTAAATTACCTTTCAGCTGTGTACATGTGTATCTGAAACAGACACATGGACTTTATGTTTAGACTTGAGTCCCATCCATCGATATCTCATGTATATGTAAACAATCAAAAAATCCAAGAGGGCCTGAACTTTGAAGTACTTCTGACCCCATGCAAACTAACTTATACCAACTGCTGGCATTGGAATGGACCAGCTGAGGTCAGAATGCTTGGGTTGCCAAACATCAGAAGTTTACCCCCAGGTCCCTTTGTGATCACAACACAGCAAGAAATTCACTCTGACACTTGGGGCAGAGCATGTAGGTGCACAAGGTCAGAAATGGCATGGTAGGGCTTTGCTGGGAGTGTAGCTGTTAGTTGGTAGAATGCTTGCCTAATATATATATATATATATTATAGTGTACACACACACACACACACACACACACACACACAGCCCTCAGTTCCACTCCCAACACTGTATAAAACAGGCATGGTGGCACAGGTCTGTGAGCCCAGCACTTAGTAGGTGGTCGGTGCATGGCTATGAGCTCAGCACTTAGTAGGTAGAGACAGGAGGATCTTGGAACTGTATAGCAAACTTGAGGTCACCCTGGTCTACCTAAGACACTGTCTCCAAGGTCCTGTTGTAAAACAGCCTCCCAAATGCTGCATGTTCTCTTCAAAAATGCAAAAGGGGGCATTTCCCGTGTATTTTCTGTTCCACTTACTATGTTTTAAGTTCATTTAGAAATGATGGAGTCACATGAAGCTTAAACCTCGGAAGTCCTGTGACCCCTTCCTCATTTTCCACCAGTGGTGGAACTTTATATAACTGTGTATTACCAGGAAATGGATAGTTAAATAATCCACAGATGTTACCCAGCTTATTTGTTTATTTAGCAGTTCTGGGCTTTGATGCCAGGTAATTCACATACATGTTCAAGCAATCACCTCCTCTCAAAATACAGTCTTTAAAGAAGAAGAAAAAAAAAAAATAACAGCCGGGCGGTGGTGGCGCACACCTTTAATCCCAGCACTCGGGAGGCAGAGGCAGGCGAATCTCTGTGAGTTCGAGGCCAGCCTGGTCTACAGAGTGAGATCCAGGAAAGGCGCAAAGCTACACAGAGAAACCCTGTCTGGAAAAACCAAAAAACAAAACACCCCCCCCCCAAAAAAAAAACCAAACACAAAGGGGACACCCTGGTCCCACCCTTTGTAGTTTCCGCCCTCCTTCATTATCCTTGGCCATCACTAGTCTGTCAGGTCTCTTACAGGGCCTTCAGTTTTTGACACTTGAGTCGGAAGCCTTCTGCAGCTAGCTAACACATCCCAGCGTCTCTTCCTGGGAGCAATGACCCATCATCTCAGTCTGGTCTGGAGGTGGGAGCATCGGGGCTGGCCACTGGCCATCTGTTTAAGTTACCGGGCTCCTCTGTCCCTCGTCTATCGAACTGTGGCAATGGAACTTAGGGCTGATGAAGAATTCCTGACGCTCGTTTGCTGTTGGCCATCGAGACACGGCAGCTCCTGTGGCTCTCCCATGAGGCAGTCAACTCTGGAGCCTGCTCCAGGCCATTGCTTCATGCTTTTCAGTATTTCAGGGGTGGGGAGGGAGAACCGAGTCTTTCTGCTTGTCTTTTGGACTGGAAGAGTGTTCGGACCAAAGTTCAGTACGCCAGTCTGAAGCTGTGGCTCACAAAGCGGTAAGTGAAGACGCTGGGGTCTGTGGACTTGGGATTTCTGGCTCCTCTCTAGGCTCCTCTGGCTGGGAAGGTTGTTAGACGGAGTGGTGAGACTAGAGCAGAGCCTGAGCTCGGGGCCCCTGGCAGAAGGTGAACCCGGCAGTTTACGTAGGGAGGGAGGTGCTGCTGCCCCTGCAGGAAAGGCTGCAGCCGTTTTGTTTTTGGAGAACACCTGGATCCCATGTTTCTCGGGTGTGAGTTTGGGGCAATCCTGGGCACGGACTTCTCCAGCAGGATCTAGTGGTAGTGACAATCACACATGTGTGTGGGCAATGGACCGGACTCTTGGGCAAGGAGACTGTCAGTGGCTCTCTGCTTGGTTTCTTTCTTCTGTCAAATCAGAGTCCCCCCCTTGTTAGAACCTCTCCTGGCGTGACCCTTGCTAAGCGAGTCTGGGCTGGCTATGGGGACTTCCTGCCTGGACTCCTCAGCTAAGGCTCCACAGGGACGATGGCCGAGGTGGGGGTGTCTCCAGGAGCAGTGGCTTACACCCCACATTTGTCCTCAGACTTTCTTTGGTCTGTCTTGGAGGTAGCTATGGTGATACATGCATTTAATAAACCCTAGCAACCAGGAGATTGAGACAGACCATAATGTCAAGGCCAGACTGGGCCTTGTGAGACTGTTCAGATGCTGAAGAAACAAGACATACATACACAAAATCCGAAGCTACCCCCTCCCCATAAAATCCCCACACGTTTCTTACTTACTCCCCTTAACTGTTGCTTAAGCAGGGGCCAGCTCCTGCAAGTTAGCTTGCCTTAACAACCTCAATGTCCCTAAAATCCAAGTTATTTTCCCCTATAGTTCTTTCCTAGATCCGTTTTTTTAAAAATAATCATTTCATTTCACCCATTTTGATGCTTCAGGCATTCTGTCCAGCTTCAGGTGAGATGGATTCTTTTTTTTTTTTTTTTTTTTTTTGTCCTTTTCTTTTTTTTTTTTTTCTTTTCGAGACAGGGTTTCTCTGTGTAGCTTTGCGCCTTTCCTGGAGCTCACTTGGTAGCCCAGGCTGGCCTCGAACTCACTGAGATCCTCCTGCCTCTGCCTCCCGAGTGCTGGGATTAAAGGCGTGCGCCACCAACGCCCGGCTTTTTTGTCCTTTTCTGAGACAGGATCTCACTAACTAGCCCTGGCTGGCTTTGACCTCCAAAGGACCGACTGGGGCTGCCTCTGAGCACCTAGGAATCCTGTCCTGGCTGCGTCTGTGTGAATGGCTGAGTGAGTTCCCATGATTATAAACGCCTGTGGTCGTCAGTTACGGCGGGGTGTGGAGGATGTGTGTGGCTGAGGCACAGGGAAAAGCGGGGGATGCCAGCTGGTTGAGTACAGCCCTTCAAAAGTCCACCACCAGGAGGCGGCCGGGCCAGGAGGGTAACAGGACCGCCAGCCCAGGCAGTGTCAGACACTGGAGCCAACTTCACAGCTGGGAAACCACCGGAAGCTGCACTGTTTCCTGTTACTGGGGTATCCATCAGAACAACGTCCTCTACCGGCAGGAGGCTTCCTGCTACCGGAGTGTATCCACAACAGCACTGTTCTACCTCCTAAAATCTGGACCATCACAGAGAGTGCCAGGGTAAACCACATAACGAACACAGAAAAAAGACAAAACACAACTGAGGTGGTAGAGCCTGCCTATAATAACTGTGAAGGCTGAGGCAGGAGGATTCCCACAAGTTCAAGGCCAGCAAGACTGTCTCTGACGACCACCAACCAAAGAAGGCAAGGGAAACGTTTTGGTTATCTTCGTTTTTAATCTTAAATTTTCTGCCATGACACCGGAATGCATGATAGAAATGGCTCATCTTCACATGAAACACTTGGGTTCATTTTCATTCACAAGTTTTTCTAAAAACAAAACAACATTACAATTTCATAATCCCACATCCTGCCAGCCACTATCACAGATCTGACATGAAACAGTAGTCGCCAGCACGAGGGGCTGGCACGCTTTTCTGCGCATGAGTAGTGTCTTTGGAAACTACCACCCAAGAGTATCATGATTATAAATCTCATTGTACATGGCAACCCCAAAGGTGACAGATGTCCCCAAACAAAGTCCCTGTTTGTGGAGAGCCGCATCCTCCAGGCACTGAAAGAAATGTACTTTCCTTGTGTCCTTTTTGCAAGGACCTGATTTCATCGCCACTGCTGACTGGTGGACAGAGATGCCTGAAGCTGTGCTCCCTCAGAACTGGGTACAGACCGAACTGAAAGTCAGGTGGCTTAGACCCTCTTCTTTGGAAGAGAGCTACTTTGAGGTGTTTTTTTCCCTTAATTAAAAAACTGTTGTAAACAAAGGAGAGAGAGCACACGGACATACACCTAGACAGACTTCCACTGTGAACATTTGATGCGTGCACCGTATCTAGAGATACACAGGTCTCCACTTGTCCCCACACACCCTTCCATACAGCGTGGGAATCTGAGTGTCCTAGTGTCCTTGGAGTTCCCTGGAGCGCTCCTATTTCCGAACGATGGCTACCTGATATGTGTTACTCCTGAGAAGACAGAAGGGAATGACAGTTCCGATGCACTTTGGAATGGCACAATCACGGAAAGGCCTGCAAACTTAAGACTTCTCTAAACACAATCCAACAAAAAGTATGGAAACAATGTAGCAAGGTAAAAAAAATAAACAGTTTTTTGTAATCGAAGTATAAACAAACATAGGAAATGCACACTTGTCATTGAGTAGGAAACATACTTAAGAAAAATAGTTATCTGACAAAACTTGAAAAAAGCCCCTCCCCCACGCCTACCAACACGTGCACTGCCCAGACCAAAGCCACCACCGAGGGCTGCAAGGCTCACAGGAGGAGGACATGCCCACAGATGGCACATCTGCAGAGGGGCCCCTGTGAAGCAGTACTGTGACTGTCACCCTTCCGTAAAAAAGACATCCCTCGGTGTGGTAAGTCTGAATAAAAATGACAACTGAATTTCAAGCACCAATTCAACCGTTTAGACTACTGTGTTGATACTTCTACCGAGGGAACAGAGTGCCGAAGGCTAGCGAAGGTTAGCAGGTCATTACAGTTCATCTTTTAAAGGCATGTGGTTTCTTTCCCGTTCCCTCGAATGCCAAACGTGAGAGAATGTTTAGACCAGTAAGGATTCCTCGGAGAACCCACCACCTCTCAGAATCATGGTTACTATACATGAAAAGCTCTTCACCAAAGCAATGCTTGCTCCTAGGATAAAGTACCTGTCCACAGAAACTGAGGGCTGCCCCTCGTGATAACGTGGAGAAGGCATCACCTAGAGCAGCCTCAGGAGCACATCCGGACATGGACTGGTAGTGTAAGAGAATGCAGTATGACGTGATAAAGGCAACACCACCACACTTGGCAATACTCAGGCTTTCCTGAACTAAAAAGTCCTGTTAGACACTGGAGTGGGACAGTATCACAAGAAGACCACTTTTCTGCTTCATTTTTCTGCATCAAGAAAAAAGGGCAGTTTGAGCCGGTGGCCATGCAGTGGTGTTTGCAATGCCTCTGTCTGTGCTGAGGAGATCGCCTTCAGAGAAGGGGTTTATTTCCATGGTGTAACTCGGTTCTGTGTCCAGTATTCACTCCACACACGGTGAGCTCCTAGACACACTCACCTGTTGACTTCCCCCCGGTAGTTGAGTTTGCTGTGTCTCCCAGATGGCAGTTCAGACTACTGAAGAACACTGGGTCACATGGCACACAAACCTCCATCCACAGTGAGTCCCCATCACTGCTGGCTGTCGCCTGACTCCATCGCCCACAGGCAGCTGAAGGAGGACAGGAGCCGGGGTCTTAGCATAGGGGTGGTGTGCCTTGCTGGTCCTCAGGTAGGTCGGCCGCTCCCTGCTTCTCGCCTAACTCACTGACAGGCTCCTCATCAATCACGGCCCCGAGGTCTTCGCTGGCCCCCTCACTCTGCTCCTCGCCACCGCCGGGCTCCACAGTCTGCTCCAGGCTGTTCTCCAGGAGCGTGGGCGAGCTGCTGATCCTGCTTTCTTCCTCGGCTGTCTCAGTCAGCGGCTGGGAAGGAAGGAGACACGGCCTGGCACTGTCCGTGCAGGAGGCAGGGGCTTTGGTGAGACTGCCGTCTGGGATGACCTCGTTCTGAGGTAAAGGTAACTTTTCCACAAGCTTCCACTGAATGATGCTCATATCTTTTCCCCCAGTTGAAATTAGGTGACTGTCATTATGAGTAAAACTGACGTTGGTCACGTGGCTGCTGTGCGCACTGTACTTGTGACTGGGAGCCTATAAAATAAATCAGACAGGAAAATGAAATCCATTCTTTACATGCCTGCTTAGAGCAATGGAGAGGACTAGGGAGACAAGTGAATTTAATGAAAACAGGTTAATTTAATTGACATCAAAGTCACAAGCCCTCAGACCTACGGAATAAAACCAGCAGGTTTTCTTTTCCCGTTTCTTTATATAAAGGGGGAACGAGAGCCTGGGATGGCAGCACACTCCTGTAATGGCAGTACCTGGGAGTCAAAGGCCAACAGACCCTGGCTCAGAAAGAACACAGGACAGGGCACCATCAACTGTCCACCCCCGAGTGTGAGCAGGGCAGTGCAGCACACCACCAAGACAGCTGCTAACCCAACAGTTCGCTCTGCGCACAAGTAGGGCAGCCAGGTTTCTGTTGAGCTGAGCTAACCTTTGCCTTGGAGCAGGGATACTGAAACAGATGAACTTTACAGAAATCATCGGCCACAGCTATCACCCTTCGATTGTGGGACCGCACCAGTGCGTTGATGTCTGTCCCATCGGATCCTTCTGGCCAGACACCTGGAGAGAAAGAGGTGTGGGAAATTAGCCTGATGTTAAATAACTGACCCCAAAAATAAATAACATCCACCCAAGACCTCAGGCCAGGAAGCAACGGGTGGTGCTAAGAAACTAGCCCTGCCTTTTAAAGTTTCGGTGAGGAAACCTTAGCTGTTCCTTGTAGAGAAGAGCAGAGTCACCGTCAGCAGAGGGACTGTGTGCTCCCTCAGGGAGAGGCCTTAAAAACAATGTGCTTATGAAGTGCCAGGTCACACATCGGGCTAGTGTGTATCCCACAGAATTTTCCTGTTTTCAAAAAGAAGATATGTCAAATGTGCTTAGCAGGTTATTCTGCGGCACGGTGATCATGGTCAAAGTAATTAGACAAACTCCTGTTAGACCAGACTGAATGTGGAACATGGAGGTTGAAGTGTTGACCTCCCATGGCTGAATCCTACACCGGAGGACTTCTTTCTTAATGTGTAGGAGTGTTTGCTTGCACATGTATGTGCACACCACATGTGTGCCTAGTGACCACAGAAGTCAGAAGCGGGCACCTGATCCCCTGAAACAGGACTACCATTGTGAGCCACGGGGGTGCTTGGGAATCAACCTGATCCACCTGAGGACAAATACACTTTGGGGGAGAGGGTAGGTTTGTTAAAAATATTGTGTGTCACATCCATGTGGGTGTGCCGGGACACGCGAAGCCAGAGGAGAATGCTGGGAGTCTTACTTGATTGCTCTCTGCCTCCAGGGCCAGTCTTGGGTTGGGGGATGGCGCAGCTGTTAAGCGCTTGCTGCCTTTGCAGAAGAGCCAAGTTCGGGCCCTATTCCCGCATGGTGGGGCACAGCGGCTCACAACCATCCTTCCCTCCATTCAACCAGATTCAATCAATGGCGTCTGGCCCCAACAGCAAGCACGTGGCACACTTAACACACACGCAAGCAAAACACTCTTTATACATAAAATAAATCTTTACAAAAAGAGTCTTTCATGGAACTGAAAACTCATTGTTTTGGCTAGAACAGCTTGCCAGCAAGCTCCCAGGATCTGCCTGTGCTGGCCCCACAAAGTTGGGGTTACAGGCATGTTTATCCACAGCCAGGTTTTCAGGTGGGTGCTGAAGATTCAAACTCAGGTCTTCATGCCTGCACCCCCGGACCTGCCTCCTCAGCTCCATCTATATGATTTGAGACAGGTCTCTTACTAACCCCGAGCTCAGATTCAGGCAGGCTGGCCGCCAATGACCTTCAGGGACCCAGCTGTTCTGCCTCTCCAGTGATGGGACTACAGGTTCATGGTGGCTGCAACTTGGCAAACTCATGTCTGCCTTGTAAGCACTTTGCCAAAGAAGCCATCTCCTCAGCCCTAGAACCCCCAAATTCTATCTTTAAAACACCTTACTATTTTAACAGATGGTACCAGGAAAACGGGGTGGGGTGGGGGGAGCGTTGGCAAGGACACTAAGACACTAATTCTCACACACACTACCAGCAGAATTACAGGGCACATTCACACAGCAGGAGTTCCTCAAAACCCACAGACCCAGCCATGCCACTCTGGAGAGTGCACCACGAGAAATGAACTACTAGCCGAAGAGCAGATGAACAGAATGCAGTCTATGCCGTTCATACAAAGGGGATCAGAGCTGTAGGAAGGACTGGGACCCGACTCTTCCTACTGTGCCCAGTGAGAAAAGCCACTGTCACTGGGCAGTTGTGTGTCCGCTTACATGAACTCTCCAGGACAGGACCCCAACAGAAAGCAGAGGATGCAGTGTTGCTGCTGCTGTGGCTGTGACCCTTTAATACAGTCGCTCATGTCGTGCTGACCCCGAACCATTGCTACTTCATAACTAATTCTGCTACTGTTTTGTAATGTAAATCTCTGGTATGTGACCCTGTGAAAGGGTCCTTCGATCTACTAGGATAGCGGTAGAGATGGGTAGTGACTAATGGTAAAGAGTGTCTTTGGGGGTGAGGAAAATGTTGCAAGATCAGAGCATGATAAACTTTATGATTGTGGGTATAGGAAGACCACTGATTTGTACACTTTAGGTAAACTGTAAAATATGTAAATGAGATCTCAATAAAGTTTTTTAAAAAATGTCTTTAGTAATATGAAAGCTTCAAATCCACTTAGGAAACACCAAAAGGAAATTTACCCTGTGTCAATTCCTTTTTTTTGAGACCAAAGCTGTGGGGTTCTGCAGAAAAATCTCATATTGATTCAATCAGTGCATTTAACTTTTCTGAATCTGAAACTAAGGGTCTTACTACATAGTCTTGGCAGGCCTCGAACTCTAAGAGGTACACCCACCTTTCTACCTTCCAAATGCTAAGGGTTAAAGGTGTGTGCCACCATGCCTGGCTAACATTTTCCATTTATCGATTTACCTGGTAAACACGGTGTATAAAAAGCTCACACGCACACTTTCCACATTAACTGTGATGTTCTTACCAAAGACTTGGAAGCCAAGCACACAGGTGTACGTTGTCCAGTCGATGTCCTTACAATCTGACCGGTTCCTGATCAGTTTGCAGCCATTCTCAATGTCCCCTTTAGAAATTTAGAAACAGGGAGTGTAATCATAGTGCTGTGTACATGTGTACAAATGTATTTCAAAGTGCATCTTGATTCAAACTAGTCATTTACTTGTATTTATAATCCATATACTAAAAAAACATTCGAAAAAGAAAAGAAAGTGTGTAACAGAACCTTACAGAATTACAAAGTGTTTCCCATGGATGCTTTACTCTTCTCTCTGGAAGCATAAAGGCTCACCCTAACACTCTCCTTGCCTCCAGGAAAAGATGTTAAATGAAACCATTCAGAGCTGCATCAGTTTCACAGAAAAATCTCTGATAGCAACATCTACCATCAGTTCTGCACCATGAAATGAATGCATTGCTTTCTTGGAGAACGGAGCTGCACCAAGCCCCACGACTTTGGACGCTGTTAAGTTAGAGGCAGCACACGCTCTTCACCGTCCGCCTTTGCAGCAGCACTGCCTGACAAACGTGTCTGAGCCCACAGATGATGCTCATACTTACAGTACAGTATCTCGTAGTCGCCCGAGTTAGACATTATATGCTTATTGTCTGGGGACCAGTCAAGGTGTGTGATGTAGCTAGAATGTCCCTAAGGAAAGATCAATAAAGAAAGCATTTAGAGTTTTGAATGACAGTGCTTTCTTAGCGCCCGTGTACCAGGACTCCTCAGAGATGGGGCAGCATCAGAGCCTATGGAACCAAAGGTTCTTCAGTTCTTTTACCCTGTCCTGGTAGCAGGCGAGTATGCAGGCAGACACTGGTGTGTGAAGAGACCAGTGACACAGTTTGGGCAGGGCGGTGGCATTCTCGGGGCTGTACACAACAGAACACTATAAAGTGCTCTGAACCTGGGTGACACCTGCTGGCTCTATCTACACACCAGAACAAGTAGGTACACCTCTCTAGAGAATTCCATCTCAGAGAACACCACGCACTCTCCGGCCTGCCTCTAACCCACTCACCACATGGCCCTATTGGAGTGACACCAGTTTTGAGAAGGAAGTTTCTGTTACAGATTATGCACATTAAAGTTTTCCTGGGCTGTGTATGGTCCCTATAAATAGTCAGAATGGAACTCTCCTAGGCAAATTCCTATCTTCAAAGAATGTTCTGGGTAGGGGAAAGTGATCCAACATTGCATTCCTGCAGAACAGCTGGACCCAAGTTAATCATCCGATTCTTCAAAACTTTCCTTAAATAGGAAAAATGATCTTTTGCTTAGCTTTTATTAACACTGGAAATTAAAACAACAAAACTACCAAATGCTTAACTGTTAGTTTGACATGTAAGCATTTGATGATTCCCAATAAACCACTTCAGGTATGTCCTGCGGACCTTAGGTTTTTCAAAGCTGACAGACACACACTCACTTGTTTCATATAGCCTAATTTTGTACTTTTGGAATTAAAAGCCTCCTGCTTACACTGTTTGAAGTTAATAAACTCAATGTGTCTCAGCTACAGTTTCTAATGACTCACAAGCTTCTTGATTATTCCAGTCTCCTGAAGCCCAATTAAATGTGTCCCTAACTCTTTCTGGACCCACAACCTTCCTCATAGCACTGAAGGTCCATATATGTTTATTATATGTTTAAGTGAACTGAACTGTGGGGTTTGGGAATTAAGAAGTTTTCTGAATACTAGAGACTGGGTATGTTGGAAAACAGGTCGGGAATCACCTGTGGTTGAGAACATTAGCAACAAGAGAACAATGTTTCAAGCCAGAAAGGCATGCAGGGTCACTAGGTACTTCTGAGTGTGCATGAGGGTATGCCAACACGTTGACAGATGAGTCTCATGTCTGGCTCGGCTGTCCAGAGGTTACGCAAAGTAATCATGGCAATGCACACTCCTCTAAGTGTTTATTCTAACACTGATGTTCTCTGCATATTACCCGAATCTCTCAGAAGAGCATGAAAAGCATTATTATGTCTATGTAAGCCTTAACTCACACAACAGTGGACACAGAATGTGTTCAGAAGGCCAGTCAATGCAACTGTTCTGAAAAACCTATGGGGGGGGGGGTAGTTTTTGACTCATGCTGGAAAACAGAATGACTATTTCCCCGATACCAATGTCAACAAGATGAGCACAGAGATGAAATGCAATGGTTGGGATAGGAGGGTCTGTGAGGTCATACCCACCCAGAAGCTACGATAGTGTCCTTCCCCTCCCAAGTTACAGACTCGGGGACAGGACAGGCTGAACGCCCCTGCTCTGAAAGCCTGAAACCCGAGTGCTGATGAGATTCCAAAGGCCTTGGATTTTGGAGCATTTTAGATTCGATGCTCATGTGGGTGATATCTATGCAGACATCCTCAAATCCAAAACCCTTCTGAGCCCACGTACCTCATGTAAGATATTCAACCTGTGCACACAGAGTGGGGAATAATGTCAGGCTTCACCTCAAGGGACAAGCATAACGGTACAGGATTGTTTTATTACCCGGAGAAGAAATTCTAAAACAGAATTCCAGGCCAGCACCTCCATCACTGTCGCTTGATAACCGAAAGCTACAACCACAATGCTAATCACAAGGGAAGATGATGAAGACCACCCTGAGAAAAACCATGACCCTCCAGGTAGGGCACTGTACGGAACGCTGCCTGTGTATCAGTGATTGGCAACTGATTTAAAATTACATGGGAACAAAACAAAAACATTCCAAAACCTAGGTTCTCCCCTCTCTACCGCAGATAGGGTTTCTCTGTGTAATAGTCTTGGCTGTCCTGGAACTCACTCTGCAGACCAGGCTGGTCTCAAACTCAGAGATCTGCCTGCCTCTGCCTTCCAAGGGCTGGGATTAAAGTCATGAGCCACTACTGCCCGGCAATACCACTAATTTTTAAAGCTAGCAGAGTACTATATATAACCTGATATAGAAATATCAAAGCATATCATTCTATTGAAAACTGAGTTAGTTTTATGGTTTATTTGAGATTTCTAGGAAGTTTCGACCAATCGGGACACAAAACCAAGGAAAACATTCAATGGTTCACAATATAAAGGATTAAATAACACTTAAAAAAATTGTCTTTTGAAAGAGAAAAGGTATTCTGTTGAATGGCTTCCAGTGTAAGAACCACTCATATTTTGTTTATGGGATGACAAGCATTGTGTGGTCAGGGTTAAGAATGTGAGAGAAGAGGAAACCAGAGACTGAACTGTTGTAGCCCAGCTTTTAAGGTCTGACCTGACACCTGGGACCCCAGTTCTTCTCACAGGGAGACTAGCTCACTCAAGCACTTCGGGGTGGGGTGTGTGAAGGTTAGGGTGGTCGGAACAGGGACTGTGATAAATGAGTTACTGCTGCAGTTTCTCACTCTGTGAAGACAGATGACATGGAGCTGCACAGCTGGGCCATCTGCAATCCTCTTATATGCCAGAATCCTCCAGTTTAGAGGCCAGTCCTCCAGTCCTTCTGAGACCAGACTTAACATCTCAACAAGCACTTAGAAGAGGGACTAACCAGTATCAGAGTTGAGAATTCATGGAGAAATATTGGAACAAGACGTTAAGCAGATAAGGAGTACTTCAGGAAGAGTATGAGCGACATTTGGGATCAATTAAATCAAGCCAGGTGGGACAGTTCAGACAGGCTGGGCTTTGGGGCAAGAGCTTGTCTCCCACCCACACTAGAAAGCAAAGAGTTTCAATGACTGAAGGTCACGGAGGAGCCTGGGAATTAAAGCTCAAGGCTGAAGTCACTACCAACAGGAAGTGGCAGAGAAGGGAGGGCCACAGTGGCTGCCCATCAGTGTCCTCAGAGTTACCATGCCTGTGGTAAACTAGCATTTGATGGACCAGCTTTGGAAGAATGTGGGTGATTTCAGTGCACGTCTGAAAATGGATCCATCATTGGAGTCCCTTGAACCAGCCTGCTGCCTTCTATTAGGGAGCCCTGCTTTGCATTCTCATGTAGCCCCACCTTCTGAAATAACATGTTCATACATAGACACCACAAGGAGGAGCAGATTGCAACTACTCAGAACTGGTTATAATCTACTACAAGGGCGCTTCCTAAAGCTCTAGCCTCAGTCTCTTTCTCCAGCTACACTAGTCACTTAATGTTGACCAATATGCTAGGTCTCAGGCAGTCCAACAAGCAGTCCATATTCCCAGAAATGAGCTCAAGATGGACTACAGAAGGATTTCTGGCAGACAGATAAAACGCCAGCATTCATCCTGCCAAAAGGAGTCATTTCCCTTATCTATCAAAGCCCACGCCTGGCCCCAGGCTCCCTCAGTCCCTACTCCCAAGCACCTGTCACACAGGCGAGCGAGCGAGCACCTGGCCCTCCTTCCCTCAGATCCCCGCTCTCTATACCCACTGGTCATTCTCTCCCTCTCCCCTCTCGGTATCTCCACCATTCTCCCGTTCTGCTGCCTTTCTTGCTTTCCCTAGTTCTGCCACAGCCAGTCTGCTCGCGCTCTCTAAAGCACAATTCAAACTCTTCCCTTGACCATACTATGGACCAGCCATTTCAGGGGTTTCTTCCCCACACTCCTTTGCATAAGATCAGGCAAATGACTGCAAGTATGGAGCAGCAATTGCATTTGAATTTGGTTGTCCATTTTAATAGAGACCACAGTTCTACGAAAGATGAACTTCTAAAATCTCCAATTTTATGAATGTAAGATTCAGAAAAGTTAATTAACTTGCCTAAAGTCACAAATTAGTAGGTGGTAGAGTCAGCAATGCCCAGTTTGTCCTCTCTAAAAGCAGACAACAGATAAAAGCAACTGTGGGAGCCCACAGAGGTTTCCTAGTGAGATCTGAGCTTGCTTTACCAGCAGGGCTGCATAAGGGGATGACTGGACCTGGTCTGGGTACCAGGTGTTTGGAAGGGGATACACTTGGGTGTATCTACCAAGGGGGAGGTCTTTTGCCTCGCCCCTTGGCATTGTTATAAAAGGCCCTTTTGAATCAAGTTCTGGGCCGTTGGGTATTGACCCAGGTCCTCCCGAAGCGATCCTGTGTTTCTGTCTTTCTTCTCATTGGCTAGACTTATCACTCTATCTCCAAGTTTCTTATTCCTCCCTCCTCCTCATAGGGACCCTTTAAAAGGTGGGAGCAGGTTCCCCACAAGCAACAGAGACTCTAAGAGAAGTGATAGCAACAAGCCCAGCACAAGGACAGAAGACAACTGAGCCAAGCAGACAGGCCTTTTGTCACAGCCGCAATTAGTTCACGAGCAGCTCTCCATTATACTTCTAAGAACTCATTAAAGAGAAAAGCTGCCGGGCAGCGGTGGAGCACACCTTTAATCCCAGCACTTGGGAGGCAGAGGCAGGCGGATCTCTGTGAGTTCAAGGCCCACCAGGGCTACAGAGTGAGTTCCAGGAAAGGTGCAAAGCTACACAGAGAAACCCTGTCTCAAAACAAACCAACAAACCCCTCGAGTTCCAGGGGATCTGACACCTTCACATCAATGAACATAAAATAAAGTCAAATAAAATATCTTTTTCAAGAGAATTTAGAGTTGGGCCAGGGAGATGGCCCGGTGGATATGTAGGAGCTTGCCCTGCAAGCCAGACAACCTGTGTTCCTGCACTGGATCCATGCAAAGCTGCCCTCTTCCCTCCACATGTACACTACAGCACATGCACTCACACACGCAAGTCCTGTGCATAATAATAAATAAAATAATTTGAGGCCCACTAGGGTAAACTTCAGTAATCTAAAAAAATTCTTATGGTGAAGTACTTTCTTCTTTCTTTGTGCATGTGTGTAGTGGTTTTAGTGTATGGAAAAAAAAAAATCACACAGAGCAGCAACAAACAAATCTCTCTTCTCAAACATTGTTTTTGCTCATATAAATTCAACATTCCTGTTTTCTTTTCTGAGAGTCTCATTATGTAGACCTGGCTCGTCTCGAACTTGTGACCAATGCTCTTGCCTCTGCCTCCAGAGTGCTAAGATTACAGGTCTATGGCCACCAAGCTTGGCCAAACTGAAAACTCTTAATGTGAATTTTGAAAGTGCTTCAAAATCTAAGACTTTATTATCTCATAGGACAGGTGGGTCAAAACACAAGTGTAATAAACATCCTGTAAAATTACCCACCGGGCTATATATGTATAAGAAACAAATGAGCTTAGGGTTTTTACTTCAATCTTGGCCCCAAGATCTCTTATTCCCAAAGTCAGAAAGCTGACATCTGAAACACTTCTGGTCCCAAGCATTTTGAATAAAGGATATTCAATCTGCATATCATAAGCACAATAAATATCAGCCTCGTACCATGTGTGTTTATAAGACCTCTTTTATTATGCCACCCAAGTAAACTGTTTCATCAAGACTATGAAAGGATTTGTGCCACCATACCAACTCATCACGTCATTTGCTAATTCTGAATAATTTCTAATATACATATTAAGTTGCCTAAGTTTGTATGAAAATCATATGCACATTTATTGAGTATTTCTATGCCTGGCACCAGCCTCGGGTCTTTATGTGCATTCACCTCTTTTCTTTCATGTGTGGTGTATGTATACATGTGAAGCCACAGGGGCACATGAAGTGTCTGCCTTGTCCCTTGAGACAGGGGATCTCTCGTGTAAGCTGGAAACAGGCTGGCAGCCAGTGAAGCCCCCAGCACTGGGTTACAGGCAGGCACGTCCATGCCCAGCTCTCACGTGGGTGCAGGTAATTCAGTCAGTCTTCATGCTTGCATGGTAAACACTCACTGAGCCACATCCTCAGCCCTGCATTAGCTTCCTTTAATCCTGTTAAGTAGAAACTACTATTACCCATCCTTTACAGGTGAGGAAACTGAGGCAGAGGTTAGAGCAACCTGCTCAAGGTCATATTAGTGTGTAAGCAGTGCATAAAGTTCCGGCCGGAAGTTTGATCCAGTTTGTCAGGAATCACCAAGCTACACTACCTACATGTCCTTCTCCTTTGTGGGACTGAACCTAAGGCCTCAGATGTGCCACCGAGTGCTCTATCTACCACTGACAACAGCCCTCCTTCAGCTCTACCTGTCCTTCTTTTTCCTTTGGTTCTTGTTGTCTGAGTGCCCTGGCTGGCCTGTAACTTGCAATGATTCTTGCACCTCTGTCTCTTGAGTGCTGGGACTGGGATCACAGACATGTGCTACCATGCCTGGCAACTGTACTTCTTGAGGACAAAGGGACACATTTTCTAGATAGTCTTGGTGCCTAGGCCATTTCTCAATTTTGAGGTGAGGTCCTAGCAAACAGTAAGTATGTAGCTATTTACAGAATTTAATTTTTATACTGTAAAGATAACCTATTACCTTCAGAAATGGGTAAACAAATATCAGGAAACATGTTCTGCTAACTTCCTTAAATGCAGACATCTCTAAAGTTATTCCATTTTAGTGGCAGACAGGTGACACAGGACATTGTAGGGTATTGGGGATGGGCAGAAACATGGGACACTGAAATAAAAAGTTTCCCACAGCTCTAGGTGTGGTGACACATACCTTTAATCCCAGCACTCTGGACACAGAGGCAGGGCACATCTCTTGTGAGTTCGAGGAGAACCTGGTCTACGTAGTAAGTTCAAGGATAGCCAGGGCTATGCAGAAAGATCTTTTTTTTTAATCAAACAAACAGTTTCCCACAGAAATAGCTTGAACAAACTGCCTTAATACTAATTAAAGATAAATACTGAGCTCAAATGTAAGGGGATAGATACCTTTCCAGAACATACAGCTGTGTTCTACAGTTAGGTAATTACAATTTTCTTTTTAAGAAACCTATTGAATTATGTGTATGCGCACTGCCCCATAGAGGTCACAAACACTGGGTCCCCTGGAGCTGGAGTTACAGGTGGTTGCCGGCAGCTCAATGTGGGTGCTGGCAACCAAACTCCGGTCCTCTGTAGAGCAGTACTCCTTCCCACTGAGCCACTCGCCAGGTCTCCCCCTCCTCTTTTGTGAGTTAGGGTCTCATGTACCCTAGGGTGGTGTCAAACTTACTATGTAGCTGGGGATGACCCTGAATACTGATCCTCCTGCCTCCATGTGCCAAGAGTATGCCGCCATAGCTAGTTTATGAGGTACTGGGGATTGAGGTAAGGGACCCTGCATTCTGGTACAGGTGACCTCAGTTTTCACAGAAATAGATGAGAGTTTAAAGCAGTTAAAAGGAGAACACAACAGCTCCATCAATGTGAACATTTAATTCTCCTTTTAACAGAATACAATTCTCAATTACTTTGTAACTTAGGTTATTCTATTTTGCTACTTACAGTGCATTTTCCGTATCTGCTGTATTTTCTTGCATTTTCTGAGACTGTGTAGAGGTAAATAAAGTTGTCATGAGATCCTACAGCCAGAAGAGTACCATCTAGAATTAAAAATGAAAAAGTGCTGACTGCAAAAATGTCTTTATGTATCGCTATTTTATTGGTTCTATTAAAAAAAAGTTAAATCTCATCAATTTAAATGTTATTTGGCATTTTATTAACAAATCCAATCACTTAGCATCCCCTAAAATCAAATGGTAATCTAATCCAACATAGAATCCCTTCCTTGGAGATACTCTCTGGTCTGGTCCTTGTAGTCAGTGAAAGGCTGGGTTCAGAGCAATGTCCCTGCATTTACTGGTGGAAGCACAGTGTTAATGCAGCACGCTGAGCATGTACAGCTGCAGTGTTGGGTAAGCACATCTGACCTCACAAATTACAGGGTGGGTTGTTTAGGAAGGAATATGCTGCATTCTCTAGTTCTGTGTTATCTTTGGTTGTACCTACCACTATGCTACGCAAATAACAACTAGTCAAACTCTACTGATCTTTTGATGTTAAATGCTACATTTTGTAGAGCTTGTTATTATGGCATTAAAAACTAATAAAAATAAAACAGGAAACTCTGCTGTTTCAAAATGACTCTTCTGGGGAAGTCAAGATGGGTCAGAAGGGAAAAGTATACACTGTTATGCTTGATGACCTGCGTTCCATCCTAAGAACCATGTGGTGAAGGATAGACCCACCTTACAAAAGTTGTCCTCACACGTGTGCACATAGACACATGTAAAAAAAACCCAAACACCTAAAACAACAGAAATCACACTGATTCTTTCTGGGTTTTCGCATCTTGCTGTACATACATTTTTCTCCAGAGTCTATGCTTCCTTTGAAACAATGAAGAAGCAATCAAACGTCTTTTTTCTTTACTATCAGTTCAACAGCTATGAGAATAGACTTTCTGGGCCAAGGATATAGCTCCTTGATGAAGTGTTTGCCTATCCATGCATGGAGGCCTGGTTTTAACCCTAGCACTACAAAGACAAAACCAGCCAACCCTCAATATTCAAATATAAGAAATCCCATGTATGCTTATCTACAATCCCAGTTCTTTCAAGAGGAAGGGGAATTTTGAGTTTCAGGCCAGCTTGGGAAAGACTATGCCCCCAAAAAAGTTAGACTAACTCTAGAAGAGAATAATATGAATCAAACCATATAAATAACAACAAAAGTAAGTAGAATATTGGGAAACCATTTTGAATAAAGTACAAAGAATTATTCAAAGCTGAATGAGTTATATAAAATTAATGAATTACTAAGTATTTTATCTAGCAACAACCAATGTAACTCAGAACATTACTAACTAGAGTATTTGGATATTAGTGTGTATTCTGGCTATTTCTTCTACAATTTTTTGGCAACTCCAAGGACTGAGCCCTTAGCTCCATTCTCCACTGCTTATATCCTTTTATATACAAAGATTGCTAATTAGATGTAACATTCAGCTATTGAGGATATTTGTATACTGTGTGAAGATGTATTGCTGTGATTGGTTTAATAGAAAGTTGAATAGCCAATAGCTAGACAGAAGAGAATAGGTGGGACTTCCAGGGAGAGGGAGGAACTGGAGATGAATCGAGGCACGAGATAGATGCCAGCCAGACACGGAGGGAGTTAGACATACAGAATAGAAGGAAGGGAAAAAGCCATGTGGCAGAATGTAGATTACTAGAAACAGGCTAATTTAAGTTATAAGAGCTAGTTGGGAACAAGCCTAAGCTAAAGGCCAAGCTTTCATAATCAGTAAGTCTCAGTGTCATTATCTGAGGGCTGGCGGTCCCAGCGAGAAAGTACTATTACATTCATCTTAATATATAAAGATCCTAGTGTAATGGTATGCTTTGGTTGTGCTGTTTATAACTCCTACTGCAGCTGTAATGGTTCATTCTAAATGCATGCTTGCTTGATGGTTACTATGCTGTTTCATTTCTCAGGTTTCTTAGTTTCCAGTAGTGGAATTTAGCCTGATGTTCAGGGGACACGTTACAACTCTTGAACACAGAGAGGAGTGAGCCTCATGAACAAGTAAACGTGATTTCAGTGAGTGCATATCAAGGGGGGGAGGGCTGCCCACCTACTGAGTAGCGCATCACGGAGAGCTGCTCATTCCCATCAGTGTGGATGGACACGAGATCTCTTGTTTCTGCATCCAGAACAAACCACCTGTTTAGGAAGGAAAGAAGGAAAAAATAAAAACTACCTTCAGATATTAACATTTACAGGAAAAAGTAGCTGACTTTTTCTACATTTTTTTTCAGATTTTATTTATTTTTGTTTTATGTGCACTGGTGTTTGGCCTGCATGTGTGTCTGTGTGAGGGTGTTGGATCCCCGGAACTGGAGTTACAGACAGCTGTGAGCTGCCCTATGGGTGCTGGGAATTGAACCCCGGTCCTCTGGAAGAGCAGCCAGTGCTCTTAATCACTGAGCCATCTCTCCAGCACCCTTTTTCTACATTTTAATTTAAAAAACTTCAGTATTAATCTTTTAATTATGACTGTGCTTCTATGTTCTAATTAAGGTTGTATTTTAAAAAGCGCTGCTAGATAGACATGGGTCTAGTTGTGTTTCATTTCTACTCAGGTACCTCTGTTAGGCACTGTTTAGACAGAAAAATAAAGTGACAGGGTCGAGGTTTTCCAAGATTACACTAGAGCTGAGGAACAGCAGATAGGGCAATGGGCAAAGAGAAATGATTCAACGGTAACCCCAGGTTACCCCAGGACGCTCGGCAAACACCACAGAACTCCCAGGAGGAAGTGAATGAGAGCAGGCATAGAAGAGCCAGTCAAGGGGGTGCAGGGTGAAGTGAACACTGAGGGAGGTGAGGAGGAAGAGCAGCAGCGGAGCTAGGGAGGCAGGCAGGAACGCGGACACATTCGTGAATGAACTGTAGTAACTCTGTGAGGCAGGGACTGAAACTTCTAGGTAGCTAATTTAACTCATAAACTCTGTCATTTAATAGCCTCTACACACATGAGTTTAAAGGCCAATCAGGAGGAAGCTGGCACACTGAAGCCATATGGTCCATGTTTACTGAACATCCGTTGGTGCAGCTGACAGCGCCCACAGACTGTAGGTGTGTTTTGAACTGTTATTCATCAATCTTCAGGCTACCACTGTAAGCACTGAGAACCGCCTTTTCAAAAAGAGAATAAGATGACATCACAACTAAGACTAACTGGATCTTGAGATACAGAGTTACTGTGATCACCAGGCTTCAAGTTTTAACACTATTATCAAAACTTTATTATATTCTTATACATTTAAAATTGTTAATTTTAAAGTTCGCAAACCCCTAGACTGTTTCCAAGTCACTTTAATTCTTCTAGGAAAATGACACACAATTGTTCTGTTTGGAAGCAACCTTAGCAGCAACAAAGCCCAGATCACATTCCATGTAGAGAAACCTGCACTGCTGCACACAGCAGCTACTGAAAAACAGAAGACACACTCTTGTGTATTTTTTCTATTTCTTTAAATACATAGCAGACTGATTCTTCTGTTTTTGGAATGGAACTTTATTTTGCATTTTAATTGTTCCTGTGTGTGGAAGTCCTGAACTGACTCTCCAATGAGAAGGGTCTCTCACTGTACGCAGGAACTTGAAGACTGGGCCGTTCTAGCTGCCCAGCTTCTGTCTCCACATCTCGAGTGCTGGGATTAGAGGATGGATGCCATGCCTGCTTAACTTTATGTGGATTCTGGGGACCCACACTCCAGCCATTACACTGCACATCAAAAGCATTACCCATTGAGTCCTCTCCCCAGCCTGGCAAATCCTCTTTAATAGTAAGTCAATGAATGACTTGTTAAAAGTATAGAATTGCTCTACAGATGTGCAGTGATACTGGGATGCTCTCACCCTTTTCACTGTGTGGACTGTATTCTACATTCAGAAAATGCTGCCATGGCCAGGATCTCTGTTCTTAATGAAAGTCCTAGCAAAGAAAATTTTCTACAAACAAAATTTGAGTTTTCACGTTGCATTTAATCACTTCTTTTTTTTTGGGGGGGGGGGGGAGGCTGAGGACCAAACCCAGGGCCTTGTGTTTGCTAGGCAAGCGCTCTACCACTGAGCTAAATCCCCAACCCTAATCACTTCTTCTTATAGGGTGGATATACCAGGACAAAGCTTCTATTTGGGAGTAATGTGCCATCGCTATGAGGCTCGCTTTTCTCAATGTAATGGCCATTAGGGATGGTAAATCATCTGTCATAGATTAAGTTGACATGCGAACCAAATACTAAAAGGCAGCACCACCGTTTATCACGTTGACTTTTTGGGGTGGGGGTTGAGTCTCATGTAGCCCAGGATGGATGTGAACTCATTCTATAGCTAAGCCTGACCTTGAACTCCTGATCCTCCTACCTCCCCACAACTGCTGGGATCACAACCATGTGCCACCATGCTTGGATATATGACTTATACACAGACAATTTAGAGCTGGAACTACCTTGATGTCCTTAAATAAATGTATCTCTTTCCCTTTAGAAAAATATGCATCCATGATAGTATGTTTTGGATAGTGTGTCTTTGACAGTGTGTCCTATGGGCCTTGTTTTTTTTTGTTTTTGTTTTTGTTTTTTTTTTCCCCCAAATGATCCTCTAACTATAAAAAGAGGAACGTTGGGGCTAGAGATAGTTGAAAGGTGAAGGTTATTTGCTACTTGTCCAGAAGACTCAAGTTCCATGCTGGGTAGCTCACAATCACCTGTTACACAGGTAAAGGGGACCTGACACCCTCTTCTAGCCTCCAGGGATCACCACACACACGGAATACAGACACAGACACTAACACACACACACACACACACACACACACACACACACACACACACACAAAAAAAAAAAAAATTAAAAGGAATGTTACTTTTGTAATTAGAAAAATGTAAAGAAAAAAAAAAAAAAAAAAAGCCAGGTAGTGGTACACGCCTTTAATCCCAGCACCTGAGAGGCAGTGGCAGGCAGATCCCTGAGTCTGAGACCAGCCAAGGCTACACAGAAAAACCCTGTCTCAAAAAAAAAAAAAAAAGAGTAAAGCCAAAAAGAGAAGAAAAGCCCAATTCAACCGATCCTTTATCTGATACTTTACAACGCAGTAATTCAGAGTGGAAAGAGGATGTGAATATACAGTTTGCTCAGAATGAGAAACAAGTGGCTGATGCAAACATAAGCCATGCTGATCAGCTACTTCACACCCACCTGGGGGACCAAACTCAGGGAAGGAGATGCTGTAAAGATGCTGAGAAACTGGTAGGATTGCAAATGGTTACAAAAGTTGGTCAAAACATTAGACAGAACTGTGTGACCTGGCCAGTCTACTGATGTCCAAGACAACTGAAAGCATACCCTACACTAAACCTTGTACACGAATGTTTGTAGCAGGATTACTCTAGTGTCAAAAGTGGAAAAGCAAATGGCCGTTGGTTTTCTGATGTGAGTATACCCACACAATGAAATACTATCTGGCCACAAAAAGGAATGAAGTATTATACATGACGTAATTCTTGCAAGGCTTATCACTTCAGGTGAAAGAGGCCAGTCTCCAAGGCATGCCTGTGTGATCCCATTTATATGAAATGTCTGGAACTGGCAAACCTATAGGAAAAGATTGATCAGCTGCCCATAGGTGAACAGGGCAGTAGGTGAGTATAGAAGAACTGCTGTTAATGGGTAAAGAATTTCTTTCTAGGCTAACGAAAACAGTCCAATATTATATTACAGAGCTCTATAGATGTACTGAAACATTAGCTAACATACTTAGGTGAATTTTATGGTAGTTTATATCTCAATAAAGCTACGCAGTGGTAATTATGCCCTTACTGCTGTGCACTCATCTTGCCCCTTAAAAGTGGTACAATACAGGTTTGGGGCAGTTGTAGAGCCTTGTCTAGCACACAAGGCTCTGTCTGGGTTCAACCCCAGGCACCACACACACCATACACTCTTCTAAAATGACACTCCTATAACTGATAATTTATTTGCTCTTGTGCTTATGTGTGGAGATACAGTATTCTGAAAATATCTTACTAGAATAGCTTGACCTCACAGCTGAGTTACTAATATACCTCAAAGTTACTTATGACTTAATACTGCTGTCACACTGGATGTTCAGCCCGTTTAATCTGCCTTGAAAAGAACAGTGTAACTTGCCTTGGATCTCTCATGTGATCAACTGAAGCTAATGCACAGCTTTAATCTTTGTCATGCTCTAGCCCAGAACAATACACGTGTCTGTATGTGTGTTAGGATAATCCTTTGCTGAGAACAGCAAACAGGATGCAAGTAGACTTATGCATTAATGTTTCATTCCTTCTTGGGTAATGCTTTCCTTCTGTGCTATAAAATACATACAGAGCAAAAGCCCTTTGTTAGGGATGGACATAGGGACAGATAAAACAGACATCAGGCAGGCACAGGGACACAGATTCAGACACATACAACAGACTGTTTACAGCTGGCCAGAACCCATCAGCTAGAGAGAGAAGGAAGACATAGGGAGAGAAATGGAGGACTCGGACTCAGGCTTGCTCCTGGTTTAATTACTCCAAGAGAAATGCTTTGATTTCATTTCTTAATGCAACACTAATGCATATTGGTGACTGAGTCACTAATGCACTTATTACTTGGTGACATGATGCAGAAATCTACTAACGGACACAGACACATCTTTAAACATTTCACCAGTCATTTTTCTGGCTCATGCACAATTTGGGCATGTTTTACAATAAACCAGTTCTTAGCCCTGAATGTGACTTTCCCCCCAGGTTAAAAGAGAAGTAAGTGATTGTGCTCTGAATGGCTAAAACACAGTTTTAGACATCAGAGTTATGTGCTCACAAGGAGCAAAAGAAAGAATCAAAACAAATGGAAGGCCCATGAATCAAAAGCACACAAACAGGCGTGAAACCCGACAGAGTTCTATCTACAACAAGCAAGGCAAACTGCACCTGCCCTAGATTCTAAGCAGTCAACAACTCCACAGCAGACGGAACGGACTAACTACCAATACTACATCTGCAGTTATTTATTACAGCCCTCTCATTCAAGTGCTTTCTACTCACAACTCCAAGAAGTAATAATCACCTTAACTTTAGTGTAAGTCACCAAGACAGTGATTTCACGGCTTCGTAAATATTAGAAAGTAATTTCAGTGGGTTTCAACCAGATCACTTTTTTTAAACATCTGTGTGTGTGGGGGGGCGATTAGGGGGGAGTGCACGTGCCATGGCATGCACGTGGATGTCAGAGGACAACTTTCAGGAGTTGGTTCTTTTGATTCCAGGGACTGAACACGTGCCATCAGGGTTGGTGGCAAGCACCTTACCTGCTGAGTCATTACCTGATTACCTAGCTGTCAATCAGAAACATTTAAAAACTAGGGTTGTGTGTGAGGATATATTTGACACCCACATATCCTTTCATTCAAACTGTGTACTTGTGATTTTCAAACCCATCTAGCCTTACACTTCATTCAGTGCTCAGTAAAGAGTGACTGAGTACACACAAGGGTATTAAGTGTGTTATATATGAGATAAATTTCCCAGATGAGAGCGAAAACACTCAAGAATAATTCAAACATCCCACAACTTCAGATCACTCAGCTCACTTAAAGACCTTACCTGCCTGAGTGTGTTCCGATGGCCACCACTGTACCGCTTGGATGAAAATCTGCACAGTGTCCTGGTTCCTAGAGGAGAAAAGGACAGCCATTGAGGGTTTGGTGGTTTGAATAGGTATGGCCCCACAGACTCATGTGTTTGAGTGCTTGGCCAATAGGGAGTGGCACTATTAGGAGGTGTGGCCTTGTTGGAGGAAGTACATTACTATGGGGGTGGGTTTTGTGGTCTCATATGCTCAAGCTACACCCAGTGTGGAACATAGTTCACTTTCTATTGCCTGTGGATCAAGATATAGAACTCTCAGCTCTTTCTCCAGCGCCATGTCCCACCATGCTGATAATGGACTAAACCTCTGAAACTGTAAGCCAGTCCCAATTAAATGTTATTCTTTCTAAGAGTTGCCATGGTCATGGTGTCTATTCATAGCAATAGAGCACTAAGACAGAGGGTACAGGAGAAAGACTTCCTATATCTAAGGGAACTGTGAAAAAACATCTTTCTAAATAACTTGTTTCCTATAAACATGAAATTCTGGTCGGCTTCACTGTAAGCCAATGAGAAATACTATGTAGATACAACTAGAAAAGGAACTTTGGGACTGACAGGCAAAGGGAAAAGATAATTGGCTTGTGGCCAGTGGAACCATATGGGTAAAACCAAATCCGTTAAGAAATACACGCTGGGTGGTGACGGTACATGATTTTAATCCCAGGACTGGAAAGGCAGAGGCAGAGAAAAACTGGGAGTGTACCTGGCTATCTTGCTTCTTCAACATAGATTCACATTATAACTCGAGACCAAACATTTCCCTCCTACTCTCAGCCCTTCACCAAACCATAAACACAAATTTCAATCAATGCGGAATCCTGTTTCCTTTGCTGCTTTCAACTGCCAGTGGGAGGAGTCTGCACGGGGAATGACCCACTCACATCCACAAGCCTGGTCCATTCCAGCCTGTGCTCCACGGAGTTCCACATGCACACCTGCCTGTCCTGAGCACATGTCAAGAGCAAGTCTTTGAAGGGATGTGTTGCGAGGCCCCAGAGTTCATCTGTATGACCCTGAAAATGAAAAACTTTGACATAAGAACCAAAAGGTGTCACCAAAAATTACCGCAGAAACTGCTGGCCTCACATAGCTTACCTGCACTTCTATTTGGAAGCCATCGTTAAATGTGCCCCGTAAAATGAAGTTTCGTGATGTACCTACTAAAAATTGTTCTGCCTTTCCTTCAGCAACAGCCCTAATTGTGCCGTACTGATCAGGAACCTGGAACAAATGAATGTGCAAAGTTACCATAAACAGAGTAACATTCAATAATTACCACCTGAATAGTGCTGTGCTCACAGCTGTATGCAGTTACCGGGTAATAAAGACAAGACTCTAAATCTGAAACAGTGCGCTAGTCTCATCATATTGTAATTTAATGTTCAATTACATCTTATTACATAGGAGTTATAATGTATTATTATCAACATTCTTTGCCTCATTTATAGTAATTATCTTTGCAGTACAGGGTCTCCCACATACTACACAAGCTTCTCACAGTGATCTCATTTCTAGCCCACTTCAGTAAAATTTAGATTTATATTCTGTATGATTCCAAGAGTTAAGGGTTACAAGTATGGGGGAAGAGGAGTAAGTTCTATTGGAGCTCATGAAGTATATGGCTTGGGTTTTGTTTTATGTTCTTCTGGGTAGTCATTCTTGGTTGTCACAAGGACTAAAACAGAAATATCTCAGTAAATCAAAAAACACAGCTGGCCTTTTTATCTGTAGACCCTGCAAGCAAGGACTAAATCAACTATGGGTAGGAAATACTGGAGTGAAAAAAACCTGTCTGTACTGAATATGCACCACACCCCTCATTAGCTCCTCAACAACCCAGTAAAACATTTTGATAACATTCACACTGCATCAGACACAGTAAGCAATATATAGATGATTAAAGTGTACACAGAAATATTGGACTGCATTATGTAAGGGACTCGAGCACCCACAGCTTTCTAGAATCCACAGGAGATCAGAAACTACTCCCTTATACATATGAGAGGATGACTGCATTGTCAAGTATTTGAAAGGCCACTCATAGACTTCTCTCTGAGATCTGTTTCACTTATGCACTATGTGGTATCATCTCAGTGACCTTTACACCACTGACTGCAGAATGACTCTGATATGTGCATATCATGAAGGGCTCCAAGATGCCTCTGCTCACAGTGTCTGCCTAGCCTATGTCAGGCCCTGAGTTCAGTGGCTTGCACGGCAAAATGAACAATAAAGCCCCCAAACTCCAAATGGCTTTGTTTAAAAGAGACTACTCTGTGCTGTAACAAACTCTCTGCTCTGGGGAAAGGGAAGGAATGGTAAGAACATGGATCAGTTTCCCAGAAAAGCTATCTCAAAATGGGACAGAGGGCACGAGCAGAGGGTCTACTACTTTAAGATTGTTAGCGTTTGTCAGCCTTACCTCGATTTCTCTCTCAGGGTTCAGATCATGATCCCACAGAATTATTTTTCTGTCTTTCCCTCCTCCAGTTAATAGCATCCCGTTTCGCATCTGACAAAGTGTAAACACACTGCCATCGTGAGCTTTGATTTGTCTGCTGATCTGATAGACACCTGATACGGTAATGGGAAAATAAAAATACTAGTTATAACATGATGTATTAAGACTTTGTCTTTCTGGAAAAAAGCTTCAGCAGAGCCACAGGGTGAATGAATACTCAGGCGTCCACAGCTTCATAATCAAAAGCCAATCCTCAGCAAGTTATTAAAACATGGCATGTGGAGAAGCTTAAGACTGAAAAGAGTCCTTCCCATTTACATCGATGTTTATGTGCTCTAATATTACTTTCTTACAGAAAAGTAAGCTGCTAAAATAGTGATGACTGTGCGGACAAAGGGCATCAAGTGAGAGGTCTGTGCACTGTGAGGGTGTGCCACTCTTCTGACTCAGCAAGGGCACAAGCACCAGCAATCTAAGAATGAAGCTGTGACCAGGACCCATGGCTCCCACCTCAATGTCCCTGGAGCTTTGCAAAAAAAAAAAAAAAAAAAAAAAAAAAAAAAGCCTTTGTTAGCTCAGTACGTAACAATCACTAATAAACACTGAGTTACTCCTTTTAATCTGTTGAGAAACAGGGGCTAGAATGAAATTATACCACCCAAACCTCATCCAGATAATGCCCATAATGCTGATTCAGAGGTCTCTAGCACCAAGTGAGACCAGTGAAGTAAGAGAGCAGCTTTTGGAAGACAATGCCTTCAAGAATTAGTTACCACGTTCACAATGGAAGCCAGGGCCCTGTTTAAAAATGACTATAGTCAACAAATAGCCTTAGATCTTGTGGGAAAACGGAGAATAAAAGTTTTAAAAACCATTCATTTTCTAAAATTAAATAGCAACTGATGAATGGATAAGCAAAACATGGGTATGCCTATATAACTGAATATTATGTCAAAAAAGGAGGTAATAAAGCATGCCTTAACACAATGAACCTGGAAAACATGTTAAGTAAAATAAAAGAAGCCAGTTATAGACAGGCATGGAAGTGTACATCTATCATCCCAGGACAGAGCTGCTGAGTTTGAGGTCAGCCTGGGCTACACAGTGCATTCTGGACCAGTCTGGGCTACATAGTGAAGTGTGTTTAAAAACAAAAAACAAAAAACAAAAAAAGAGACTGACTAGCTCTACAAAGTCACATATTTCACTCTATTCCAATAAACTCCCCAGACTAGAGATACCCAGAGAGACAAGAGTGGCCACTGACTGGTGCAGGGCTCCTTTTTGGGAGATGACCACAGGTGCCCAACTCTGGATCTAGTCAACGTTCCTGAGTATACTCATTAAAGGAGCACACTGTACGCCATGAGAACTATGCGTCAACAAGGCTCTTACTCAGCTGTTTGTTAACTCATTTTTCTGCTGGACCTGTCAATAAGTTTGTAAAATTTGATAAAATGAACAAGGCTTTGGCATTCTTAAAAAATGTTTAGCCAGAGCTGATTCTGAAAACTGTTCTCAGTGTATTAGTGATACAAATATGTAAGTGGATGGCATGCCCAGAGAAAAACAAGGACTGTCTACTTGGATCAATTGCCTCTACCTAAAAGTACTTCACAATATGTTCAGTGGATGTCTGTCCTCACAATTTATCTATCTTTGCTCTAATTGCATCTAGGTACCCAGAGAGACAGCGCACCTGAAAAATGTGAATTTTCTGAGCACTGCTGACTCCTTTAGGTCAGCAACAGAGAGAGTGAATGCTGTGAGCAGCCACACATCTTAGGTCTCCTTCCTTGTATGTGCAGTCTGAAAGCACCACATAAGAAATTACAAAAATAGCCAGACACGATGGCTGCACACGCCTTTAGTCCCAGCACCAGGGAGGCAGAGGCAGGAGGATCTCGAGTTCAAGGCCAGCCTGGTCTACAGAATGAGTTCCAGGACAGCCAGGGCTACACTGAGAAACCCTGTCTTGAAACATACACAGAGAGAGAGAGAAACAGAAAAGGAGAGGGGGAGGAAGAGAGACTGATTGATTACAAAAATAGCTGGGCATGATAATGCATACTTTCACTCCCTGCATTTGGAAGGTAGAGGCCATGGATCCCCATGTGAGACCCTGTGTAACAACAACAACAAACCATAAAAAGTAGGTGTAGAGTTTCATGGTTTCCCATGAAGAATGCAGGAAAGTAAAAATCAAGGTTTTCTGTTATTAATTCAGCCTCCCTATTTCTAAACACATCAAAAGGCCTCCCCAAACATGTATGATCCTCTCAAAAGGATGGACATTAGAAGACAGAAAGCAGAACAGCTGCTTCAAGAGACAAAAACCTTCACACTGTGACCACTGACTCACTTCCTTTCATGCTGAGAATGTTGTTGTCACAAAGCCCAAATAATAACTACGTTAAAATTTTTCAGTGTTTCAAATTCAAGCAAACTCTAAGTTTCTTTTATAAACAAGACACTACACTTCACAATCTCTCTCTTATGGACCTGCATTTTTGATGGTCTAGTTTAGATCAAATATTTAAAATATTTGCTGAGAAAAATTGCTCTTTGAGTTTAAAAACTTCCCGTCTAGGTCTAATTCTCCAGCCACTCGACCCAAGCTCCCGAGCAGGCCCTTCCATTTAGTTCATCTCTAGGAGAGCAGTTCCCCTCCCTGACAACGAAGACGCCTAGAGGGTCTTCCCACTTCTCAGGAGCCGGACAGACGACAGAGGGACGCACATTTTAAAGCCTTTTCTTCTCTGTGTGTGTGTGTGTCCCCGTGTGTGTCCACGCAAGCTCACATGTGTGGAAAGAACGGTAGGGCTGCTCCTAGCAGGGCTGGGAAGAGGGCTACAGTTAGGAACAGAGAAGGGAACAAAACGCTGGGTTATTCGTTCATTTCCCCCTTTCCCTGTGTCCTACCTGAAAGTGTGACCAGGTGTTCTGCTCAGATAGCCGAGTACTGGCCCAGGGGAGAGCAAACCTTTGTATTTTAGATCAGTAGGTACCATGTGTGCTTGTGAGTGCTCACTCTCTCTCATATTACACTTCTGGAGGGAAAAGTTCTCTATCATATGCAGATTATATATGCCTAACACACAGTTTCATTAGAAAGGATCTCATGAACAGGTATGCTGGTAATGCTCACATTACTCTAGTGTGGACTTTCTCTCCTGGTCAGGTAAGGGTGAGAATTATGCAGCGCAATTAACACAGGAATAATATACCTTTAGGTCCTTTCCCAGGTGGGGGCTCTACGGTAGTTTTGCTCCAGATAAGCAGGATTCCACCTGAGTCTCCCGTGAGGACATCTCCATTCCCCAAGAATGCTAAACACTGAACGAATTTTGGTTTTTCATATTTCTACAATAAAATGAGAATTTTCAGTTTTCTCTTTGGCCTGGTGATTTTATGCTTATCTAACAACAAGAAAAGATTAGCATCATTCATTCATTCATTCATTCATTCATTCATACACACACACACACACACACACACACACACACACACACACACACACACACACACACATCCAATGATGTTACAACATTCTGATCCTTACCCCAAAAATTCCCTGTTTTCTTGTTAGTGAATTGCCACTCCAGGTCCAGAAAAAAATATGAGATTTACCACAGGTTATTATAGTATTTGCATCTGTTGGGTGGAATTCCACAGCCAAAACAACTTCATTTGTTGTCTGTGAAAAAAATGACACTTTTAGAGAAATATATATTCTTTCTGCTATCAAAATTCAATTATAGTTCCTTACAAAGACAGGGAAAATATTTTAGGAAATGCTTTTTCTTCTAAGATTTATTTTCCTAAATTCCCCATCCCCCAAGACAGGGTTTCTCTATGTAGCCCTAGCTGTCCTGGAACTCACTCTGTAGACCATGCTGGCCTCGAACTCAAGCCTCTGCCTCATGAGCACTAGGATTAAAGGCATGTGCCACCACTACCTGGCTTCCTAAAAAAATTTTTTTAAGAACAGACTTTTAGAATCAAGACTTAAGTTTGATGTCCTTATACCATTCTATCAATTCTTATGCTGTTTATTTTTAAGAAGTCTGTAAGAATTCCAGCACACTTCTAACCTATTCGGGAAAGCACACTCCAACTGTACGATGCAAGGGCAATGTCTATTGTCTTAAAGCGCATACCAGCAGAGCCAGAAACAGACCAGGCCCCTTTCTAGTTACCTCACTTCTGCCTGCAAGGAGGACATCAAAGCACAGGAGCTGTTCCACTTCAGTGGAGTGGCAAGTGGTGTTCTCTTTCCTTGTTTACAGTATTTTTCAATATTGTATTGTGAGATCCATTCATGGTCAGTACTAAATGCTATAAAATAGTCCTTGGAAAAGGGGGATAAAGGATGACTTCTCCTGCAGCTGGGACTAGGGTAGTTCCTTTTTTTTTTTTTAACAGTTACTGTAAACAGCACTGTAATCCGCACTCTAGTGAGTGTATCAGTCTATTTACGTTGGGTTTATACTCTGGAGAAAACCAGGCTTGGTCAGCAAGCAGGTCTATGTTCAGCCCTAAGAGGCAATGCCAAACAGTTCTCCAAAATGGCTATACCAAGTCACCCACGCAGCAGCAGCTCCACACTGAACTTTAAACTTACACCAAGTATAGTTATTATCAGACACTCAGGTCTTTATGACTTAAGCAGAGAGAGCCCCCTGTTAGAATGCCATAAGGTCAATACACAGGGAGAAAAATGGTGGAGAGAAGGCCAGGGATCTAGTCCTAGAACCAAGTCATTCCTGGCAAAATGCCTCTGTTCTTTTCTACAAAGGCTTTCCTTTCTGCTCTAAATAGGAATAAATACCCTGAAGTTAAGCTTTACTTACTTTACAATTAGCTATTCTGGAAATGGACATTTAGGAGAATTTGGGGAATCTGTATGAGAAAGAAATGGAAGAGACAAGTATGAAACCCCGGTGTCTCAGATGAATACGGCGTCCACATTGGGAGGCAATATTGGATTCATAGACGATGTCTGGGAAGACTGGGATGAAGGTACACAGTCAGACTCTGCAATAGAGCTCTGTACTAGCAACAAATCCTGGAAGGGTGACCCAGCCCTCACCTGGTAGACCTTACTACAAAAGAGGAAGATCTACATGTTTCAGGGATTGCACTATCCTCTAGCACTTAGAAATTCTACAATCCCTCTAAATGCTACAGCACTTCCTATAGTCATTATATAAAACCCTGTGTTTTTATATATGACCTTCAGTCATATATAAAAGAATGTTCTTAAGTAAAACTTTCCTCTAGACTGCTAAAACCTTAGAGGCTGATTGAAATGTCAAGTTCACTAATAGGTAGTAGCCAGGCAGAGTGCTCAGTCCATCTACTATAAATATTTCAGTAGCATGGTGTTTTCTGAAATATGAAACTGCTCCAAGTCGACTATTTTATCTAACTATAGTGTTAGATAAAATATCACAATATCACAGATTCCTAATAAATTGGAAAAACTGATGAATAAGAACTGTGAGTTTATTCTTATAATCTGGATACGCATATACTATAAATCCAAATGTCTGTCAAATAATGGACTCTAAAAGACAATATCCAAAACTTATTTTGATTTACCTTTATCTCTGCTACTTTTGATTTTTTCTGCCAGTCCCACACAGTAAGCATATGTTCATTGGAGTCATCAATAACACATAAATGAGCACCTGAATCCTAAATAAAAGTAAATTTGAAGGGAAAAAGGTCATTATTAAAACTACTACTAGTGAAATAATGAAAAATTTTAAACTCCTCTGAGACACAACTGAATGTACTAGTTACAAAAACCATGCTGTTTTATAAATACAGACATTCCTTGACTTTTTTCTTCTATCTGGTTTTGCTCCGGAGCCGATATCCACTTGCCAGTTGGACCCTGGCCACCATCAGGCCACAGCCACTGACTCTGAGGCTCTCCTAGTCCTCCACACTGTCTTAGGCTTACTTCTTGCTGTTAGAAAACACATATTCTCCATGCAGAAGAAATAGAAGTAATTCCATGCACTTTCAACTGGTGAATTTTTGATAGTTTTTTGTTTGTTTGTTTGTTTTTTGAGACAGGGTTTCTCTGTGTAATTTTGGTGCCTCTCCTGGATCTCGCTCTGTAGACCAGGCTAGCCTTGAACTCACAGAGGTCCGCCTGCCTCTGCCTCCCAAGTGCTGGCCACCACTGCCCGGCTGAACTTTTGACAGTTTGATGGAATATACTAAAATTAAATGCTGTTTTAAAGTTCGCTGGTTTCCGTTTTGTGGCATATTTGGTTTACAGTAACATGAATAAATGAGATAAATGAAAATAAGTATTTTTCTATCTCACTTTTCTGAAACACCTTTGTTCACACAGATATATACATTTAAGAGAGGGAATTGTGGACGGTGTCAAACAATTTACTTCTAGTAGCAGCTGTGGCTGTGCCTCCCAATGTCTCCGGAACAAAGAAAGTGAAGATGGGAAGCAGCAGCTGCCCCTGTTCTCTTCCTTCTCTCTCTATTGAGTTGACTGGGTGCCTTAAGGAGAGCTATTCACTCACTCCTGCTCCCTGTTTTATTCTGGTAGATTCCCTTCCTGGCCTGTCAGTCTTGCCATTCACTGCCTTCAAACAAGCAAAGCTGGGAATCCAACTCAGTCTTCTGCTTTAAAAATGTCTCCTTTCTCATGACCGAAAAACTCCCTGTAAGTCAGAATACAGTGGCTGACAGGTAAGAACGGAAGAGATAATATGAATAGCTAAACACATTCTGAAGTATAAATGAAGCCCAGCAAAATCTAGAGGGGTGTACTTGAAAACCTAAAATATGACTGTGAAAATATAGGAGGTTTTTTTTTTTTTTTTTTTTTTACAAACTTTATAAATGTAACCACTAATTCAAGGAAAAGTAAAATGTTCAGATGAAGAACACCTTACTTTCCTCTCATAAGAAACCCTCAAAGCTTACATGACATTGCTACACACAATCAAAATAAAAGTTTTAACAGATGGCTGTGAGCCACCACGTGGGTCCTGGGGACTGAACTCAGGTCCTCTGCAAGAGCAGCAAGTACTCTCAACCGCCAAACCACTCTCCAGCTCACTACACGTAAAATTAAACTAATACTAGCATCAATTCAGCACTCAGAAAATTCGTGAATTTAGAGAATACAAAGGTCTGACCGTTTCCTTGCTCTCATGTGACACCAAGAGAAAAATATTTTATAGAAATGAAGTGTCCTCTAAATTTCCTAATAAGATGGATGTCTCCTATTATTCAAATTGAAATTAAAATGCATCTTATTGCTTATTTCAAACTGTACCACACTATGTCTTTATTCCTCTACCCATTTTCCACCACTACGCTGGTATCCTATCTCAGGACAAAGGAATGTTTAAATGAGACTGACTCCCACAGGCACACAGGTTTGAATGCTTAAGTCACCAGGGAGTGGCACTATTTGGAAGGATTAGGAGGTGTGGCCTTCTTGAAGGAAGTGTGTTACTGGGGGTGAGCTCTGAGGTTTCAGAAGCCCAGGCCAAGACCAGAGTCTCTTTCTTTCTCCTGCCTGCAGAACTCTTGGCTACCATGTCTGCCTGTGTGCCTCCACACTTTCTGCCATGCAGAATGGACTAAACCTCTGAAACTGTAAGCAAGCCCCAATTAAACATTTTTTTTTTTTAAAATAAAAGTTGTTGTGGTCATGGTATGTCTTCACAGCAGAACAATGACTAAGACAAATTAAATATAAATAAATGTAGTATCATGATCCTACCTAAATCAATTTATTTAATTTTATGTGCATCTGTGTGACGGTGTCAGACCCCCTGGAACTGGAGTTACAGACAGTTGTGAGCTGCCATGTGGATGCTGGGAATTGAACCTGGGTCCTCTGGAGGAGCAGCCATCTCTCCAGCCAGGATCCTACCTAAATCAAATTTAGTACTTAAATTACAATACTACTTAATAATAGCTAGCATCTCATTTTTAGATGGATACAAGATTATACACAAAACAAACAGGCTGAGCTTGCTTACTTTAAAATATAACTGTGACTTACTGCTTTTGAAAAATCCAGGCATCCTACTCCACGCTCAAAAGTTCCAAGTCCAATGACATGCAGTGTGGAAAGGCTTACTGAATCCCACACCCTGACATGGGGTTGCAGAGGCTGCAAAACACAAGATAGACCTAGCATACTTAGGTGGGTGCAGACATGTGCACCACTCCACAGCATAGACATGTGCACCACTGCACACAGCATAGACGTGTGCACTACTGCACACAGTAGACATGTGCACTACTACCAAGAGTAGATATGTGCTTTGATACAGGGTTTCTCTCTGTAGCCCTGGCTGCCCTGGAACTCACTATGCAGACCAGGCTGGTCTCGAACTCAAGAGATCTACCTGACTTTGCTCCTAAGTACTGGGATTAAAGGTGTGCGGCACCACACCTAGCCCAATTTGCCACCTTAGTAAGACAAAAACTACAAAATTTAGACATGCCTCCAAACAATCTTGATTAGGAACTTTCCCCCCTAATACTATGGAAACAAGAGTGATCATAGCAGCAAATATTTGTATATTTAGTGTCACACAATACCATAATCTGCAACTCTCACTCTGGAGATAAGGAGACAGACACAGAGATTGTAACTCTCTTTTACAGCTCCTAAAAGGTGGAGCTAGACTCTGATTCCAATATGCTCTGGGTACTTTGCTTTTTTTGAGACAGGATCTTACAATTTTATCCAGGCTGATCTCAACCTCTTAAACTCAAGCAGTCCTCTTGCTTGAGACCACCAAGAAAGAGGTACTACAGGTGTGAGTGACCATCATCCCTGATACTTCGCTTTTAGTATTACCTTTATTCTTGATGTAAGGTACCTTAAAACAAAACAACAACAACAACAAAAGTGAACTGTCTACTAAGCTCTATGGAAAGAATCCTTAAAGAATACAGACCTGGAGGGCTCTTCAGCACCATCCGATACAACCCTCCCACTTTATAGAAACTGAACCCAGAGAACATCACGGACATATGCTAGTCATCATCAATTCACTATCTCACAAGTAAGAGATGTTTATAAAACAATCCAGTGAAATCAGAGTAACTGAAACTGAAAACTGAAAGATACCAGCTGTCCTCCTAACAGAAAACCAAAGGGCCAACAACTAGGAGGAACTCGGTTTACCAAGTTAACCTCTGACAAGCAAGAGCCCTTCCATCTGCATGTGTAGACAGTTTCCTAGAGAGAATACTTATTATTCAGAAGGAAACCGTAGTTTGAATCCTGCATTTTAAGACCTCCTTGCAGTCTATCGTTTCCCCCAATACTAAAGATTCTTTCATACAGTTCAGTGAGTAGGACAAGGAGCAGTGGCTGAGTCCGTCATCTAATGGCAGCAGCAGGAGACACATGAAACTGGCTGCTTACCCTGCCATCCTTGTCCACTCCAGCTATCTGTCCAGTCGCGATCCTAATCTTGTCAGGATGTACAGCCAGGCTAAAAAGCAGTAGCAACAATAATTTTAAATACAGAAACAGGAAACAGCATAGATGTACCTTTGTATCAGTATCTTTTCAAGCAAACAGTTTTCAGTCTTAAAAACACACCTGACCTATTTATTTTTATTAGTAAATTAAGCAAATTTCTATTTTTCTTTATTAATCTTGTAAATGAACACTCAACTCATAGAAAATATTTATTCATAATTTGGTCTAGTAAAAATGGTAATCATTTTCACCTGTTCAAATTCCTTTTTAGTTGCTCTACTTACAGTCATGTTTACATGGTTTGATGAAGTGAAGTATGGCCCAGGGTAATTTTCATCTACTAAAATGTAAGCATAGCTTCATCTTTACATAATCCTTACACACTATCTAACAGTAACTCTTTAGTATTATAGCAACAAACAAAAAGTAGTATTAAATATCTTCTAATATAATTCTACCGACCTATAGCTAGTTCTTAATGTTAAGCTTTTATAAATCTAACCCAGGGCAATGAGTGATATACGAAAATGGAAAATACTGTAGCAATTGTATTCCAACAGATCACGGTACACACAAGATTAACCACAAAATCTGTGTGTGCATACGGCTGTGTAGGTGTGCAAGCCTTCCTGTGGAGGCCAGAGGACCATGTTGGGTGTCTTCCTCTATCACTCTCAACCTCATTCAATATTTGCAATTTAAATTTTTATTTTGTTTTATTGTGTGCATAAGTCTGTGCATGTGTGTGTATGTAAGCACACAAATGCTGTGGAGATCAGAGAACAACTTGTGGGAGTCAGTTTTCTTCTCCAACCACGTGGATCACATTGTCCGGTTCCGTGGCAAGTGCCTTTGTTGAGCTATCTCAATAGCCCAATCATAGCTGAAAGTTTTTCTGTGTCCCACCTGGTCCACAGCCGCTCAGACCCAAGTACACAGAGGCTTATGTTAATTAAAACTGCTAGGCCATTAGCACAGGCTAACTACTGACTAGCTCTTACACTTAAACTCAGCCCATTTTTGTTTATCTGTATGTCGCCATGTGTTCCGTGGCTTTACTTGTGTGCTATTACATGTTGTTCCATGGATGGTGGGCTGGCATTGCCTGACTCAGCCTTTCAGCCTTCCCAGAATTTTTCTTGTCTGTTTATCTCACCTATACTTCCTGTCTGCTTACTGGCCAATCAGCTTTTTCTTTATCAACCAATCAGAACAACACATTCACAGAATACAGAACATCCCACAGCACCAATATTCAATTAAAAAATATATATATATATATTTATTTATATGTGGGATGGTGTGTGTGTGTGTGTGTGTGTGTGTGTGTGTGTGTCAGTGTGTATGTGTGTCACATTCGCCATTACTCACTGAACTAACTCACTGCCTACCCCACCTTATTTTTCAAGACAGGGTGGAGTCTGTCACTGAACCTGGAGCTTGGTGTTTTGGCTGGACTGGCTGGATAGCCAGTCTGAGATCTGTCTGTCTCCATCCTACAGCACTGGAGTCACAGACAGTGCAAGGGATTATAACTCAGGGCCCATGTTTGCATAGCAAACTGTAACCACTGAACCATTTCTCTAGTCCTTGTTTACAAAAATCACTGTCCCCGTACCTCTCCAGAAGGAGATACATGGTATATCCATACTATTGCATATTCCATCGACATGAATTATGTTTGTGTATGGGGCGAGGGCATGAGAGGTCAGAGGCAGACTGTAGCTGTTACTGTTCTCTACCATACGGGTTCTGGGGTGGAGCTCAGCTTGTCATCTGGTTCACTTGCTAGGCCATCTTATAATCAAGGAGTCACCTCAACTGGAAAGAATTTGTGTTTCCTGCTATATATTGCTAATTATTTTCCAGAAGAATTTTATTAATTTGTCACATACATGAGATTAAAAATGTTCTAAAGTTCTATAACTTTTCCATATTAAGAATTATATCTTTTGAAATGTTTCAATAACTTGGCATAAATGGTATCAGGTTTTCATTTCTAAGGAGGCTAGATTTTAACAATACTTCTCTAATTTCTTTTCTTCTTAAACAGTTTATATCCTGCATCTAGTCATTAAAACTAAAACTCTAAGGGCTGGAAATGGCTCAGGGTTAAGAGCACTGGCTGCTCTTCCAGAGGACCTGGATTCAATTCCCAACACCTACATGGCAGCTCACAATTGTCTGTAACTCCAGCTCCAGAGGATCCAACACATTCATACAGACATACATGCAGGCAAAACACCAATGCACATAAAATAAAAATAAATATAAGTCATTAAACAATAAAACTCTATTACATTAACATTTTGCTGTATTTAACACTGCTCTTTCTTTTCAAACAAAAAATTTAAGTTATAATTTCTGCACTAGGTAATAATAAATTTGCATGGCTCTGGTATTAAGATATTTAAAAAGTACTGAAAAAGTCTTTTTCCTCCCTGCGCCAATTGTTAAGCTGGTCTCTACCTTTCCTTTCCCCAGCCTCTGACAAAGCTTCAGGGTAACCTCGACAGCTTCTTTTAATTTGGAACTGCAGGAAATACTTTACATATGCAGAAGCCAAAATAGTATGTTGCACCACCTTTTCCCCCACACGAGTGAGAAAACACACACTTGCCTGCTTTTTAACAGTGGTTCTCCTTTCCAGTTTCTGCTGTTGACAAGATAGGGTCTCACTGCTGCATTAACTACCATGCTCTGACCTCCATAAACACGGTAACTAGTACCCAGCCGGGAGAGGAGAGCAGCTTCTAACGCTTACACGTGTAACACTGCACAAATTCGGTGCACATTTAATCTTGCAAGTATAAAGTGTTTTTATCTTTTCTAAAGGCTGAATATCATCTATGTACTATCCTAGCATTCACACAAGAGAAAATTTTATCTACTTGTCAGGACAGTATAAGCTAAGCTTTTTAATGTGACAAAACAATGGATTCTAGTAACAAATGATGGAATTTAACTAAAGAATAGCAACATTCATTGAGTAAATCCAAGCCTAAGCATTTCAAGAGTTCTGCTGTTATAGTTTGACACCACACAGGATACTTAGGATCCAATTCAGCTTATGGCTTCTCTCCCTCTGAAAGGAAAACGTGAGGTCCAAAATTTATCATGCAGAAAAACCCTCAATAAATACTAAGTAATGAATGAGAAACTACTTCCAGAAATTCATGAAGCCCAGTCTTTCTACATGGATTTCACGACAGGCCAGATAGAAAGGCACAGACTGAGGCAGCAGAAGGAGATTTAGAGCAGTGTATTTATCGCTACTGATTCCATTCAGTACTTTGAAAAATGTGATCTTTTTATTTTAAAAAATATATTCCATAGACTAAATAACATCTTTACTTATATCCTAAGCTTTCTGATGGTAAACGTTCAGTACAATTCAAATAATAATTATAATAACAACAATAACAACAACGATTATGATGAAAGCAGGCAAACAAAATTGGCAAATGGGAACTGATACCAACCATTTCACACAGTCTGTATGACCCAGGTAGTGTCGCTGAGTCCTTTCCTCGTAATTAAACAGTACCACTACTGATGCAATGAAATAAACTATCTCCCCCGTAGGAAGCAGGTACACATTTGCTCGACAGTCCTTTCCTCGATAACCGTATCTTAAACAAAAGGTCAAGGCTTTAAAGCAAATACTCAAGGGTGTTTAGGGAGCCACGGATGCACAATGAAGAGATAACTGGATCAGAGCCACGATACTCACGTGCCCTTTGCTGCCCAACCCTAAGTCTTTTACTGCATGTGTCTATAGACAGATACACTCTGAGTTCCTACTAGGCACCACGCACAGTGCTAAACATACAGCTCTGAACAGATCAGATGTGGGCCTGTGTGACGGTATGCTAGGAGGAAACACACATGGAGACCCTACTTAAGAGGGGGGGGGGGAGAGAGACAGAGACCGAGACCGAGACCTAAGGCTTACCCAGACGGGAACGTGTATGCTGGGCCTAACAGGATGAATAAGGCTAGTCAAATATTTGCTACACAGAATGGCAATCAAAACCTGTGCCAAATGCTGGTGAGCTTCTCCAGGCTAATTTAACTTTGCCCAATGTAAGGAATCTGGAGTGTGGGGAGGGGAGCATAGAAGAACAGAGAGAACAGAGTTTACACAACAAGTCTCCTTCTGTTTCACTGAGTTTCTTAGAGGCTGTAAATGAGACTTTCCAGGCAGAATCAGGAAACGTCAGTATTCAACTATTGTGTGTGTGTAAGCCTGGCAGAGAAGCAGTCAATTGCAGAGTTACAATCACCCTTGCTAATCTGAGTTCTTACAATAATTCAAATAGTCATGCAGTGGTACATGTTTGTAATCCCAGCACTTGGGAAGTTGAGTCAGGAAGACTCTTGTGACATTAAAGCCACCCCAGGCTACACAGTGAGTACAAGGTTGGGTAGGGAGACATAGCAAGACCCCATGACTCAAAACAAACAAACAAACAAATAAACAAACAAAAGGTCTCATCATGTACCATACGACACATCATTTCCCGGGTTACAAAATGCCAACTCAGTGTTGAAAATTCCCCGGCAGCCCTGGGAGGCAGGTTACCTCTGCTGTATCTAAGAACAGGAAGGTCCAAAGGGGCAAGTGCAGAGCCAGCACACAGACACTGCCCTTCCAACCCCAGGCAGGAACCTTCCTCTGCATCCCCACTACTTGCTACTGCAGAACTCTCTGGACAGGAGGGAACGCTGACGTCCTGTCTCCATTAAATGCCGGGGATTTAAATCACTATTAGCAAAACAGAGCTGACATGTTTGAGAGATACTGTCTCCTTTTTAATTTCTCATGTGTCTCTTTAGTGCATTATGTTTTATTCCTGGTTTAAGGACAATTGGATGAATTAGCTAAGCAAGCTTTTATTAAACTAGGACAAAGCAAGCAGATTTGCTCTGCGGCTTGAGAAGGATACGCCCACTCCAGTTTGAGCTTCTCAGGAGGCAGTTCTGTTCTGATGTCGTCATAGTTGTCAACATCCGAAGGAATGAACATGGTAATCGGCCGACCTCGCATGAACATTTTAATATATTCTCCTTCTGTTGAAACATAAGACAAAAATTAAATCACATGTATTTCCCATATGACTGTAGGAAAGGAGATTATTGATACAATGAAAACATGACAAGAGTAGCTCTTGAAGTTTTCCATTGTATGTTTTTTTTTAACATATTATAGAGCTTATGTAGAAAACAAAGGGATACTATAAATACCTAGTCCAAAACAGCGAAAGTAAAAAATCAAAACAAACAACAAATCTGTGGCCATTTGTTTAGTTGAGAATAACTGTTTTCATCTGAATATAATTTAACTGTTTAAACTGACGTATTGCTACAAGAATCCTGAAAAGTTCGAGTAAAAAAAAAAAAAAGCAAACCTTCGTGACCGAGGTCTCTTAACTTGCAAAGAAGAGAGAAATTACTTATCTATCACACTAATCAACCTAAAAGTCAAGGCCTTGCAGATTAGAGTCCCTGCACCCCAAGGAAACAACTGACAAGGAGCAAACAGGAAACCATGGAGTAGAACTGTCTGCAGACCATGTAGGTGATATGGTGGTTCATCTCTAGACATATAATGGATGCCAGCTCAACAGCAAGAGACAAACCAAGGCACCCCCCTTAAAATGCATTAAAAACGGATTAAGTACTTAGAAAACATTTCAAAGAAAGAATGGAAGAAAAGAAGGGAGGGAGGGAGGGAGGGAGGGCCAACGGGCAATTTGAGAAAACATGCAACCCTACTAGTAACACCTCAGGGAAATGTGAATGAAAACCACACCGTACGTCATTTCAGACCTGTCAGAATGATTAGCAAACCAAACAAACAAAGTGCAGACAAGGATATGGAAAAGCAGCATCACTGTGGATGCTGCCGCCACTATGGAAAAGCAGGGCGGAGGCTCTGCAGAGACAATTCAAACAGAATCACTACATCATCTGGCGATTCTACTACTAGATATTTCCAAAATAATGTAAATCAAGAGCTTGATCAGATATCAACACTAACTTTCATGTTCACGGCAGCACTATTCCTAACAGCCAAGATCTACAAACAACCTAAACGGCCACTTCCAGATACATACGTGGTATATGCATGAAAGTAAGCCTGTCACAGAAAGACAGCTACTACTTGGTTCCTAGGACATATTTAAAATAGTCAAACTCATGAATGGGGTGTGAGGGTTAGCTAGGGTTACAGGAAAGGGGAAATGAGGATCAAGTGACAGTTCAGCCAAGCAAGAAGAGAGCGAGCTCCAATCTACTGCACAACACTGCACTGGACAGCATTAACTGAATTACATGACTCAAGACAGCAGAGCTCATGTCCGCTGTTCTTACCACAGTCAACCAAAACCACGATCTCGGAACAGATCCTAGGGAAAGGACTCAAACATCTTTTCAAGTTTAGATGAGAGGAAGCAAGAGCTAAGCTTTGCTGCAGTGAGCAGGCCGCTTCTCACTTCACCACTGGGCCTTCAGTTAGCCTCGTATCAACAATCAAATTCAATCGTAACACAAATATTTTCAAGACAGTAAGAAACAGTTTTTCTTTTCTTATTAGCACCATAGGTCCCGAAACAGCTTTTGTTTATACAGATCAACAGGTGTTTACAAGATCTTCAACAGTCAAAAACTAGAATATTTTTAAAAGACAAGTCAGAATCAAATCAGTATTGATTATACATTTCTAACCAGGGGAAAGAATGCTTTCTGGAACAGCTGGAAGCTGGGCATGGTGGCTCATACCTTCAATCCTAGCTATCAGGAAGCAGAGGCGGAAGGATCGTCCACAAATATAAGGGCAACTTGGTGTACAAAACTGAGTTCTAGGCCAGCTAGGATTGCATACTGAAACCTCTCAAAAAAACAAAACAGAAACAGCAGAAACCGCACCCCCCCCCCAAACAGATGTGACTGTTTGTTTCTCCAAAAAACTAGAAAACAACACAACCCTCAGCCCCTAGTATCCTGATGACCCCTACAGGTAAGTCACCACTATGAGAGGGCTGCTGAAGCTCAAGGGAAGGACAGAGGCTGGAAAAACAGCACAGGGCTGTCCAGTGCTCACTACGTTGTCTGGCACAAAATAAGTGTGATCATCCCCAACCAGAGGCTGATGTGATCTTAAAATCTCTACCAAGGACCCAAGTTTCCTAACAAAAGCAGTGCATAATCCAGTATTCAAGATTCAGTAGTTTATATAACATGAAGAGGAAGACAGATTACCTGTCAAGTGTCTGCCTGCAACCATCACTTCAGATTAAGAAGCTGTGGTTATTATGGGTGAAAAGTTCAAGTTATTTTTATTATTCTTACTCACAGTGCTCAGCTGCAGGGTTTGATCTAACAGGGTAAGACCTCCCACACTATGCTTTAACACCACATGATGCATGTCATTATTACTTCTGAATCTAAGAGTGGGCCTTGCTTCCTGATGATTTTTAGCATAGCTGAACTTTGACAGTAACTAAATAATTACCAGCTGTAAACATCTCCCTTCCAGAATCATCTTTACCCATATACTCGTCTCCTGGAGGCGGTGGTAAATCTACTCTTACAGGTATTCATCTGGGATACAACTTTCTTTTTTGATTATTTTTAAGGAACATAAAATTGTTGAATCCCCTTTTAAATTTCTCCTAGAATCTCTCATCCGATCAAAGGCGTACATGATAAATGTGTTCTGAATAAAAGTAACAGATTTACAGGTAGTTCCATTGTTCTTTAGAGGGAGTATGGCTAGCAAAGGGGAAGGGCTAGCAACAGCCCATTATAGAAAAAGGCTAAACAACTGAAGGAGCTCAGAATATCATTCTTCTATCCACTGTTGAGTAGCAAGATCAATTAGATCAGAAAACAAAGGAGCTATTGGTGCTCACTCGTTTTTCTAATATGAAGTTAAAATGGCAGGGTGTGAAATGCCTTGCCAGCTGAACTGGTACCATTCACACTAGAGACCATGCATATGAAGCAGGAACTTGAAACACTTTCTGGCACTGAGAAGAAAGCAATCAATTACGATGAAGGAAAGATTGCTGGGATCTAAATCCCAGCGTACTCTCTATTAGCTGTGAGATCCAGTTTCACTACCCTAGCGTTGAAAATGGTAACACTATTACTTAGAATTATTACTAAATAAGTTAACACACTGTGAAACATAATTTGAGGTCCTTGAAAATATTTGTCCTTCCTCCTTTGAGAAGGAACTTTTATTCTACTGTTCTGATACAGCGCCTAGCTATGTAGCCCAGGACGGTGTCACACTCGAGTGCTGGGTGTACAGGTATGTGTCACCATGCGGGACAAGCTGTGACCATCTAAACACTGTTTGGCAATTTGCTTATATAATATTCCATAAAATCTCTGCATAAATTTTAAAGTAGCTATCCACACGATAACAAGTATAGGCGAATACACCAAACTTCTGATGATTCTACCATGTACCACTTTAAAATCAAGGGCCATGAATTCAAGTATCCGAAAATGAGAGATGTGGGAAACGACAGGCTGACTGGGAATGATGCACAGGTATACTCACGTACCAGTTCAGGGGCAGTACTATTCTAACTGTTCACTTCTCAAGAGAAATAGCAAATCTATAATCTACTGTGAAACCTTTCAATGGTAAAATGTTTACATCTTTGGAAGTGTGTGCGAGAGAGAGAGAGAGAGAGAGAGAGAGAGAGAGAGAGAGAGAGAGAGAGAGAGAGAGAGAGATAGATAGATAGATAGATAGATATGGGGTGGAGGCAGTCAGGCAGACACCAGCCTGGCCAGCATATAACATACAAGCCATGGGTTTGCAACCCCCCCCCCTTTTTTTTTTTAAGCAAACAGCCCTTTCCTTGGGAATTAAGTACAATATGAGGGTAGCACTCTTTTCTTGCTGCAAATGTTTTCTTCAGACTTTTAAGTTTCCTTTCTTTTCTTTCTTTCTTTTTCTTTCAAAAACAAGGTCTCACTGTATAGCTCTATCTGGCCTAGAACTTACTATGTTGACCAGGCTGACCTTGAACTCAGAGATCCCCCTGCCTGTACTGTCCCAGTGCTGGGATTAAAGGCATGTGCCACCATGCCCAGTTCTCTCTAAGGCATCTTACTTTACAGTCAAATACTTGTATTGCTGTTTGTTTTACCCAGCAGTACTTTCTGCTGTCCTCACTGTGAACAAAGAGGAAGACAAACTGAAAGGTGTGGAGTCAGGAACTTATCAGAGTAAGGTTTAAGATCGGTGACAACAAGACCCAGAGTCTGGTGGTGCGGAAAACAGGTTTATTAAACTACTTCTCCTAGTGCTAGCAGACAGAGCAGGTGATCAATCCTCAGCAGGGAAGCTGCTCTCTGAGTGCAATGGCTGACCATTGCACTGGCACACCCAACAGTTCTGGGCTCAGTGTGTGGACGGAACGTAAACTGTGACACAGACCTCGGCTTTGGTTCTCCCGAATGCTCAGGCTAAAACATTATGTATTGGTAACTGAATCTCATCAGTGACAAAGTCACTGACTATAAAGGCAATTCTGTGAGATACTGATGAAGGCTATTCATCTTTTAAGAGGCCCTTGCCCAGCATGGGAACTGAAAAAAAAACAATCTTATGAGTTCCCCTAGTCCAATCCCCACTTTTCAAAAAGGGAAAGCATGGCTTAACCAATTGCAATAAGTTCTTAGTCTGTATTCCAAGATTCTGTTATTCAGAACTTTAGACACATTTCTACTGTATTAACTAGGTTCTAAGACAGGTGTGGTGGAGCACACTTTTAATCCCAGTATTCAGGAGGCAGAGGCAGCTGGGTCTCTAAATGAGTTAAAGGACAGCATGGTCTACACAGCGAGTTCCAGAGCTGCATAGTGAGACCGTGTCTTCAAGACAAACCAACCCCAGGAAATGTAGGTTCTAGATCTGCACTTTCCAACATCAGTCACTGACCCATGAATGGCTGGGATGTGCCTAGCATGAGTGAGATACATTGCAAGTATAAAATATACAGCAGATTTTGAAGACTTTGTATGGAAAAAACTGAAAGTTCATTAATAATTTCACTAATAATCCCGTATCAAAAAGGTACTATCCTGGCTATCTGTAGTAGGTTTATTACCAAGTGTCGCGCTGTCATTTGTCATAGGAAGTTTAGGTCACATACACGCTGTGTGACACCTTTCCACTAGAGAGCAGGGCACTCGAGTGAGCGGACACTCGTCCGGTGACCTGCCTGGAGTACAGTCACTTGTGTCATGGGTACTACTGCTCAAAGACTTCTCAATTCACCCACCCCTCCCGGGTTCTGCTTTGCGAACCCTGGCCATGGAGCTGGGTGTCTGCATCCCACTTCCGGGAGGCTGAGACAGAGCAGGAGTGCACGGCCCTTCTGTCGCACACCACTTGACACCAGCGGGGGCTTTACGAGATGCTACCTCAAAAAAAAAAAAAAATCCGTTTCTATTATGCAATTCGTGGAACTAGTAGCTCCTTTGAAAAAAGAATTTGAGTCTCAAACATAAGCAAAACACAGAAAAGCATGATACCAAATTGCCAGAACAGAACTAGGAAATTTTGACTTGATTCTGGCTGTTTCTCTACTAGCAGTTCTGCCCGAAACCATGCAGCGAGAAACCAGGAAGATAAACAAGACGCTGGATCAAGAAACTCTGGTTTCATAGTAGAAATTGACAGAGACCATTTTTGGAAGGCTTCCAAGATGATTTCAAGTCCCAGCTAATGACCCAAGCATCTACCTGTGCACCATGCGTGTCCAGAAGCCGCAGGGATCAGGAGAGGGCACCGGGTCCCCTGGAACTGGAATACTGGGTGGTTATAACTTGCCATGTAGGTGACAGGAATCAAACCTGGCCCTCTGCAAGAGCAACAAGTGCTCTTAACCACTGAGCCATCCTCAACTCGGACCAGGTTGCTTCATTGTAATAAAAATTTAAAATCCGGGCAGTGGTGGTGCACGCCTTTAATTCCAGCTCTCAGGAGGCAGAGGCAGGTGAGTTTAAGGCCAGCCTGGGCTACAGAGCGAGTTCCAGGATAGGCTCCAAAGCTACACAGAGAAACCCTGTCTCAAAAAAAAAAAAAAAAAATTAAAATTCAACAAACCAGGCTGGGTGTATTGGCATAAACCTTTCATCTCCATACTCAAGAAGCAGAGGCAGCCTCGTCTACAGAGAATTCCAGGCTAGCCAGTTTAGAGCCTGTCTTTTAAAAAGAAAAAAAAAAGAAAGGGAAAAAAAGTTCAACAAAACGTCATGTGTAAAGAATTTTTAAAAAATTTACGTGCATAGGCCATGAGTAGTGAATTGCGGTAGTCTAGTCTAATCTAAGCTGCTAAATCTAAATCCACAGGTAACAAAAAGACCCTAGTGATAGTGCCCACCAAATACGATATGTATTAGTTATACTAATTAGGTAATTTTACTAGTATGTAATTAGTTTTACTAATTAGGATACAACCCAGGTTTGAAAATTTGACTAGTATTAAAGTGCTATTTTCATCACCTTCTTTGTTCTGTAAGTTAGCAAAATTTCCTCAATTCCTAGAGGCAGGAGCATGCATACATGATAACACAAAAGACATGACACTAACAACTTAGGTTTAGACTAAGCTAACCTGGGAAACAGATAATGACGTCTGTGTACCTAAGAAACTCAATGTTAATTAAAACAATAAACCAATTTAATGATCTCTTTTAACTTCAAGCCACCTCTTACCTCCATCTGTTTTGGTTACAACTCTATCATAAAAGTACTTTCGGGAGGCAGAGCCAGGTGGATCTCTGTGAGTTCGAGGCCAGCCTGGTCTACAGAATGAGATCCAGGAAAGGCACCAAAACTACACAGAGAAACCCTGTCTTGAAAAAAAACCAGGAAAAAAAAAAAAAAAAAAAAGGACTTGAAAACATCATATACAAGAGTTTGCTTACATATTTGGGATTTCTCTTCCCCCAGAAAGGCTTTCTTTTTGAAAAGCTAGGGACTGGTGCCGGGAGTAACAGCTGCACAGTGAGACTGCCGCACACAAAGAGGGGAAGGGGAGTTCAGGTCTCTCTCTAGCTCCGCTTTTCCAATTAACTACGGCAGGAAAAGAAATACAAGGTTTCAGGGGTATAAGAATCTACAAATGAAATGCTAATGAAGCAGGATTCATGAACAGACTTTAACTTTTATTTTTTGGATTTTTTTGCCTTGAGTTTTCTGAGGTTGGGTTTCATTCTTAACCAAGTCTGTCCTGGAACTCCTGTCATATTCCTGCCCCAGCCTCCCAAACGCTGGGATCACAGGCGTAAGTCCCCACACCTATGTGTCTTATGTCTTTTTAAAACATTCAGATAAAACAAAATGCAAAGATATGATGAATTTGGGTCAAATTATAGGTGCTTCCAACAGTATTTAAATATAATTTTAGATAGAAAAATATTTCACAATCTTTATTTAAAAAATGTTACTAAAGGGGGAAAACCCAGAGCATTTTTGGTGGAGCTGTTCCCTGGAGAAGCAATGGGCGAGCAGCCTCGGGGTGCAAAGAGGAAGTTACCGTCTTCCTGTAATCTTGGTGTACATGCCACTGATGGACAGTGTCCACAGGATCTCACTGAACATGAGGACACTCAAGTCAAAACTCTCAGTGAGGGACGTTTCACCAAATCAACAGTTTCCCTCCAACCAACAGACACTGAACTGCTCTCAACCTATTTCTTTTTTTTTTTTTTTTTTTTGGTTTTTCAAGACAGGGTTTCTCTGCGTATTGCGTAGCTTTGCGCCTTTCCTGGGACTCACTTGGTAGCCCAGGCTGGCCTCGAACTCACAGAGATCCGCCTGGCTCTGCCTCCCGAGTGCTGGGATTAAAGGCGTGAGCCGCCACCACCGCCCGGCTCAGAACTGTAATTTCTAAGATCTTCTGTGATACACGTCATTTTGCTCCTATATCTCATGTTCATCTCACTTACGTTACAGCCATTATGCCTCTTGCATGAGTAAGGTGTCTGGTGAAGTTTCTATTGTGAAGAATAAACTTTTTAGAAATATAATGGCTAGCAAATCCAACACTGCACGCATCCTGTGAACAGTGATCTACCTGCTATACCTTATCACAGTATTAAAAAAACAAAAAACCTGCCTCGGGGCTTATGTACTTCAGATCCCTCCACTTACAAAACTCTTTCTCTAGATATTCACATATTTCACTCATTTTCATAGGACAGTTTAAATGTCACCGGATCAGAAATGCCAACCATTCTACTCTTTTTTTTTTGGTTTTTTTGTTTTTGTTTTTTGAGACAGGGTTTCTCTGTGTAGTTTTGCGCCTTTCCTGGAGCTCACTTGGTAGCCCAGGCTGGCCTCGAACTCACAGCGATCCGCCTGGCTCTGCCTCCTGAGTGCTGGGATTCAAGGCGTGCGCCACCACTGCCCGGCGAGTAAACTCTTATTCTTTCCAAATATGTGACATCTCATAACATTAAGAATTTGTTATACTCTGTCTTCACTTTTTTTCTCGGAGCTGAGGATCAAACCCAGGGCCTTGTGCTTGCTAGGCAAGCGCTCTACCACTGAGCTGAATCCCCAACCCCTATCTACATCTTGTATGTTTCAACTGTTTGCCTCATAAATTCCATGTGGTTCAGACATAGTAACTGTTGTAATCCTGAGTTCTTAGTATAGGGCCTGACAAAGTAAATACTCAAATTTTTGTTAAACAAACAACTAAATATATAAAATGGTTATCTGATAAAGGAACAATTCAGAAGCATGTCAGATCTGTAAGAGCTGTCAGAATCGCAAGATTATTTAGGGCTTACTTTTCTTTCCCCTGTTCAGTACACGTTTCTATTGGCTATTCAAAGTTTACTTGAGGGCTGAAGCAGGAGCAGAGAGAACAAACAGAGCAAGAATATAGGGTTCTAAGGAAGATGAGTAGCTGTGGGGAGAGAAAGGAAGGAGGGAGAGAGGAGGAGAGAAGAGCTAGGATGCTAGCATGGACTCTGAAATATGTAACAGGTGCTTGTATTACCAGTCTGCGCTTTGATACGCTGACAGGTGCCACAGGTAGCCGTGTGTCTCTCTGCTGGAGGAAGGGAAACTACTCCTGTTGGTAGATGGCAACTAGTGTTCTAAGTTCCTGAGGAATGCTGGTTTTCCTCTGACCTCCAGAAATCCTCCCATAGTCCAGGCTGAACTCACTGGACTGCCTTTTGGAGTCTGGGGCATTGGAGTTTAGGTCCGAACACAATCTTCAGTGAGCTCAAAAAATGTTCTTCAGGGCTGGAAATGTAGCTGAGCGCATGCGAAGCTGTGGTCTACATCTAGAGAATGTGCAGTGCTTGCCTAGCATGAGAGGTCTTAGGTTTGATCCCTAGCAAGCATTGCATAAAAAGAAACCCAAACTACAACCGGTTCTTAGTGGGTAAGTTACAAACAGAACAGTGCTGTCCCAACTGCCACATCTAGTAACAAACAGCGCTAGAGGAAACGTTACCAAGTTCTAACTGCTAGCAGCACTTTTACCCCTGCCGTAAATATAACAAAACCCAAAGAGAGCAAGTACAAAAGGCTTAGGTATCTAGTGAAGACGTAAGCCTTTCCTGAAAGCTTGCCCATGTACATCCTTTCCCACTGCCAACTGCTTCCAACCAGGGCTCCTGCTTTCGCTTTCTCTCTCTCTCTCTCTCTCTCTCTCTCTCTCTCTCTCTCTCTCTCTCTCTCTCTCTCTCTCTCTCTCTTTCTCTGTGTGTGTGTGTGTGTGTGTGTGTGTGTGTAAAAGCCTTGCACTCAAATGTATAAAAAAATGGAAAGGCAGTCTTTATTTGCTGTAAGTTGTCAAGTTTGATATTCATTTGCATGGCATATTACAACATTTTTATATTTTAACTATTGATGCTAAAATCATTTTTGGACATTCTTTTAAAATTGTAATTTATTTACTTCTTAGCCTTTTTTTGTGTGCCAATAACAACAATTACAAGCAGAGACAGGTGGATTTCTGCCAGTTCGAGGTCAGTCTGATCTATAGAGTGAGTTCCAGGACAGCCAGTGGTTATACAGAGGAACCCTGTCTCGGGGGTGCGTAGGAGAAAATTCCAGTATAATTGCTCAAACTAAATTCTACCTCTTTTGCCCACTTCTCCAGTGTTTGGTCTTTCAGTAGGGTCACTTATCTAGTTCTTTCAAGCTAGTCTCCACAATGCCCCCATTTCCTACCTCCCACACTCTCCACCTGGTCAACAATTTAGAATCTATTAGTCAGGACAGAAACTAACTATGTAACTGACTACACAAGAGTCTTGACAGGTCCACTCTAGTGATTACTCTCCAGAAAGAATAAACTAATTAAAGAGTAAAGAGATGTACTCAAACTGTATAACTAATGCTAGTGTGATCAATATGTGATATCATCCATTCCCATCCCTGGGAAACTGTTTTGAAGGTAAAATTCTTGTAACAAAATTCAACTTCCTTTTTTCCTCTCCGCCTTCTCCCAAGCACTGGCCCCCTCCTTCCATTCTGCTCCTCTGCACACTACCACCCAAGAAATGACATTATTTTACCTGTTCACCTGAATGATTTTGAAGATTGTGCCAATACAGAGCACTCTCACAAATTGATGTTAGGTTCCCCTTTCCCTTCCAAACATACTGAAGAAAGACAGCCCTTTCTCAATTCCTGTATGAGGATTCTGTCAGACTGGAGTGTGATTGGAGCGTGTCTCTAGAAGATTTAGTACAGCCACCATCTTTGGATACAGTGTTTCCTAGTTTTCAAGTATGTCTGTACGTACTATTCCGCCATGTGAAGTGAGCTTTGCTGTGGTTATTATTCTCAGGTCAGAACACTGTTCAAGGATACTGCCATTTGGCCTAGGCCATGAGGCCCACCAAACAGAAGAACTGGGACCCATGGCTGTCCACATTCACTGCTCTTTCTGCATATAAGGGCCTCTATTTAACAAAGTTTGGCTAGAATCAAAACTGTGTTTTAAGTAGATTCAGTATTTTCTTTGGGTATGTCAAACATTATGTAATCTATATTCTTATAATGCAAAAAATTCAGATCTACCTGAAGAATATCACATTTCAACCTTGTTTATAATTTCTGTGTAAAAAACTTACGATCTAAAGAATATAACCAATATATATATATTTCTTTCTAGAAGAAAATAAAAATTCACAGGAATTAAGTTAAATTGCTAACAGAAAATTTAAGCACATTTTAGCCAATTAATAGTCCAGAAAACAAAGATAGCTGTGACACCAGAAATGAGGTGCAAAAAGCATGCACAGAAAAGGCATGGTTTCATCTAAAACAGCATGCTTCAATTACATTTGCAAGCAATTTGAGGAGAGTGTAAAAGTGATACATAAAACTTACCCACTTTGCTATTAAATATTCATATACAGAGTTATCCTGTTTCAGTCAGAACGAGCCAATAGCAAGTAGCCAGAAATAACAATTAATAAAGGGGGAAAATTGAAGAGGAAATGCTTTGCTAGACTCATTATGAGTCTTAGCAGCAAGAAACAAGTGATTATTTGCAACCAAGTTGGCAAGACAGGAGAGTTAAAATTTATCAATCTTTTAAATGGCTTTTCTAAGTATAATTTTTAGAGGAAACATATTTTTTGATTTCTTTATGTTGATATATTTATTTTTACTGTTCACCTTAATTCTTCAGATCTCACAGAAGACAGTTGTTTATTTGTTTGTTTTTCTTTTTTTCTTTTTAAAAAAGCAGTTGTACTTCCTAGTCAAATTACCATGGTATTTCCTTTGTTAAGAGGAAAGCCAGAAAGCAGTAATGATGAAAAGCCAAATAAGAGATCCAGAAGAGGCCGACTCGGGAGGCGCCCGCTGCAGAACGTATCCTTACCTTGGCTGTTTTTTTCACGGGTTGACATTTTTGCTGGTTGAGACAAAAATGACATATCTTACAATAAAAACTGAGCATTTTCTTAAATGACTACAGAAATATGTCTTTTTGGTTACTATGAACTAATAAATTATACTGAATGAAATTGTCATATTCTTATGAATCAACAATAGTTAAAATGATGCTAAAAAGGCAAGTATTTTTAAAAAGAATTTTTAATTTACCTTGATTGATGATGACATCTTTATGTCTAAAAAAAGAATGCAAAGAACACATTTATTTTATATGGCTCAGCACTAGAATCACCTGAAAGAATTAAAAATTTTGATGCCTAGCCCATATCCTAGATAAATTGCTACAAGTAAAATTCAGGAGTAGTATTTTTTTCAGTTTCTCAGTGGTTTCAACTACTAATATATATACTATTTTATAAAACAACAAATATCACACATAATGATCAAAACAGTGAAAGTACACAAAAAAAAGAGTATAATACTAAAATCTTTCAAGATTGAAATATTGGAGAAAAATTAATAGGAAGACAAAGCTTTTCTATGAAGACTTAACAAAATACACTGACTAGAAACAATCAATCAACTGAAACAGATTAAAAGGTTCAATAGGCATGTCGTCACACACAACAGTACAGAGACACAATTATTAATTTTCACATATGACAAATATGACTTAACTTACTTGTCTGCACTTTTTATAACCTTTGATATTAGTTTTGATGTTGAAACGGTTTTCAATAATTTATTACGACTATCATCTGAATTTTCCCATGAGTTATGTGACTTTTCAGCTGTTGGTGGACGTTTTATGCTAGAAAAAACACATTAATTTCTTAGATGAACGTTTTGAGTAGCAATGACATGTAACTGACAGTTTCAATAGAGAATGAAAGGAGAGATTACTGCCCTTAAGGAGTCCAGGGGTGAGGAGGATTAGTTGGAAGGCTGTGGCTGGATGAGTGGAGGAGTTAAACAAGGCAATTAGAAGTCTGTGTTACATGTCATTCAAAAGAGCCACTAAAACAAACACCATCCAGAAAAAGACATCTCCACAATCTGCTGTTAATACAGGAAAATGCTTAGATGGCTATAGACTCCTTCTCATAATCTGTAGCTATAAAAATACGAATTATAAGCCTGAAATGAGACTGTACCTTTCATTCTGTATGTAATTATGTTCATGTAGTTAATTTATACATGACACAAATTTCTAAGTAAGCTGTGATGCTAAAATGGAAGCTTTTGTTTACAGTTTTAGAGATTTTCATCCAGGATCAGAAATACACACTATGTGATACAATAAAAAGCTATTGGCATTATCAGTGAGGATATCCTGCATTTGTAACTGAAATTTTATGGTTTATAAATGACTTTCTGGCTGCATTGCTAACTACCCCGAAACTCATCCAGTCTTCAATACTTCTGCAACAGTGCATCCAAAGAGCAACTTAGAAGGGCAAGCACATTTCCAGGAGACGCTAAGCTGAAAAGGAGACTCTGGGACAAAGAGACACCAAGTTAGTCAGAACCTGAGAGATCACGAGCCTCGCCTGCACACGGTAAGAAGTTGCATAACATTAATAACTCCACAGGAGCCCAGGCAGAAGGACCACAGACCCTTAGACAGCACAAGAATCTGCATCAGGCACAGAGACAAAGCATTCTGTAAATGGTAAACATGCATTAATCAAGTGAAGAATATTTTGGTTTTTTAAATTTCCATTATAGACTTGAAGCAAACATTAAAGTAGCTATTGAGAAATATACTGCAAATCTTTTAGAGTGATTGTCATTTACTTTACTGAAGTTCTACCCAGTGCTGGGGATGCATTAATAGTTTCCTCAAATTCCTCTGCAGTACCATGATAATAAAGTATCTAAGGAATGCTAAAACTTGAGTCCATGTTTCTAAATAGTGCCCACCCTGCTCCGCCCCTTCTTTGAGATAGGGTTTCTCTGTGAAACAGTCCTGGCTGTCCTCAAACTGGCTTTGTAGATCAGGCTGGCCTTGAACTCAGAAATCTGCCTACCTCTTCCTCCCAAATACTAGGATTAAAGGTGTGTGCCACCACCACCCAAATAAATGGGCCAAATTAATTAAAACTGGTATCAATATTTGTTACAAGGTAGCTAGCTGCGTCGGTGAGCCCTGGCGTGCACGTCTATACCCCTAATTTAGGCTCACACACATTTGTTAGAATGTTTTTCCTTTCTCTCATCACTTTAAAACATTAATTATTATGGAACAGAGAAAAGCTCTCAAACAAGCCTTTAGCATAGAAAAGATGAGGTGAAATGAATTCATTTCCATACTCAAGCAAGAAATTATCCTCCCAAGACCCAAAGCTGAAATTGGGATACAGCCACAAGAACCATTTGTTTAAAGGGGCCTTACAAGTTGAGGTTGTAATGATGCCAAAATGTAGTGAGGATAATTAACATGGCAATTTCTATCCATGGTTATAAATTTAAGCATAACTACCTAAAATTTTTTAAATATTCTGTAATTTTATTATAAAAATATTGTTTGGGCTGTTTATACCTCTTTCCTTTCACCAAATTGTTTGTAACTTAGTTTCTTTGCCAGTTACAACTGAAAAATTATGGTTCTAAATCTTTATTTCCCGGTGTTCTAAAATACAGATTCCAAGCAATGAAGAAGTTTTCTCTTGGACTCCATGGATAGCCAACTTTTCCCAAATCACAGAATTTAGGTATCTTTACAACCGTTCCCTAGCTCTGTACTTGGGATAGTTAAAACCTTTTGGTGGGAGCGGAGCTCTTGCTCTCTGGAGTTTGTCTGTTTATTTGGAGAGGCTGTGAAGAGGGCTGGGGAGAAGGTGATGCTCGCATTTGTGGGCTCTGATCATTAGAATGAGACTCCTCTCTTTTTTCTCTCTGTCCTTGTGGCTTTTCTTTCTTTTTTTCTGTACCACTGTAAAATAAAGTATAACATGGAACAACACATATTTAAACAAACTTTAAAATCAAAATAATAAAGTGATTAAAATTCAAGACCCTAAATCATATAATTAATACAATTTATATTATTTTTATTCAATAAGGAAAAGTAATTTTTAATAAAGAATTAATTTTCTAAAACCTAAGATAATAATCCATTCTATGAAAAAAAAAATCCATCCTATGAAGATTGCCCTTTAGAAGTGACCTCTAATGGATTTTTGTCATTTTGGTAGATTTCAGTGGGGCTGGAGAAGCTCTTTAACTAATTCCAACTTATCCACATCAGAGCACTGGAGGGTCTTTGCTTTCCCTGTACAAAGAAACTGACTGGCGACACACTAAGTGCTCACATTTAACCCAGCCTAGTCCTGGGTTCCTCTGCCTCTGTCAACTGAGGCTTCTCTCTGTGATGAGGAGAAGGTGGGCTGTGGTACTGAGCATCAATTCAGGGACTCACATATGCTAGCTAAGAACTCTCCTGATGAGGTATACCCAGAGTCTCCAACAAGAGTTTTAAACTTCCTAAAATGTATTGTTTATTTCAAACCTGTTAATGCTAAGTTGTTACTTTAATTATAAAAGGTAAGTATAAAAATATAAACTATACATGAAAAGAAAACTGTAGTTCTGTGAAAACCAAGTTTTACGCTGCAGAAAGACTGGAGGGCTGGAGAGAGGGCCCAGCAGTTAAGAGTGCTGGTTGCTCTTTCAGAAGACCTGAGTTCAGGGCTCAGCATCCACATCAGGTGGCTTAAACCACCACTCCAGCTCCAGGGGGATTCAGTGAACCTGAACACAAATGTACTCATAATTTAAAAAAAAAATATATGTATATACATAAAGAGGCCTGGCATGGTTAGCGCACACCTTTAATCCCAGCACTCAGGAGGCAGAGGCAGGAGGATCTCTGTGAGTTCGAGGCTAGCCTGGTCTACAGGACAGCCAGGACTACACAGAGAAACCCTGTCTTGATAAAAAACAAAACAAAATAAAACAAACAAGCAAAAAAACAAAAAAACAGCAAAAATAAAACTAAAAAATTTTAAAAGTAAATTTAAAAAAATGATATTAAATGAAGGTGAAGTAATTTTTAAAGTCACAGAAAAAGAAGAAAACCAAATACATTGTTTTGCCAGAGTTTTACATTTCTTATTCTGCCTTTAAACAATTACAAAGTTACTTATAGGTGTATTTTATGTAAGACAGTCAACAAATGTGATCAAAGATACATCCTTTGAAAAGGAGGAAGAAGACTGTCCTGACAGATGACTAACTATTGATATATTTTAAGTTAAAAAACTGAACATACTTGTGTATAGTCTGTATGACTCTTCACTTGGACCCTTAACTGATAAAACACTGTCTAAGTCTCAGCTGCACCCATGAGCAGTACCGCAAAGGACGGACTCAAGACTTGCGTTCCAATATTGAAAGGGTAGAACTAACTATGAGCGCTCTAGTTCTAAAGCAAAGGACATTTAAATTTTATAAGAAGGTATGCTCCAAGAATATCTGTCAAAATATACATATATATAATATATTAATAAATATATATAAATAAACATGTGTACACGTGTATATAGCCTATACAACTCCACTATCACATTGTAACAGTTAGGAATGTAATAACATAATCCTGACTTTGACATTCTGAATCCAATTCAGTTCTGATACCTTTGCACCAGCCACTGATTACTGACTCTGTGTTCAATTTTTTAAAAAGTGTGTGCTAAGAACAAATTCTTACCAGCAAATTGACTAAACCTTAAAATTAGAAAACTGGGCCTGGAGATGGTCAGCAGGTAATGGGCTCCCTGTGTTAAGTGTGAGGATCTGAGTTTGGATCTCCAGCTCCCATGTAGAAGCCAAGCATGGCAGTATTCACCCGGAACTCCAGCAGTAGAGGGGAGTGGGGGAGGGACACACGTGGATCCCAGGGGCTTGGGAGCCATCCGATCTAGGCAAAATTGTAAACTACAGGTTCAGTGAGAGGCCCAGTCTCAAAAACTAAGGTAAGGAATGATGACCATCCAAGATCAACCTGTGGTCTCCACAGATATGTGTGTGTGCACACACATTCACATACCACACAGAGAGGGAGGGAGGGAGGGAGGGAGGGACAGATGGTCTGAATTAGATGTCACCTCTTTTGTAATGGTCTTCAAACTATTGTTTACGCTTAAAAGAGATTTCCCGTTGGGGTCCTAGACCCCCCTTCCCTAGTGTGCGGATCACTAGACTGTAACAGCACAGCAGCCAGCTAGGAAAACCAGCCACAACTGAACTGTCACCGAATACAAAGGGATCTCACTGAAAATGACACAGTAAGGCTGGGGAGGTGGCTCGGCAGTTAGGAGCCCTGCTGCTCTTCCCAGCACCTACACTGCAGCTCACAACACCAGCCACTCCAGTTACAGGGGATCCAGAATCCTCTTCTGGTGGGTGCTGCATGGTGCGTTCACCAGACGGCAAAACATGCCAAGGAAATAAAAACGAAACCATTTTGAAAAATAATACTATAAATGTCCACTATGAACGTTTATTACAATGTTTTCTCCTGAAAATGAAGCAGAGATAATTTTAGCACTCTTTAAAAGGGGAAAACAAAATCTGGATTCTGTAGCGACATTAGGTTCTGGAAGGAATGTTTAAAGAACAGAAGGTTATTTTGTCGCCATTCTTGTGACCACCTGTTTGGTTGAGAACCTGTAACTCCACACTGTAACCTTTTGGCCACTGACACTAGTTCACTGAGTCAGCATACATCATTCTACTTTTTAAACCGTTTTCTCCTTGGGCGTTATAAACAACACAACCTGTTCAGGGCAGCTGATTTCCTGTGACCTTTCCAAACTCTATGTGCAGCAGTGAAAAGAAAGGTGGAGCCGGGCAGTGGTGGCACACGCCTTTAGTCCCCACACTTGGGAGGCAGAGCCAGGAGGATCTCTGTGAGTTCAAGGCCAGCCTGGGCTACAGAGCGAGATCCAGGACAGGCACCAAAAGTACACAGAGAAATGCTGTCTAGAAACCACCCCCCCCAAAACAAAAGTAAAGAGAAGGTGGGAAAATGCCCTTTAAGCAGTATCACTGGAACAGTGAATTAATACTGGGTTAACAGATATGCACGAGCACATGGTAATCTAGTCTGTAATACACTAGAACGTTTAGAGTGCAGGAACTGCAGCATCCTCCTGCCTCTACTAGCCCTGAACATACTAGAATACTTTGAGGTGAACCTCAGTTTTCCGATTTTTGCTAAAGAAGAAGTTATAATAGTCTTTAACCCCTCCTCCCTAATGAAGTAGAGATATATTAAAGAATCTAGTTTGCCTTTAAAATGTATGAAATATGTCACTTGCTAAGGACAATGGACTTGTAGAATTTCATTAAATGTATCAATAAAGTCTTGCTCAAAAACAAAACCAACAATAACAACAAGGTTCTAAGGCACGAAAAGACTCTTTCCCTTGAGTAAGCACCAAAAGCTTTCTGAATAAACCCAGCAGTGATACTGGAAGCACGATGGACTCGGGCCAAGTGTCTCACCCACAGTTAAAGAACTCAAGATATGCGCACCTGACTACCATACATACGGCTCTATCTGTGATTCTGCTCATGAACAGCCTAATTTATCATGCATACTGGTGCACTGTCAGTTCCCCAACCCCATGCGAATCAGGTACCTTTTAGCAGCAGATGAAAGAGTTTCTTTTCTTGCTATTGATACAGAGCTGGTGTGATTCTGTTTTCTGTTTATACCACTTCCATTGGTTATACAGGACATGGAAATAGCTTCTCGAAGGCTTGGTTGACCTAGGTAGTTAGAAAAAAAAATTATTATTTTTTTTGTTTGTTTTTTTTGTTTTTCGAGACAGGGTTTCTCTGTGTAGCTTTGCGCCTTTCCTGGAACTCACTTGGTAGCCCAGGCTGGCCTTGAACTCACAGAGATCCGCCTGGCTCTGCCTCCTGAGTGCTGGGATTAAAGGCGTGCGCCACCACCGCCCGGCCTCAAGATATTTCTTAAAGAGCAGCATTTTAAAAATTAAGTCTAGTAGTGTTTAAGAACAGTGAGCAGATGGCCCCACCTGCAGCATTCAGCAAGTGGCACCACTGTCCTGAGATTTAATACCATCAACACAGACCAATAGAAAGCTACACTGAGCTGCTGGGTGCTAGATCACCTGCTCAGCTAAATGGTGGCTGTTACATGGCAGCTCTGAAGCTCATGACCCAACCATATGCTTTAAATTTCTAATATTATACACAGCAAATTTTAGAGTGCTATTCTATATAAATAAAGTTTAACTATGTAAAACACCTTTTACAGTAAAAGGAATGGAATAAATGTCTGGTGGGTAGGCAGCTGTGGTCAGCAAGGGTCAAAGCCTCAGATTAAACAGGCCTGTCTACTAAGAGTCAAGTTTATTTCAAGGTTGGAAGTAGAGTATAGTTATGGACTCAAGCAAAATTGAACTGTTCAACTAAGACAATCTCATGCTGGTTTTTCTTTCCAAAACATAAAATTACAAGTTGTACATGTAGGACCTAAAGTATCTGGCATTCCAGAGTGTTTCCAACTTGATGTTTAACTGCATTTTTGACAGGTCCTGGTACTCACTCGTACTGTAACTACCTAAGGGGCATCCTTAATACAGTGTCCCAACTCCTACCACAGATGGATGAGCCAAAAGAGAGGAAAAGGCGGAGAGCAGCTGCATTTCCTTTTTAAAACTTCTTGGGAAGGCACTTACATACAAGAAGAGAAATGCCCCTCAAATGACAATTTTTTGCTATAAAATCTAGCACTAATATGCCACACAGGTGACTTCTCACATTGATGATTTTTGAGATTATCGTGACAAAATACTTAAAAATGTTCAAGTCAGTTGCATTTACCATGTCTGCAATGCTGTGACCAAGGGAAGGGGGAGGTACCAGGAGGAAGACCTCGGCTGCTCCAACCTCAGTATCTGAGGGTCACTGTCAGGTGCTCAGGTACTCCAAATACCTCTTCCACTTTCTTGTTCTCTTCATTGTCTGCCTCCCAACACCTTTCCTTAGTCTAATGACTTTATTCCTTAAGAGGACAGCAATATACCCTCATTAAATTCTGTCTTCTCTATTTCCAATTATTGTGGAATATTTCCCCTTTCCCCTTGTCTCAAAGAAAGATACCCTTTAACTTCTAGCCCACTATTTTCAAAAGTAGAAATGACAAAGGAGGCATTAGACTCTTGTATAGGAACAGCCCCTGTTGCTTGGCCTGAGACAATAGCCACCAACATACTTCTAGACACAAAAGTCTCAGAAGAGTTGTCTAGATAAGGAGGAATTATCCTCATCCTCTGACACAATTGTCACTGATTTTAGTTTAATGCTTTCATTAAAGAGATTCACACCTTCCTTCCCAACCTGACTAATGTAATTTTCCTACTAACAACCTATGACAAGCTTTGCATTCTCCCATGTTATTCGGGATAAGAACTAAATGACAATGCCTAGGCCTTTATAATATCCCAAATCTACATAACAAGGACTGACTTTCTGTTATATTTCAATATTTTCTCTGGGTTCTTTTATTTCTCAAGCGGTGACTATACAATGCTTTTTATCTTTGGTTTATCAAGTTTCCTTGGTTTGAAAAACTGCTACCTTTAGATAAACTTGGCTTTTACTTCTAAAGCATTCTGTACTAATAGTTCATCTTTGTATAATGTCTCTGGGCTGTACTCTCAAATTATATTCACTTGGTCACCTCCTCCCCAAGAGGTCCTAATGGGTTTCCCAGGTACCAGCTGTGGCATAATTTGTCTTCCTGGCAGTTAAAATTGCCCAAGTGTTCTCTGGACTTTTCTTTATGCTCCAAAGTTCAGGTAATTTTCTTTTGGCGAGGACTCAGTTGTAACTGGTGCTTAAGTTATGAACATATGTCGTCAAAAGGAAAGAATTCTCTGATAGAGAAGGTATACCAGAAACTTAAATGACTGGCCACCTTAAAAAAACTGGAGAAAAAACTTCCTACCTTGGTTAAATGTCTGGCATAAAATAAAGAAGAAAAATGTGGGCTAAGTTTTTAAGTTCATGGAATAAGACAAACTAAAAGAAAAGAACTAAATATACTGCAGTGACTAGTTAGGTGTGCTGCTGATTTTGGCATTAAGTGACAGCAGAATTTCATCAAGCCATTTAGACATACACGCATCATTAACATTTACTGTCAGCCACACCTGAGGCCAAGTTCTGTTCGCCACAGTACTACCATCTAGCCACACCAAGTGTCAGTCGTCCTCAGCAGCAGTTACGCTGACTCCTCTTAACCACGGTGTCATAAAGAGTTCTTACCCTGTTGATCCGAGGTTTAATCTCATCTCTAAGGAAATAGCGCGGACGATGATGAGCACTATCCTATCAATAACTTATGGAGAGTGACTACAGAGACACTCAGTATCTGGGGGCATTTCTACTAAAATCTGAAACCGTGTTCAAGTCTCCTAACACTAGCTGCATGATCATCTATGTACATCCTTTTGTATATTTAAAATCATTCCTACATTACTTTAAACACTCAACATGGTGCAGATGCTCTATAAGTACAGATTATATTCTATTGTTCAAGGGAATGGACATAAAAACTACAGATGTTTAAAGATGCCTGCAGGTTTTTTCTCCCTGAACGTTTCTGAATGATGCTGGCTGAAGCTACAGATATAAAATCTACAGATACAGTACTGACTGTACTAAATTCTATTTCAAAGGAAACTAAGAACCTAACATAGTAGAGTTTTCAACAGTACAATAAATAATTCCATTTTAATTAAAGTTTAATTGTATTTTAAGTTTTATGAAAAATTTTAATTTGAAAACATTTTGCTTAAATATTCATATTTTCATACCATTAATATATATTAATTCTAGTAATTAAAAACTGATGATCTGATTTTAGATGATTTGATAGCATACTATATACAAATCCCAAGAGAAATATACACCTGCTTAGAGTTTTCAATAATAAAACTTATGAAATTTTACATCTCTTCATGTCTTATTATCAGTGTTAGAAAATGTAATTAGACAAAAATCTCCACTAACAAGAAATAAGTGATTAGTCTTAATGAACTGTGTTCATCTATAAAAGTTTTTTCAATCAAGTAACTCAAAGAATAATCAATGAAATGGTTCTCATCTCAAAATGTAACTACACTATCAGCAAAGTAAAAAAACTGAGATTTATTTTAAAAATGTCTTTCCTTTACTTTTATTTTACGTATGAGTATGTATGAGTGTTTTGCCTGTGTGCTGGTTTGTGCATCAACTTGCATGCAGTATCCGTGGAGGCCGGAAGAGGGCAATTGGATCCTCTGGGATTGGAGTTACAGATGAACTGCCTTGAGGGTACTGGCAATCTAACCTGGGTAGTAGCCAGTGCTCTTAAATGTTGAGCCATCTCCGTAACTCCTAACTTCATTCCTTTTTAATTCTTCTTTTAAATTGAATTCTTGGTAATTTTGTTAGAGCAATAAAAAGAAGAATAACTTGTGTATGTGTGTATCTATACATCCACACAAACATAAACATCCACAGAACTGAATATTATCCCCCATTTAAAAAGTCCTCTTTTCATTTACAACAGCATGCACAGAACCTGGGGAGGACAGTGTGTTAACTGAGATAAGCCAGACAGAGAAAGAAAACAGCACGTGTTCTCATGTGTATGTGGAAGCTAGAAGCTGATTTCAAAGGAGTAGAGAAAAGTGCCTGGAAGAGTGAGAAGTGTGTGAGAGAAAAAAGATGGTTAATGGGTACAGGGGTGAGGCTGAACAGGAAAAACTGACTTGCAACAGTCTACACAGTACAGAAAGATAACTATGGTTGACAAAAATTGTTTGAATATTTCAAAAAAGTTACTAGAGAGAATTCTGAATGTTTCTAACACAAGAAATAACAAATGTCTGAGGTGACAGGCTGATTACCTTTACCTGATCATTCCACAGTACATACATGCATGAAATGCTACAATGTACCCCAGAAATAGCCCAATTATTACATGAGAGTTAAAATGAAGATCTATAAAGTACTGCAGACAACAAGGAAACATTCTTATTCTGGCTGAGGGTAGAAATGCCAATTAGGCAGGAAGCTTGCTCTAAAGGTGCACCCACTTTATCAAGCCTGTATGTGATAACTGATCCATTTCCCCATTCTACACTAGCAACTTCAAAATTCTCTTATAAAAATCAATTCTTAAGCAAATCAGTTATAGTCTTGACTGTGGCAGTCTTCCACAGTTGATTCTCAAAAAGATATAAAATGAAAGATTAATTAAAACACACACACACACACACACACAAAAAAAAAACAAAACAAAACAAAACAAAAAACCATAATCCAAAGTGGTTCCTACCAAGCCAAAACTTAGGCAAAACCAAGGCAAAAGCCAAACTTTAAAGTTCCTTATCTCTTGTCACTGACATATGCCCAACTACCACTAATAATAAAGAACAATTCTTCCTCCTTTTCTAAATCTCCACTATCTACATTTAGGTCCAAAATGCCGAATCACAAAAACAGACAGTGTTGTTATTCTAACCCCTTGACTCTCTCCAAAACTGTCCAGTTTACATCTCCCCAGGTCACTCACCATTTCTTTCACGTCCATGCTCTTCCACTCACCATTCTAACTAGCTGGCACAGTTTTTTCCCTTTCATCTACCATCTGAAACCTATCTTACAAGACACAGTGGCGTGTGCCCACGATCCCAGCACATGGCAGGGAACCAAGGGGCACCTTGAGTTTGCGGCCATACCTGCTCCACAGGGAGAGCCACTCTCAAAACAAAGTGAGCAAGAAACAGAAACACGACTGCTTTACTGTGTCAGAGAGAATGCAGGCAAGACCGACGGTGAGTGATCAAAAGGGCTTGCTGCCATCCTGATGACCCAAGTTTGACACCGTAAATCCACAGGGTGGAAGGAGGAAACCGATTTCTGCCAAACTGACCTCTGACACACAGAATAAACAAACAACACAGCTCTGACAACTCGTGTGTGCATTTGTGCGTGCAAGCGATAAGCGATAAAACCTGTGCTGGGTTTTATCTCTTTCTAGTATATCTCAGACTACGGGTTTTGTTCTAGTTTTTGAGCGGTACTGGGACTGAACCTAGGACTTTGTGCAGACAGGCAAGCACTCTTCACGGATCTGCATCTCTCTCCACCCCTGGAAGTAGCGGACATTTTTCTATTTAAGACTTACTAGTTTCTTCCCTGCCCTAAGATCACCCTTGGCAAATCCACAGAAGCCTTGCTTTACCAGTTCTTATTACCAGCACCGATACCATCCTCCTCTTTGCTATCGCTCTGTTCTCAGCATATCTGTACAACATCTTCAAAAGTACACAATGGGGCTGAGTGTATCTACAGCTCAGTGGTACAGTGCTCCCTAGGATGCACCGTGGGGGTCCTCAGTCACATCCTCAGCACCATAAGTCAATGGGTAATATTAAAATTGCCTTCAATCAAGCATCCTTTTGTAGTTTCCATCATCTTTCCCTTCAGGCAATTTAAGTCACTGATCTAACTCCACAATTTTCCTCAACCAGAGAATTCCAATTACATTTCTCAAAATACTAGATTTTCAATACTGCTATCACACTAAAATTGCTTTTGCAGGGTTTTCTAATATGCGCACACATCAAACCCTGAATCTAAGTTAATCACCCTCTCTGCGGCAGCTGACAGCTTGCATCACTGTTGCTGAGCTGGGCTTTCTTGTTTTAGAGTCCTTTCTATCTATGAGTCCCCAAACCCTGATGGCTAACGGCAGCAAGAACACCTCACCTGAACTTCAGCGATCTACATATGCCCACTCATACACCACCACATACACCTCAGATTCAGTATTCGAACACTGGACTCACAGTCTTTCTTGGAATCCAGGTTAACTGTGTTGTGAGTGTCTGTCTGGTGAGCATCTAGGATTACGTAGTGTTTTCTTCTGTGCTGATATTTTATTTGTGCTCTCACAAAAAAAAAGCTTGCTGGGGGACCAGAGGACAAGCCAGCCCCTATATTAAACATAGACGTCAGGTAGTAGTAGCACACGCCTTTAATCCTAGCATTCGGGAGGCAGAGATTCATCTGAATCTCTGTAAGTCCAAAGGCACACTGGGAACAGAGCCAGGCATGCCTTTAATCCCAGCACTAGTTAACCATTGAGGTCTGGAGGTCTGTACAGTCAGGCAGGAAGTGATAGAGCTAGGCGGAAAGAGGAAGCGATGTAGCTGGGCAGGGGGAGGAAGTGAGACGGCAGGGCACAGAAAGGTACATAAGGCGTGAGTATGCAGGAAGCAGCTCTCTTGGGCTGAGGATTTCCTAGCAGTAAGGACTTGTGGCTGGCTTGCTCTATCCCTCTATCTTTCAGCTTTCACCCCAGTATCTGGCTCCAGGTTTTATATAATAATAATAATAATAATAATAATAATAATAATAATAATAATAATAATAATAATAATACAGTTTAGCAATTCATGTTACAGTCTTCTAGTCCTGACTTACTGCAGTCTGGGTAGAGCAGTACAAACCTCCCTTTTCCAAACACTGCTGAGGATGGTGACCATGCTGGTCACTACACCAAGAAATGTTAAGTTCAAGTGCTTGATTAATTTGAAAGAATTAAAAATTCTTGGAGGTTTAGGAACAAAAAGGCTACATCTGATTTAAATGAGAGCAACAAGGTCTTAAGGACTGTTTCCTCAATATTTGGATGTTGAAATTCCCACTGTACTAAGGTTGGCAATAATTTAACTACTAACCACAGAAGGCTTAGGATGAAGCTAGTTAGATAATTTACAACTATTTAATCATGTTTATGTAATAGGTAGACTGAATGCCTAGCTAAATTTAGGACAGGAGGCTCAAAAAGATTCGCTCCTTGACCTCAGCAAATTTATTATATAGTTAGAAATATTATGATGGAAAAAGCCTATAAGTGAAGTATTACACGGGGTTCCTAATTAAAATAGTAAACTTCCGGAATTTGGGGGAACAGAGAAACCTACTATAACCATAAGTAATTCACAAGCAAACATTTTATATTTCAGTTTCAAATTTCAAAAGAAAAGGGCAGAAAACACAAGACTTCTATTTACAATGCACTTAATTACCTTTATTTGGCACAGACTTCTTCACTGAGGCTACATGATCTTCAGAGATTGCAAGACGCCTCAAAACATCAGCCAAAGCTGCCTTTAGCACAGTGATTTCATCTTCCTGTTGTTGAACTCGTGACTCAAGAGCTGAGAGACGATCCTGAACATCAGAAGTACTTGCAGCAGAAATGCTATCATCTAAAACAGAAAATATTAACCATTTTAAAATCTGACTGCTTGAGAAAGAACTTCCTTCTGGTGAGAAAACTACCAAATCAGTTTTTTTTTGTTTTGTTTTGTTTTTAAGGTTAAAAACAAAACAAACAAACAAAAAAAAAACAGTAATTTTGCCATGATTACAAGAGCAACTTCTGTAAAGGTATTTTTCAAGTTATTAAAATGATAAAATTTTCCCATGGTTGATTCCCCCACCCACACACACCATGGTGATACCACCTTAGTTTTCTTATTAAATGTTCCTACATACATCACTTTGGAGACATAAGTGCTACAGGCCACAGAAATATAGCGTAGGAATTCAGCTGACTATAGCAAAAGCTAATACCTGGAAGTAACCAAGGGTCTTTCCAGAGGATAAAGCCGAGTCTTAAGGAGTTTTGGTGATATCGACTTTTGAATATTAGCCATTTCCTGCTATGAATTTCTCGTGTAGCTTTTCCATTCCTAGAACAGTGTGTTTGATTATTCATTGGGTACAATTTTTTCTATACAATTGAAGTATTTGGATATATATCTCCCAACTGTGCTAAAAGCAGTCACAAAGCCAGACCCCTAATTCCAGGCCTTTCTGTAATTATCGTCATTAGCAACACCCAGCTAGGGCCATCTCTGGACAAAAGCATTTTATCTGAGATATTTCTCAATTCCAAGGACAGACTGCAGACAGATAAACATTTCAGTCTTCCTGAAATAAGGTAAATATTCATACAGAGACAACTGCCAAGGTCAGGCGGATGTTAGGTACAAGGTTTTGTTTCTTTTGCAAATTAAGCTTTATCCCTCCCTTCTTCCATAGCCTTAGTGGTATCTCTAGACTTCCCCTTTAACAATTAACTCAGAACAAAAGGGCTTTCACATACCAAGTACATCAAACTATGATGCAGGCTTCCTAGCTACTGATGCTGCAAGCCACAAAAATATACAAAGTAGGATTTCAGCTAATTATGACAAAGCTAATACCTGGAAGAAGCCAAGGGCCTTCCAGAGGTCAAGCTGAGGCTCAAGGAGTCTTGGTGATATTTGGCTTTTGATTATCAGTCGTTTTCTGCTATGAGTTTCTTGTGTGCTATTGTAGCTTTACCATCATTTTTTGTGCACCATTTCCCCTCTACTAAAGGAATATTTAGATAACCTGTGCTGACAGCTATGCACAGCCAGAACCTCAGTTCAAGCCTCCCTGTAATTATCGTCTTTGGCAGCATCCGGCCAGGTCCATCCCCAGATGGAGGAAAGTATTTTATCAGAGATACCTTTGTACTCTCTAAGAACAGACTTAAGTGTCCAGACTACCTGTTTGAGAAGGCCTGGCAGATGTGCCAACTGAGCTTAACTTCCTCCTTTCCCAAATCTTACCTCTAGTTCCAGATCTCCCTTTAACCATCACAGAGGCATCTAGCTGTACACAAGTTGCTTAGCAACCAAGCACACTTTCCCCCACCCTGCAGAAAAATGAGCCACAGGAAAAAAGGTGGCACTTTTATTTTCTCCCATTGACCTAGCAATTTACAGATTCTTAACATTTTCTACCAATCACATTTAAGACTATAGTTGAGCACATAAGATCCCTCTTCATAAGATCCCTCTTCTTAGATATTACCCGAATTTAGCCTTTAGTTAATTCATTTCCCCATTGGTCACTTCCCTTTGGGGTTGCAAATGATAATTAACAATTACTGCCCCTCCATGTGATTCTTATCACCCCTCCATTTGACCCTGGAAGCCTGGCTTTGCACTGCCAAGGGATTACTGATTGTAAGTGTATATATATATCGGGACTCCCAGGGCACGGGAGGACAACGAAGATGATTTGGAAGAATAAATGACTGAACTAAAAGCTCGGTGTGCTGAGATTCTATTTCCTGAAAATAGTCCTCACTGTTTGTAGTTCTCTCTCCTGAGCCCCTGGGATGTATAATATTAAGGCTGGTCCCTCTAATATTATACAAGACCTGAGCAGACTTGCCCCACCTGACCAGAAAATAAATTTAAACTGGACTGAGAAGAGAGGAAGAAAAATGAAGATGGAAGGAACTTAGATAGAACAATGAGAGGACGGGACAGAGAGGAGCTAAAGATGAGAACAGAACTGAAGCTGTGGAGAGATTTTGACATGCCGGGAGGTGTGGTGGCGCACTCCTTTAATCCCAGCACTTGGGAGGCAGAGGCAGGCGGATCTCTGTGAGTTCGAGGCCAGCCTGTTCTATAGAGCGAGATCCAGGACTGTGGGAGTCCGTTCTGGGGTTCCTCGTGGCTTTACCCAGCAGGTCCGCATAGAGGATGATCAGGACCACGGGCCTGAGTGCAGGTGTCTGAGACGGTCTGCACTTGGCTGTGCTGGGGGAGGAGGTCTTTTGCTCCACCCCTTGGCATCTCCATAAAAACCCTGGGGCAGAGACAGTCAGGCCCGTTGGAAAATGTTCCAGGCCCTCTCAAGGCTATCCTTTATTTTCTATCTGTTTATCTCCGCAATAAATCCTTCTATCTAATATTTCCTGCTGCTCACACTCAAGAAAACTCTGGGGAACTGTGGGGGTGGTGGGTAAACGCTTCACACAGGACAGGTACCAAAACTCACAAAGCAACCCTGTGTTGGATAAAAAGGGGGAAAAGATTTTGACTTAGAATAAAATGGACTAAAGAGCTCAGTGTACTTATACATGAGTATCCCTCAGATTAATCTGCTGCTGGTAGAGTCTCTTCTGGAACTCTGAGAGACGACTATAGAGGGGCTGGACCCCAATAGTCCTTGTTACATAAGAATAGTTTTCAGGAGAGCAAACTACCTAACTCTCCCTTTTAATGACATCACGGCTCCTACTTCTTTAGGAAAACAGAGGGCAAACCAGAGGACGCATGTTCCACCAGTGACCCGAGAGCCCTCTCCCCTTGTCTTTACTATCACATTCTCCCAACACCAATAAAAGGTAACCCTGTCATGGCTTAACTAAAGCCTTTGTGCTGTCCTTCTCTCTTCCAACAGTCCAGCGTCTTTCTAAGAGAGGAGCCATCTCCCCACTCTAGAGGCACCAGGACTGGCTCAAGTCCCAAGCAAGCCTGGGCTGTACTGTAAGACTATCAAAACCAGCAGTGGGCCAGCAGGATGGCGCAGCAGGTAGAGATCACTGGGACCCACATAGAAGGGAAGAACCAACTTCCACCAATTTCCTCTGACCTCCACACATACACTGTGGCACATGCACACTTATGCCACCAATAAATGTAAAAATAAAAATAAAGCAGTAGCAACAACAGTAATAAAAATAAATCAAAACCAATAAAAATAAAAGATGAGGTTTCGATAAAGCTCCTACCTAACATGTTAGGTATGTAACAACAAAGACTATTTTAACAAAGTTTGAACTATAACAACATTATTAAATGCTTCCTAAGCTACTAAACTTTAGAGTCCACTATTTGCTGGGTCAATTAGAATAAAAATGTGGACGGATGGGGGTGGGAACACGAGAGATCAGGTTGGGGGGGGGGGTAGAGGGAGAGTACTGAAAGAGACTACTGCAAGCGCAGTGGGGAGGGGGCACTTCGAGGTCAGGTAAAAACCCGGTGCAAGGGAATCTCCCCGGAATGATCTACCAGGATGACCCCAGCAAACTCCTAGCAGTGGGGGATACATAGCCTGAACCGGCCATCTCCTGTAATCAAGTCAGACTTCAAGGGCAGGGAGTGGGCTGTTGGGCCTATGGGATGTGTAAGGGTGGCCTAGAGATTGAAGGAGTGGCCCACCAAGACTGGTCTAACCTAAACCATTCCAGGAAGAGTACGCCCTCCCCTGACACTGACCAGGACCCACAGGCTGGATGACCCAGAGACCTAGCATAGAGCTAAACATGACTGGAGGGGGAAATGTCAGTGTAATAATGCCTAACAATATTCTGCTGTACTCATAGATTGGTGTCCAGCCCAACTGTCATCAGAGAGGCTTCATCCAGCCACTGATGGAAACAGATGCAGACCCACAGCCAAGCATTAGTGGGAGCTCAGGGAATCCTGCAGAAGAGGGGGAGAAAGGATTGCAGGAGCCAGAGGGGTCGACACCACAACAAAGCCCACAGAACCAACTAACCTGGGCTCATAGGGGCTCACTGAGATGGAACAGACAACCAGGGAGCCTGCATGGGACTGACCTAAGCCCTCTGCACATAATGTTACAGATGTGTAGCTTGGACCTCTTGTGGGACTCCTAACAGTGGGAGCAGGGGCTGTCTCTGACTCTTTTGCTTGCTTTTGGGACCCTATTCCTCATACTGGGTCACCTCGTCCAGCCATGGGGAGGAGCTTAGTCTTATTGCAACTTGATATGCCATGTTTGTTGATGTGCATGGGACTTGCTCTTTCCTGAACAGAAACAGAGGAGGAGTGGATTAGGGGGTGGGAACAGAAGTGGGGGAGAAACTGGGAGGAGATGAGGGAAGGAAAACTGTGGCCAGGATATAAAATAATTTAATTAATTAATTGAACAAAATGTTCAGCTGTACAGAAAGATCAAATGCTATTGGTTAATTCTCCATGAGCAGAAAAGTGCTGGAGAGAAATACTGACTTAATAGACACCCTTGGCCTACTTCTTACATCAGAGCACAATTTAAACCAGGTCAGTCATAAAGACACTAGGGCAGAATGTGCCACTTTCCTCAAGCTGAAACAATATGCATGGATTTCCTCACACAGCTAATTCCAGATCTGAGTTAACACACTAATGAATACAAAGCAAGCCTATGTAGCAGACAACGTCCACACTGAGACGGCACGTGCCAACCGACCTCCCAGGGGCAGAGGCCCCTTCTTCTTTAGTGGGATTGCACTGACAATCAGAGATGTAATGGTGTGGAAAGGAAAGCTGGGCTTGTCTTTAACTTGGACTTCAAGTTCTGGTTCTATACCAATTACACTATCTGAGACAGGTGAGTGCAGCTCTTTGAACCTTAATTACGTATCTTTAAAGGAGCAAAGTACAAGGCACACCAAGTACAAAGGGGAAGACCTGAGAGCCTTGGCACCTCTGTTACATGAAAGCAGGAATGTCAGAATCTGAGGTGGTTTAGCAAATGGCTGGTTCTCTCATCTTAGAACTTGGGTGTATTTTAAGTTTTTATTAGCATATTAGTCATGCACAATCATGGGTTTCATGATGACATCTTGATCACATTTGTACCCCATTACCCTCTTACCCACTCCAGCCCCTGCTGATGCCCTTCTTTCAGCTTTCAGTGTATGTGCAGACAAGTGAGTTTCGTTAGGGTTAGCTACAGAAGTACTTACAGGACCACGGGCACCATAAAATTTTATTTATATATGTCTAACGCACGCACGCACGCATTGTCCTGTACATGTGGTGTGCACAGTGTGTGTGGGTGCAGGGATGCTCCTCCACGGCCCTGCATATGTATAGGCCAGAGGTTCACATCAAGTATCTTCCTCTACCACTTTGCACCTTGATTTCTGTCTCTCAACTGAGCCCTGACCTCGCCAACTGACTTGGCACCCCTAAGCCCCTGCCTCCGGCACGGAGCTTGCACGTGCGCACCCCCATGCCCAGCTTTCATGCAGATTCTTGGGGTCCAACCTCAGGTCCTCATCCTTGTCTACAGAGCCTCCTGGCTCCAAGCACCTGTATGCCGGCCGCCCTTTCCTTTGTCACCTGGCTGGCCATTGTCTAAGTTCAGTCACTATATAATTCTCCTGCCTGAGTGCCTGTTTCCTCCTTACGGGCAAGCAAACAGCAGCAGCTCTTCTCTCTTGCAAACTCTGACTTTTTCAGGTCTTCTTAGTTCTGGGGCCTCACTCTTCTACTGTAGTAGGTTGAACTGTATGAAATGGCTTTTTAAGTCGGTGTAAAAACAACTGGCTACTAGCGATTCCATACAGTTCAATTTACACACAACACTACAGAAACCAGGCCAGAGAGGGAGCTTCCAGATTTTCCAGAGACAGCGGTATACAGCATGTTTTCTCTCTGGATTCATCAACACTCCAAAGATTTTCTTAAGACTGTCAGTCATAAAGCAGCTCCTGACTACTCCAGTTCCAGTTCTGAATTCCTAAGGTGTGGACAACCAATTCTAGGAGCTAGTCTTACATTTCTGCCGGTTAATTGTGTGGCCTAATAAATCTAGTGTTTGCAAGCTAATAAAGTCAGTAAACTAGACAGCTATTACCTTCTAAACTGTTCTCAAATTATGAAGGTTAAGCAGCAAGCTTAAGTCATAAACACAATCTGTCTGGGGCCTTTGGAAGCCAGCAGAGCCTCGTGAGCTTTACCAAACGTCACAGCAATGTAATAACCCATCTGGGGTTTCATACCACGTTGGTACTTTATGTGGGAAGTTACTTGCCTTTCATCCATCCATTTTTTTTTAATAGCTAAGGTTTTTATGTTGTGAATGTTGGATAATCACATGAAATATACTTCCACCTGTCAAGATCTTACCAAACCTGATAGGTCTTATGGCAGACACAATGACAATTTTTCAAAGGTATAATAAGCACTAAGTTAACAATCTTATTTTTGTACTGTACTTTTCATTCCTTTCCTTGTGCTGTCTATATTTTATATTGAAGGAAAAAAACTGAAGATACTAAATAACTTGCCTAAGGATACTAATCTACTCTTAATATCTGAGTCTTAAAACATAAACCTGGAGCTGGGCGGTGGTGACGCACGCCTTTAATCCCAGCACTCGGGAGGCAGAGCCAGGCGAATCTCTGTGAGTTCGAGGCCAGCCTGGTCTACAGAGCGAGATCCAGGACAACACAGAGAAACCTTGTCTCAAAAAACAAAAAACAAAAAAAAAACCACAAACAAACAAAAATAAGCCCAACTCCCAAATTAAATGCCCTTTATCTCATTTCACACTCCATTCTAATAATAATCACACGAAGACCAAATAAACAGATCCTTTCACAAAGCTAGCAGGGTTTGTCTGACACAAACTGTCGATCTTCATCTGTCCAGTTATTAATGAGCCCTCTTTCCCTCCAGTCCCGCAGTCTGGATGACAATTACAGGGCCACCCGAGCTAAGGCAGACACAAGGGAGGACTGAAATGAACCTGCACGACTGTTTTCAGCTCTATACGATTTCTTCCTGTCTGAAATCCCAACCCTTTGGGCTGGGGAGATGACCTGGTGGATACAGCACCTGAGTACAAGCCTGGAGACCTGACTTTGGACCTTCAGAACCAAATTAAACACCAAATACAGCGACACAGAGACGTGACCCAACACTCCTACAGGGAGATGCAATACAAGAGAATCCTCAAAAGCTTGTGAGGGCAAGACAGCCTGCTCACACAGTGGCAAACAAGAGACCTTGTTTCAAATCAAGTGGAAGACAAGGACAGACCCCTTCACACATGTGTACACACACACACACATACACACACACACACACACACTGAATGAATGAATGAATGAATGAATGAATGAATGAATGAATGAATGAGATCTCACACTTTCAGGTGCAGGATCCAATAAAAGACATGAGAGAGCAGTGAATGAAATCTGGTGTTAAACTGGGTAAATATGTTTACTTATCAGCTCTGTAAGTGGTTTCCTCACAAGTAATTTCATCATGCTAATTAGTAATATCATAAGACTTGGGAAGATTAATGAATAATGAGCACTGTCACATAAGACGAATTTGTTAAGTAATGTTCTTTACTGCCTTGCTTAATAACAACATGAAAGAAACTGGAAACGACCTAAAATTTATGAGCACCCATACAACCACTAATAAGGAAATATAGGTTAAAAAGACTGGAAGATCTGCAAGACAATGTAAGTGAAATAAGCAAACTGCAAAACAATATGACTAACCCCACCACCAAAACCACACACACACACAGAGAGAGAGAGAGAGAGAGAGAGAGAGAGAGAGAGAGAGAGAGGGGGGGGGGGGAATAATCTTTCTTTTTAGTTTTTCTGGTGTATCATTTTGCAGCTGGGTGCTGGGTATAACTATGCCTACCTGTACCTAATACCTGCTTCTGATTTAATATCCTCCATTACGGGATACTGGATAAACAAGCCCTTGTATTGTTTGTCAGGAATTCTGTGTGCACATGCTTACAGATTCACTGATGTGTATATGCCTAACTGTATATATGTACATGGGTGTGTACACACACACACACACACACACACACACACACACACACACACGAAGAAGGACCTAACTTTAAAAACTAGAAAAGGATAAAGGAGGAAGAAGGAAGCATTTGCTGGTGTCTACTCGGTGCTAGGCACTATCAGGCAACATGTAATCTTATTTAAGTCGACCAATGACCCAATGAAACAGGCTGCGGCTGCGGCTGCGGCATCCCTACTTACACTAAGTACACTGAAGCTGTGAGAAGCAGCTGCCTGTGCAGACAGTGTGCATCTAGTAAGATGCAGAGCTGGCGTACGATCCCTATGACTGTGGACCTAAACTGCAGCCCTGGAGGAGGGCGTGGCAGAGTGCATTCTACCGGGACCACAGAACTGGGGTGGCACGCATTCTGCCCCTGTGTACCAACATGAGAATCAGAGGTCCTGACCAAGGAGAGCTGCCTCATCCCGTTTTCCATTTCTTAAAATTCTGTTTTACATGTGCAGGTGTTTTGTCTGCATTTCTGTTTGTGTCCCAACCACATGTGTGCCTTGTGCTCTTGGAGGCCACAGGAGGGCATCTGGAACAGAAGTTACAGATGTTGTGAGCCACCTTGTGGGTGCTGAGAATTGAACCCAGGCCCTCAGTAAAAACAACCACTGCTCTTAACCACTGAGTCATCTCTCCAGCTCCCTGCTGTAACTTTATTCTTAATGACAAAACAATTACTTGAGATCTCTGAAGAGTAATAATAGTAGGCGAACTGAAAAGGGAAATCAAACTCTGGAGAATTACCCATAAGGCAACTCTATTGCACACCTTTTACTGCAGGGCAACCTAAACCCAGAACTGCACTGAAAACAAGACTCTCCAAACAAAACCCTTTCTCTCTGGCCAAAGCCTAGGAGGGATGGGGTGCTGCAGGAAGGGCTCTCTAGTTCACTGCAGGCAGGCAGTTCTGGAGCTCTACCACATGGCAGCAGCCAGCATTGCTGGGAGCAGGAAGGGCTGGCCTCTACCTTCCACCTACTGCTCCACCTAGACGTGGGGAGCAACAAGAGGAAAGGACTTAGCTTCCTAGGAAGAAAGCAGAGAAAAGGGGTCTTCAGAGCCCAAGAGTACCACCATAACAGAGAGGACACTTGTGACACTGTACCTGAAGTCCTCCATAACAGAGAGGACACTTGTGACACTGTACCTGAAGTCCACCATAACAGAGAGGACACTTGTGACACTGTACCTGAAGTCCTCCATAACAGAGAGGACACTTGTGACACTGTACCTGAAGTCCACTATAACAGAGAGGACACTTGTGACACTGTACTGAAGTCCACCATAACAGAGAGGACACTTGTGACACTGTACCTGAAGTCCTCCATAACAGAGAGGACACTTGTGACACTGTACCTGAAGTCCTCCATAACAGAGAGAACACTTGTGACACTGTACCTGAAGTCCACCATAACAGAGAGGACACTTGTGACACTGTACCTGAAGTCCTCCAAGCTGCACACATGTGAAAACAACAGGAATCAACACGGCAAAGGCTTTCCAAAGTGAATGGAGACAGATCAATCAATGCCCAGTGCCCATGTTGGTCCATGAGTGTGTGCATGTATAAGTGAGCAGATTAACAAACTAGGCTGTTGAAATAATCTTTTTTCCCCACTCTTTTCTTGCTCTGAACATTCTTGAAATCATCTTTTTGGGTATGTGTGAGTTTCTCTAGAGCAGAGATTGGGAAATTGCTATGCTCCACAAAGTGGAAAAAAAAAAAATTCTTGAAATAAATGGAACAATGGAAGTCTCAGCAAAAGAACCAGAAAATTTTAAGTGGAAATTTTAAAAATGAAAACATTTTTTTTAGTATCATAGGAGTTTAAAAAGAATGACAACTAAGAAGAAAAGACAGTGAACTCAGAGCAATAGACACTACTTAATCTCAACACAGGGAAAAAGTAAACATAGCCCCAGGGCTAATATTTGGGTCCTTGGTGTCTAAGGTGATAAAAACAAAAACAGTCTGGGGCTGGGGTGGGGGTCTTGAACAGTGGTTAGACTTCCCAAACTGTTCAGTTAAAATTTATAAATTCATTTAAATTTGGTACACTGTAATTTTGCAATCATATGCACAAATATAAGTAAAACAGGTTAAAATACAAAGGCAAAATTATAAACTGTTATATCATAAAAGATGTTCATATACCCAAAGTAGGAAGAAGTTCATAAACAAGACCCAGAAGAGAACAACTACTCCCACCAGTACAAACTGGCCCTTAACTACACTAGAATTCAGAACGCACACACTCAATAGACAGGGCGGTCTACAAACAGGAAGCAGACAGGCGGAGCACACAATACTACTAAAGCATCAGTATCCCAGACAAACAATTCCTACAAATCCTTTTGAAAAACTGACCAAAGCCTGAACATCTCACAGAAAATGACCATGAAAAAAAATGGGATGAGGTTTGAGCACAGCATATGCAACCATACAAAATACTATTTCATGCAGTAGGCACAGGGTGGGCGAAATGAAGTGGTTTTTCTCCTTTATGGAAGATAGGTCGAGATGAATAAACCATGCCCATTTACTCACTTTTTTTGTAGGAAACAATGGAATTATTTTTGCAAATTAAATTCCAAACAGATAAACGGAAGCTGTCCATTCCCAAAGAGCCTTGAGGTTATACAGCATGGAAACTAGAAAAGTAGAAGGTTTTTCTTATCATAGTTTCTAATAATATAATCCTAAAATCTATACATATCAATCTATTTTTTTAAAGCCTATCTCTAAAAGGCACACAAAATAAAACGCCAGGCTGGCCTCAAACTCAAGAGACCTGCCTGCCTCTGCCTCCTTAGAGCTGGGATTAAAGTCGTACGTCACTACTCCTGGCTAAAACGCCAGGCAGTTCCAGTTCTTATCAGAATAGCAAGGACAGGTTACACAGGAACACTCGAGATGTGCAGAGTGAGAAACATTAACGACAGCACATATCGTGTAATTAAACAACTGCACTAGCCCAAATGACAGCCACTAGGAGCTCATCAAGTAAGTCACTGTATTCTGGCATGTCACAGAGATCTTAAGAAGGACAGCACACCTTTATAAACACAAACACAAGTTTAATAGGAAGGAACATACTATGAAAACTGCAGGGCAGTTTCGGTGCTGTTGTTCCTGTGCAGAACTGTTTCAGTTGTTAAACACACATAGAAATACTGAAGCGAGTCTCTGGGAAATAGTGGATGTCGTTAATAGCCTGGTGAGCTGTGGCATCAGTAGGGCCAGGCCTCACCTGAACCCCCGATTATTATGTTTCCCCCAGACTCTCCCTCCCTTTTTGTCTTAAGCATTGTTTCTCAGTCAGTAGAACTCATCCTTAGGGGAGATGTCACATGTACTTTATAGCCTGGTGACCTCTATGCTATCTTGGTCAGAGACCACATCAGATCCTAGGTCCTTAAGCTACAGAACTCATCTTCATAAGCACATGTACTTTGCAAAAGAGCTCCAAGTAGTCAAGCCTTAAGCTTTATTGTGCACATGGGATTGAGATAAGTGCTACCAGGAAACTTTTCCCCAATGCTGTACTGCACTTAAGTATGTCAAAATAAACTGCCTGGTGTCAAGACTCTAGAAGTTTGAACCAGCACTGACTAAGTCACGCTGAACAAGATTTCCTTCCTGCCTCGCTGGCAGTGATGCTCACAGAGACCCCCACAAATTTTTAAATAAAAAGCCCGAAGTGGTGGTGCACGCTTTTAATCCTAGCACTCAGGAGGCAGAGGCAGGTGGATCTCTATGAGTTGGAGTCCAGTCTGGTCTACAGAGTGAGTTCCAGGACAGCCAGGACAGAGAAACTCTGTCTCAAAAACAAAACAAAACAAAACAAAAAAAGGGAGGGGGGGGGAAGCGAAGTAAAATTATGCTGTAATGCAAGCCTATTTAATAGCATACCTAAATTTTTAGGTCAAGTTCAGTTAACTTAAGATGTTTTATTTAGTGAGTGAAAATCCTTCTGTAAAAGTGTAAATATGATATTCAAAAGCGTATTATCAGTAATGAAAGGCATGGAATCATTACAAAGTACTCAAAGGCCTTCAAATACTACCTCTTATAGACACAACAAAATCTACAACTGATATGTGACATTAGTGAATCACAGAAAAAAGATATTCAGCAAATTGGTTTTTTTCTACCTGCTGAGCCACCTTGCCAGCCCTTACCAACCTACCTTTATTGTTTGACTACTAATTAGAATCAGTTGTCCTTAAATACTGCTGCATAAAGTCGGAACGATATAAGTCCATATCAAGAAGTCGATGCCACTATGTATTCCGAAATAGTTACCATTAATTCTAGGAAATGACTGTAAGAAAATGTATGCACCAAGCCACAAATGCACATGTGGAGAAATATTCATTCAGGAATTAATGTTTCCTACTTATTGTAATATCCTACTTCCAAAGTAAAACTCTTCTCTCAAGAGTTTTAACTAAATAATATATTTAATTTTTAAAAACTCGGGTACTTTAAATTTGTAGTACACAGTAATGTTATCTCTGTTCAGCAAAACAAGGATATGAAAGCAAGATTCCTGTCTGACTTAGGAAGTGAAATAACGACAGAAATTCTTTGTGATGGTTTGAATAAGGATGGCCCTGGAAGGCTCATACACTGAATGTTTAGTCACCAGGAGTGAAATTTCTGAAAGCATCAGGAGGTGTGCCTTGCTGGAGAAAGTGTATCACTGGGGGTGGGCTTTGAGGTTTCAAAAGCCCACACCAGGTCTCCCCCACCCCACCTCCCACTTCCTCCACCTACAGATCAGGATGTAACTCTCAGCTACTTGTCCAGCACCTGCCTGCCTACCACCATGCTCCCACCATGACCAAAATGGACTGAGTCTCTTCAACTGTGAACAAGCCCCTAATTAAATGCTTTCTTTCATTAAAGTTGCCTTGGTCACGGTCTTCACAGCAATAGATCACCAACTAAGATACATTTGTTCTCTACTTTTTAAAAAATTAAAACTTTTTTCCTTGTAAGCTAAAAAGTTATCTAGAATATAACACAAGAAATTGTTTTCAAGAAAATGAAAAAAAATCATTTTACTACTATAATCTAAGGATGCTGCCTAGTTCAAAAAAGAACTGTGTATTCTTCTATCATTAAATCAATATAAAATTTAAAACATGTACAGATAAGTCTGTTTCTGATGATGGTTTTTTTGGTGGGACTTCACTGAAGGATAAAGTAAGTATACAATCTGATTATTTAGGAGGCACTATTAAATCAGTGTCCATTAAAAGCTTTGCTTTCAACTTTTCTCCTCAAGAGGAATATATATTCCATACCTAACATGCATGTTTCATAGGAGAAAATCATGTAGTGTAAACGCACTCTGCTGTCTCCACTCATCTGTTACAAAGTAAGTACAGTTTTAAGTACTCAGGCAAATATTTATGACACTACCGTCCCGTGGTGTACTTAAGAGTGAGGAGGAGATGGGGATCGTGATTTGCTCCCATCTCCAGCCTCTTCCGCCTGAAGGACAGGTCTCAGCTGTGGACAGGAACTGCACACTGCAGCAGCCCAGGCAAGCTGTCTTCCGCTCTTAGCACTCCTGCCTGTTTCCTGCCGCCGTCCCAGACACTCCCGAATCTCACAACATATTTGACATTCTGAGGAAATCCCCCCAGTCCAGATGGCCTATCACAAAGCACTTCTATATTAGCACAGATAAACCTGCTTGAGACAGCTCCTCTCCTGTCCCTTTGCTTGTTTATAAAGGGACAGGCTGAAGGAGAACAAACAGGAAGAGACAAAGCCTTGGGCTGCCCCCGGCAGCAAACGGGTTAGTGCACATCTCCGACCTTCACCACAGTGATGTGGCTGTCCTGAGGCATTACTTTTATGATCTGCAACTGCTCCTTCAAACCCAAACCCTAGACTTCTCCTTCTGAAACTGCAACACAATACAGTTTCTATAAATAAGTTTAGAAGCGCCAAAGTGAGCATTTTTTTTCTTGTAGGAAATAAAAATAAACAATGTGCGTGCAAAGTGGCAAATCATACTTCCTTTTTCCTTTTGCTTTTGTTTAAAATGAAACCCACTTGAAGTATAAAGAACGATCATTTTTCATTAACTTTAAAACCTAAATATTTAGACCATGGCTGATGAATTATAAGAATTTCACTAATAAATATAGTTAACAAAAAGTCATTTTCAGAATTATCTAAAAATGTTAAAACTCTAGGAGTATCAATCAATCTGTAAGATGAAACAATTCACAACTGATTACATACTCTAGCTCTAAACCATCGATGCTTACAAGTCATGTCAATGTGTAATGAGTCAAATCATAAATACTTTCAGTCTGTCTTACAATACCATATAAAGCCAGGTGACAATGAACATGATGTATTTTTTTGTGTGAGCCCTTCTAAAGTCAACGAAAGAACAATTCATAAAAAGTGTCAAAGATTTCAGAGAAGTTTCTTCAGTTTTTACTTTAAAACTTTATATTTAAGAAAAGTAAATCTAAACTAATCCAAAGTAAACACAAGCAATATGACTGCTATAAACACATTCACACACCAAGAAAATATCCTTTCATAGATGAAACTAAACCAAACTGACATGAAGCGATATAAACATGAGGGCAAACAAATTGGTAAGCTGATAGAAGAGGAATGGGGAGAAGAATCCACATCAATATGGCCAACAACCTTTATGGGGAAGTAGCACAAGAGTGCTCTACAAGAAGATTGAGAAAGCAATTCTGTTTTGATTAACAACTGCTACCAGTTCATCAAAGAACAGGGTTACTGAAAGATTAACAGAACTTAAGTGATTTGTGGAGTATGTAATCTGCTTGAAACACCACAGGCTAGGAAGCCTTCAGATTCTTGATAATAATTCACGAGGAGCTGGGAAGTATGTTGTTATACTCCGATCTCCAAATTTCAGCCTACTTTTATAATCCTTTATACTAAATGATTACAGTCTCATGAGGTTAGGGCTGTGAAGTTTTGTAAGAAGGTGCTTTCTACCTAGGACCTAATGAAAGATCTTTCCTTGCATTATGGCACAACCAACTCTTTTTCTGCATCACATTTGAGTACATAAGAGTACTAATAATTTATTCAGATTATATAATTTAGGTAATTCTTTTTTCTCAAATGAATCTGACTTCAGGCCAGAAAGCTGTGGTACCTACTCTTAGCTTAGTTTCTATGTCCAAGAACCATCTACTCTCCTAAAAGATGTATTCAAACTCTTTCAAGTATTTGAATACTATATCTAAAAATTGTCCAAGATGCCAAAGAAAGGGACTGGAGATGTGGTTCAGTGGTAGAGCACTTGCCTAGCACACATGTGGCCTTAGACTGATTTCCAGATCAGCAAGGTAAGACGGGGGAGGCGGGGGTCAAGAGGGGGGGACAACAAGAGGAGGGGAGAGGTGGGAAGGAGAGAGGAAGGACAGAAGGAGGGAGAGGAAAGGAGAGAGGAAGGACAGAGAGAGGAAGAGGAAAGGAGAGAGGAAGGACAGAGAGGAGGAGGAAGAGAAAGGAGAGAGGAAGAACAGAAGGAGGAAGAGGAAAGGAGAGGGGAAGGACAGAAGAAGGAAGAGGAAAGGAGGGAGGAAGAGGAAAGGAGAGAGGAAGGACAGAGAGGAGGAGGAAGAGAAAGGAGAGAGCAAGGACAGAAGGAGAAAGAGGAAAGGAGAGGGGAAGGACAGAAGGAGGAGGAGAGGAAAGGAGAGAGGAAGGACAGGAGGAGGAGGAAAGGACAGAGGAAGGACAGAAGCAGGAGGAGAGGAAAGGAGGGAGGAAGGACAGAAGCAGGAGGAGGAAGAGAAAGGAGAGAGGAAGGACAGGAAGAGGAAGAGGAAAGGAGGAAGGACAGGAAGAGGAAGAGGAAAGGAGAGGGGAAGGACAGGAAGAGGAAGGACAGAAGCAGGAGAGGAAAAGAGAGAGGAAGGACAGAGAGGAGGAGAGGAAAGGAGAGACGAAGGACAGGAAGAGGAAGAGAAAAGGAGAGGGGAAGGAAGAGGAAGAGGAAAGGAGAGGGGAAGGACAGAAAGAGGAAGAGGAGAGAGGAAGGACAGAAGCAGGAGGAGAGGAAAGGAGAGAGGAAGGACAGAAGCAGGAGGAGAGGAAAGGAGAACTGTAATGGTTCATTTTCCTTGTCAATGACACTTGATTTAGAATTACCTAGGAGACAGAAGTCCCAGGGTATCTGTGAGGAGTGAAATTGGGTTGACATAGATCTCCTCCCTGAATGTGGGGGTGCTACATTCTCGAGCTGGGGTTCAGGACTACATAAAGTGGAGGGAGTGGACTTGCGTATCAACATTTCTCTCTCTGCTCCCTGAGTGTAGATGCAATGTGACCAGTTACTTCAAGACACTGTCATCATGCCTTTCCCATCATGGTGAACCACAACTTCTACCAGTAACCCAAACAAAGTCCTATTTTCCTAAGCTGCTTCCTAAACCACAGCAGTGAGAAATGTAACTAAAACAAACACCGAAAACATCTTAACCCCCAGAAATTTACTCACTAGAAGTTAGAAATGAAAGGGTGGAGCTAAAATACTACAGTGAAGAGGTAAAAGGTGTGGTCTTTTTCCCTATCGTAACAGCCATGGCTGACACTGGTGTCAGCTAATGAAAGGTCAGCAAAATTAAAGACTAACATTTACTTAGTCAAAGAACCAAAGGCCCAAGGAAAATTATTTTTTAATGAAGAATACATTTTGCTGCTATGCAGTTTCACAAAAAGGGTATGAGCTAAATGCAGCAAAGAATTCAGGCTCTTCTTGGCTTCTATGGCATCCCTTCCTCCCAGGTACACAAGATCCCTTCTGGAATGAAAATCTTACTATCTACCATGAAGCAAGATTGGTCAGAAATTTCTTAATGGCCAGCTCTAACAGGACAGGTTGGGGAGGAAATCAGACGTAAGTATAAGCATTGTGGCCTGCTCGGGAGGAGGGAGAAATCAGAGGTAAGTATAAGCATTACAGCCTGCTCTGGAGGAAGGGGGGAATGTCCTAATTCACTTTTTGTCACTGTGAGGAAAGATTTCTTTCTTCTTTTTTTTAAGCTCACAAGTAAGTTACAGTTCATCATGGAGGGCAACCAAGGCAGGCACTCAAGCAGAGACCATGGAAGAACCCTGTTTACTAGCTGGCTTCCCGTGGCTTGCTCAGCTAATTTCCCTAGACAGCATGCGCCCATCTGTCCAAGGAGCTGGACCCTCCTTTATCTCTTAGCAATTAAGAAAGTGCCCATGCCCAAGCCAATCTGATAGGGCAATTCCTCAGCCGAGGTCTGTGAAATTGACAACAGTTCAATTTCCATGACCCTCCTTGAGGAAGAGAAATTCTTACCTCTCAAGTTCATATTCTTCTGTGAGGGGCAAGAAAGGATGAAGGAGAAGGTTAGAGATGCTGGTTGTGAGGTCTCTCTAATATCCTGTAAGGTAGTGTTCTCAGATGTCCTGGAGCTCACTCTGTGGACCAGGCTGGCCTCGACCTCACAGAGATCCTCTTGCCTCTGCCTCCCAAGTGCTGGGATTAAAGGCGTGGATTAAAGGCGTGCGCCACCATGCCCTACCCAGTTTGCAGCTGTTTCAATCTACAGATATGGAACCCACCCACCAACTTTATCTGCGCTTTTCTTATCTTTCCTTCATTCTCAGATAAAAGTCTCTGGGGGTGGGGGGCCTGCAAGCCCTTTCCTGTCGGCACAAATCACTCTTCCTTCTCTGACCCTGCAGATATACCAGCCTCCATCTCAACACCCTCTCACTGGCCTTGCTTAGCACCCTCCTCACCCTTAGCCACTCCGTACTCCTTTCCATCGGCACACAGACTACTCGTTAACTCTGCCTTTGTCTCCTGTTCCTCCTTCGCTGTTTTGCAGTTGTGGTTTTTGTTTTTGATCACCCCACTGAAACATCTGCGGTAAAGGTCCTCTAACAGCCAAACAAACAGAGCCTGTCTTTTGCTGTCTTTATAATCCGTGGCGTAGTTTCTTCTGTACTGTATCTACATTACCTGCTAATTTTCCTATCTTCTCTATGGTGTAAGATTGGCTCTGTTCTATTCTCACTGAAAGCCATCAATTCTCATGACTCTGGTTATCAGCTAGATGCCAATACTGTTCCCAAAGGTAAGTTCCCAAAGACACTTCTTCAGGTGTCTACCTTAAGCCTAAGACCTCCTCTGTTGCAGTGACCTCAGTCTCCTCAGGCCCAAGGCAGCCCATCATTCTTGTCTCTCTCCTGTTTCTTTCCCTTTCTTCCCTAATCTGGTGCACATAACCTAGTCATTTACTCAACCAACCAGCAGAAACACAGAAGGTCTCTTCTACCGCTTATTCTTGAATCTATCCAGTGATGACATTCACATGTACACATGTATACATACATACACAAATATACTTCTTCAGCTGTTATTCCCTAAACGATAAAATAGAATTCCTCTCTGTGCATCACTTACATTGTATTAAGTGACATAAGTAAACCAGAGATTCAAACACCATCTTATACAGGAACTGATGGGTTTGTCTCGGAGAGAAGCCCACATCTGTCTCTGTGCCTGTACCGCCCCTGGGAAGCCCATCTGCTGAGCAGCACCATTTCAGGAGCTTCAGCTAAGGGTTAAGGCTGGAACTGGCTATTCCATCTAATCCATACTACTATGAGATGCAGTTGGTTAGCTTTTAATCAAGTTACGTTTCAAATTTCTTGCTAGATCATAAAGTCCTAGAGAACTTTATTTTCTAACTTTCATACATACCTGAAAAAATATCACAAGGCAGTCCCTGTGCATGATTAATTTGTACATTTCAGTATCAGCAGCAAAGACAAAACGAAGCGAGGGGTGGGGGTTACCTTGGTGACATGCAAGAGGTGAGGGTTACTTTTAAAAACAGAAGGCCTGCCTGACAGCAGAGCAAGGCGGGTTCCATCCTTCTGCTCACATCTAAGTGGAGGAGAGAACGGCCCACACAAGCCTGCATGAGATTTCACGATGCTGGACCGGTTCTGGAAGCAGTATGACAAACAGTCAACAAAACAGGGGACTTAAGCCATGCCCTCAGTCCCTCAAGGCAGCACCTCTCTCCTTGTTTCTGAGTGCTTTTCAAGACAAGCAGTCCTTCTCCCAGCCTGCCCTAATCATAAAAATGATTATAAAAAAAAAAAAAGAATGTTCATGGCTGTTAGTATTAGTCAAGAGGCTAGATTAAATACACACACACACACACACACACACACACACACACACACACACACACACACACACACAGAGAGAAAGACAGAGAGAACAAAAACACAACTAGTATTCAACACAGAACTCTCAACTTTTCACTCACCCCCTTTCTTTCTCCTAAAAAAAGGGGGGAGGGATCTCACTGTGTAGCCCTGGCTATCCTGGAACTCACTCTGTAGACCAGGCTGCCTTTGAACTCAGAGATCCATCTGCCTCTGCCTCCTGAATGCTGGGATTAAAGGTGCACACCACTACACCCAGATGTTTAGCTTATTTTTATATATGTTATATGAAAATTGAAGTGCTTTATTTCTCAGCTTTAAAAAGATTGTAAGTGGTATGAAGGGGAAAGGGACTCAAGTGGGAAGAAGTGAGAGAGGAGGGCCAAGGAGGAGGTAGGAGCAAGAATAATCAGCACTTAAAGAAAGTTGAAAAGGCCATATGGAAACTACTATTCATAAACAGTGCTTGCGTGCGTGCGTGCGTGCGTGCGTGCGTGCGTGCGTGCGTGCGTGCGTGTGTGTGTGTGTGTGTGTGTACACGCACGTACTTGCTTACTTAATTGGAGTTACTCTACATAGGTGATACAATGCTCCCCTCAGAAGCTACAAATTGTCAAATGAATTTCTAGCACAGGTGTGAGACACTTCCCTTCGAGTTGTTGGTAAAGGGTATCCTGGAGACCCTCAAAATACAACAGGCTATTGTCACTGCTCTCGATGTAAGAACTTACTGCTGAGAACACCACATACTTGGTCACAGGACAGAGAAATCAAGCTGACACTGACAAGGACGCTGCTCTACTGAACAGACTTGTACAGTACAGTACGATGCAGGCCGCTCTTGAAAAAGGTCATCCAGAATCATACCTAACTGTGAATGCTGTGAACGACAGTCAAGACCAGAGCGGAACATACAACTGTGTACAATGGTGGTAAAGAGGTTACAGTGGTGGTGTGTGTGTGGGGGGGTAATCAACCATTTTCTGATTGGATGTAAGGCCAGCTCCATAGGAGTACTGTGAATCTAGTCGAGAACCTATGGTTGAGGAGCCCACCGGCTTCAGGGTCAATCTACTACTATTATTTTCTACACAATCATGGGTGAATTTCTTAACATATCTATGCCTAGGCTGTCCATCTTTGTAATTTTCAAAGGATTTGTTTTTATTTCATGGGTATGGGTGTGTTTTGCCTGCATCTATGTCTATGTATCATGAGCATGGGAATTGAACCTGGGTCCTCTAGAAGAGCAACCAGCATATTTAATTGCTGAACCTATTCCCCAGTCCTGGACTGTCCATCTTTAAAATGAGGTTAAAAACATCTAACACATAAAATTATAGAAAATCAAATGAGATAAGTCATTGACAAGCATGTAAAGCATGCCTATAATCCCAGCATTCCATCGACAGGCAGGAGAATTAAGGTTAAGACCAGTCTGAGCTGTTTCACAAAAAGCAAATCAGACAAAACAAGCATGTAAAAAGAACAATAAAGTACCGGGCGGTGGTGGCGCACGCCTTTTATCCCAGCACTTGGGAGGCAGAGCCAGGAGGATCGCTGTGAGTTCCAGGCCAGCCTGGGCTACAGAGTGAGATCCAGGAAAGGCGCAAAACTACGCAGAGAAACCCTGTCTTGAAAACCAAAAAAAAAAAAGAACAATAAGTACTAAAGTACATAAATATTCACTATTGCAAAATAAATGCCTGTAGAGACCATATCTGGACTGCCATAAAGATATGTAAGTCCTATAGTTAGATTTATTAAAACCTAGTTTTAGGAGCATCAGCACAGAGACACAATAAAAATTTCTAAGAAGGTGGTGGAAATGATAGACGTCCTCTAAAATCAATCTCTCTCTCTCTCTCTCTCTCTCTCTCTCTCTCTCTCTCTCTCTCTCTCTCTCTCTCCTCTCTCTCTCTCTCTCTCACACACACACACACACACTCTCTCTCTCTCTCTCTCTCTCTCTCACACACACACACACACACACACACACACACGAGATCATGTACACATACACCATGTGTGTGCTGTATACTTACATGAACATCAAACTGACAGAAAAAGACTAGACTGTTTAATCACTTTAGCAAAAGGCTCAAGAAAACCCTGCAACCCTGCTTTCTTTTTAAATAGATTCCTTTTCTTGAATTTCATGGAAAATTTTTGGCAATCTGCTAAAAGAATTAAAATTTTTATTTTTTAAGGAACTAAATATTAATAGTTACATACTTCTTCATCCTTTCATTTAACATTATTTTAAATTTATTGACAAGTTTGTATATTTGGTGAATAGTATAACATTTTGATATATATATATACATATATCACACACACTATATATTACACATTTATATACATATAAACACATTACAAAATGGTAAATCCAGGTACGTGTATCACTTCACATAAAGACACAATCTATTCTCAGGACTGCCAAGATGGCTCAGCAGATACAGGTGCTTGCCACAAAAACCAGGCAACTTGAGTTCAATTCCCGGAACCCACATAAAAGTGGAAGAAAATATAAACTTCATGAAATCGTCTTCTGACCCTGTGCACTTACACACACACACACACACACACACACACACACACACACTTTAAAATTCTGTCCTCAGCAATTTTTCCAAATACACAGTACATTGTTACTAACTGTGCAAACCATGATGGAAATGAAGTACAAGCAGTCTTCCTCGGAATTATTCCTTTTTTAATGAAATTGTGCCCTTTAACCTACGTGGTCCCTGTCTCTACCACCAGGCCCTACCTCCAAGCCCTGGGTAAACACTATTACTCTTGTACAAGTTCAGTGCTTTTTAGGTTCCGTATGAAGTGAGATTATAAAGCTGCCTTTATGTGTCTGGCTTCTTTCACTTAACACGATGCCCTGCAGGCTCCTCTGTGTTCCTGAAGATGGCAATGCTTTCTATTCTAAAAATGAATCAAGTTTTAGTTGTCTTTTTATCCTGCCATCTGTTGGTAGACACTTAAATCGATGCTGTACCTTGTCTACTGTGAGTGATGATAAAACAAACAGGCAAGTGTAGTGATCTTCAATAAACTGAATCTCCTATCTTTTGAGTATGTACCTAGGAGGACTGTTAGACTACATGGTAATACAATTTCAAAAATTTTAGAGAACTTCCATACTTTTGTCCATAATGGCTTTAAAAGCTTGTTAAGGTTTTCACTTTTTGTTTTAAAATATACAATGGTCACCCATCACAGGCCAAGAATTATATAAAAACATACACATATACATACTATTATACACACAGGTAAAAAAAGATGCAGAACTTAGGAGTATACAGAAGATTCAGTAGATGAATTTTACTTTAATTTTGGTATGACCATCAGACAAAAGAACCAGAATTGGCAAGCTGTTTCCAGTCCACCCACAGATGTCTCAAAACTGCACTGCAGTCACAGGAGATGTAATATATTGCTGCACCATGAATACATAATTAATACATAATTATACAATTATAGTTCCTTTGCTAAGGTAGCATTATTCTTTTAAAACAAAATAAAATTTTAGACTTTTGCATACTATTTATACATCCTATATTCAGTGACTAATTTGCCTACTGTCATGTTAAACTTAAATCTCAGGCTACAAGGTATAACACATACAAGAAATACGTAAATATAGTCTATAAACCAACAAAAAGGCCTCAGCCCAAAAGAAACAAGGAAAAGCCATAAAGAGGCCAATTCTGTTTGTAGGAAGTGAACATGGGTCAGCCTCCTGTTAACTAGGCACATAAAATTAAAACAAGATTATAAGGAAACAAACATAAGAGGCCTAGCAACACCCAAAATGCTCAGATTCACAGTACCTGCACGTCTCTATCTTCTGAGGGGAAGCGCATGTTATAAACCACTGCAGAGGAGGATCCAGCAAGACTTACTAAATTTCAAGTTACATTTTTTTCCTATAATCCAGCAATCGTATTCACAGAAATGGACAAAGGATTTTTTAACATGAATACTCTAAATCAGATAACAAACACAAGAGCTATGTAACCCTTTCAGACCTGTTATATAATAACTGAAAAATTCGGGCAGTTACCCAATAATTAACACCTTTAAAAGTCCTATTAAATCCAGACCATTTTCTCTAATGAGAAGGTTGGCTATGATGTTGATGACAGATCTTATACATTCTAAATACATTCCCAGCAACAAAGCAACATGGTTCAAATTAACTGCTCATTCAGGCTGGAGAGAGAGCTCAGCAGTTAAGAGTACATGCTGCTTTTGCATAGGACCCAGTTTCAATTCCCAGCACCCACAAGATGGAGCACACCCAACTGCAAACTCCAGTTCCAAGGGATCCAATGCCCTCTTCTGGCCCCCATAAGCCGATGCAGGCATGTATGCATGACACATGAACTCACACACTATAATTTTTAAAATTTTCAACTAGCTGAGCAGTGGTGGCACACACCTTTAATCTCAGCACTCAGGAGACAGAGGTAGGTAGACCTCTGAGTTTAAGACTAGCCTGGTCTACAGAGAGTTCCAAGACAGCCAAGGCTACACAGAGAATCTCTGTCTCAAAAAAAAAAAAAAAAAACTAAATAAAGAAATTAATAGGTAAATAAATATAACTCTTCATTAAGAAAATTCAAAATATGCATACACAAACATGACCAAGCATAATCCAAAGCATATTTTATTAACAATTCCCAGAGAACATTTTTCTTATGGGTAGGTTTAGGTATATATTATATCAATAACTTAATTCAAGCACAGCAAAGTCTAGAGACAAATGCTGATGGGTTCAAGACTGGTTACTAAATGAAACACAGTAACCATCTGTTTCTACCAGGGTCAGGCAGGAAGAAACCTGTTGTTTGTAATGTGAACAGAGGTTAAAGTAAAGGGTAACTGGAGAAACATGAACCTTGTTAAGTGAGAACTGCTTTCTCTGAAAAAGATCTTTTAATAAAACAAAATATGGGGCTGGAGAGATGGCTCAGAGGTTAAGAACACTGGCTGCTCTTCCAGAGGTCCTGAGTTCAATTCCCAGCACCCACATGGTGGCTCACAACCATCAGTAATGAGATCTGGTGCCCTCTTCTGGCCTGCAGGCATACACGCAGACAGAACATTGTATACATATTAAATAAATCTTTTAAAAAAGGGCTGAAAAGATGGCCCAAAGGCTGAGTGCTTGCTTAACTATTATGAGGACCAGAGTTCAAATCCCAGGATGCTTGAGAACACCTGTAACTCTAGCTCAAGGAATCACAAAATTTCTGGCTTCCCCTAGCACCTGTACATATACCCACAAAGACACAGACACACACACACAGACACACACACACAGACACACACACACACACACCCCTAACAGGTCTAACATAATCCTGTCATAAATTAGGAAAAGATGCAACTAAATCATCTTCCATATAACTCTATTCCTAAGATTATTAAATTCAATGTGTGAGTAACGCTATTGATTTTTTATATTTACTTAGTGTGTGTTTTGTATGTGTACATGCACACATTTGCACCACAGCACATATGTGGAAGACAAAGGGCAGAGGTCAGAGAACAACTTGAAGGAGTCAATTCTCTCCTTTCACCAAGGGGATTCCAGAGTCAACCTCAGTCATCAGGCTTGGCAGCAAGCGCCTTACTTACTGAGCCATCCCTGACCAACCCTCACTAATGAGATACCTACCATGTTGGGACCAGGGGGAGAATCTGAAACTACCACATATGCAAGTATCCTAGTGTGCTCTCTACTGCCATGATAAACATCACAACCCAATCAACATGGGGAGAAAGGGTTTACTCCATCTTACAGCCCCTGATGAAGGGAAGGCAGAGCAGGGATCTGGACACAGGGGCATGGAGGAGCCCTGCCTACTGGCTTGAGTTTCAGCGCATGCTCAGCTACCTTTCTGCACTACCCAGGAGGATACCTGCCTGGAATGGCACTGCTCAGTGGGCTGGGCCTCCTCACATCCATCGCTAATTAAGAAAATTTCCCCTGCAGACCTGCCAACAGGCCAATCTGATGAAGGCAATTCCTAATCTGAGGTTCCTTCTTCCAAGATGACTTTAGCTTACGTCAAGCTGACAAGCCAACTGTGCAGCACAGCAGAGCGTGTGCACACAGCAGGAGGTGAGGAGGACACGGGACTGGAGCACACCCAGAGAGCACTTCTAGAGACAGCAGGGGCTCTACTACGCTGAAACTTGCAAGTAAACTTGACCTCATGATGACCTTCCCACCTTAGCACCCCAAATGCTGGGGTTACGGGTGTGGTCTCTACACCCAGCCTCCAATCTGTACAACACTCTAACTCCACTACCTTCACCTCAGAATCCTGTGTCCTTACTTCCTCCTCCTTGAAAGGAAAAAGAGCAGAATTCAGGTTAAAGTCCCACTTTCCAAATGAGTGCCCTTCCCGACACCTTTCTGGCCGACTCACTGAGAAGTCTCTTGGTTAAACGCTGGCCCTTTCCCAGTCCTCTGTGGTGCATCTCAACTGCCACAGTACCCATCAAATGGAAACGTTAACAGCCTTTATCAGTGGAAAAGAACCCTTTTCTAATCTCTTATTTGCTATAACACAGTTTCAGATTCAGTGAGGAACAAAGTTTGTCTGATTTCTTCCCCTTCCTTTGTTTCTCTGTCACTTCTACAGTCTTCAAATCTGTAAGACTCAGTCACAGTCCTGGAGGCCATACAATTAATGTTGGTCTGTTGAGGGGCATCTTTGGGAACCAACTACACGGTAGTATCCAGAACATCTTATTCTCTCTGTCTCTCCCTCTCCCTCCTCTCCCTCTCTGGTTTTTTAAGACAGGGTTTCTCTGTGCAACAGTCCTAGCTGTCCTGGATCTTACTCTGTAGACCAGGCTGGCCTCAAGCTCACAGAGATCCACCTGCCTCTGCCTCCCGAGTGCTGGGATTAAAGGCATGCACCACCATGGCCCAACCAGAACATCTTATGAACATACAGGCTTGTTTTCACAAATTTCAACTCTGTTTTCCTGGAATACTTTCTCCAGGAGTAGTAAATTTCCACTGAAAAAGCCCAACTACTTGACCCACAACGCAGTAGAGGACATGTATGTGTATGTGCTTGGTTGGACAGTTCCAACAGCCTACAGACTGCCAGACATTCTGGTCCATGCATCAGATGATAAAGGAAACACCAGGACTCTCTAGGTGGATATCAGCCAGTGAGCCTAGGCCCTGCCCAAACTCCTGCCCTACTACTGTTATGAGGTTTAACAACATGATTGTTTTATATCCTTGAGTTTTAAGTGTCAAATTACATAGTAAGTATTAGGCCTTAACTTCCACTTTTGTACAGTGGTAGTCACAAGTAGCTGCTTTAAAAATATCCAGATAGACGGTTCATTTCTGTGTATGTTACATGTTTGTGTGTGAGCACATGTCTGTGATATGCAACCATGTGTGTGCATGTGCACCTGGAAGTCGGGAGTTGATGTTAGGTGTCTTGCTCAATAGCTTTCCACCTTATTTTCTGAGACAGGATCTCCCACTGAGCCTGTATTACACTAACTCAGCAATTCTGACCAACCCCGGGGCTTGTCCTGTCTCCACCCTGTCAGCACTGGGACTACTGGCTCCTGGGTCCTGAGGACAAACTCACATGCACCTTGCCTGAAAATCACCAAATGAACCCTGTCCCCCAGATACAGTTTGATACTCCTGGAACAGTACAGCTGTCCTGAGACAAATACTGAAAAATGTTAGTAAGATGCAGAAATACACAAAATAATAACATGCCTGACTGGGGCACAGGACAATGTTTACCTACAGTAACAATACCTGTCTTGTCAACACACCTGGTGATTAGATAGAAAAGAGTTCTAATAAGAAATGAAGACAGATTTCTTTCAGTGAATACTTGAAGCAGAGGTTTCAAAACTACACCCCAAAATAATCTAAAAATTAACATTAATATTCTTAATATCTTGTGTTAAAACATGTTATACGTACAAAAAAAATGTACTGTGGAATCTGTTTTTAATGTATTTCCTCTTCTCTCTTTGAAATGGCAATTCAGCTGGGGCTGGAGAGATGGCTCAGTGGTCAAGAACACTGGCTGCTCTTCCTGGAGACCTAGATTCGATGCCTAGCATCCATATGGTGGCTCACAACTGTCTGTAACTCATTCCAGGGGATTTGACAAACTCTTCTGGCCTCCGAGGCACTAGATGAATGTTGTGCAGACAAACACCCATAGGGAGGGAGGGAGGGAGGGAGGAAGGGAGGGAGGGAGGAAGGGAGGAAAGGAGGAAGGGAGGAAGGAGTTGGAAAAGGACTACCTTTGAAGGGATGGAGGGAGGAAAGTGAGGTAATTTTAATTAAAAATATATTAAAGGGGCTAGAAAGATGGCTCAGCTGTTAAGAGCACTGTCTGCTCTTCCAGAAGACCCATGTTCAATTCTTAGCATGTACAGAGAGGCTCACAATCACCTGTAATTGAAGGGGATCTGACATCCTCTTCTGGCTTCCGTGGGCACTGGGAATGTGTGTGGTACACAGACATATATGAAGCAAAATGCCCATACACATAAAATAAAAATCAACAACCAAAAAATCTTTAATGTATTAAAAAAATAAAATTACTCTATCACGAGGAAGTAATTGTGCATAATTTCATTTTCTGGCTGTGGTCAGGATATGACGGTTGTATAACTCAGTGTGTTTATTCTGAGTAACTGTCTGTTGACCAGTCAGCATTTTACTTAGTTGACTATACCTGCGGCAGAGAAAAATGTTACAGAGACACAATGATATAACAAACAGCAAAATATTATGAAATGTGAATCTGGGCTACGGATATTCAGAAATTATTTTTACCATTTTAACTTTTCTATATACTAAATTACTTAAAAATAAAAAGAGGTGCCAGGAGTTGTGGCACATGCCTTTAATCACAGCACTCAGGAGGCAGAGCCAGGTGGATCTCTGTGAGTTCAAGGCCAGCTTGGTCTACAGAGTGAGTTCCAGAGATGGGCACCAAAACTACACGGAGAAACCCTGTCTCGAACCTCCCCCCCCAAAAAAAAATAAATAAAAATAAAAAAAATGAGTGAGTGAGTGAAGTTAGAACAGGAGTAATAACCTTTTCTAGAAAATTTTCCACACACAAAAATACAGAATTCATGAAGTTTAAGATTTCCACTCAAGTTCTAGGACAAGTCAAATGCTCACCAGATATCTAAGGAAACCAACACTAGGTGTGACATAAAACCAGTGTAAGATGTGGCGACTACGTCCAGAGTCTCCAATCTAGCTGGAGTGTGTTCTCCTACGGTGTGCACTGAAGCAGTGTATTAACCACAGACGAGCCAGAGAGAGCCGGCAGGAGCGAGGAAGTTGAAGGGGTAAAGGTCATGTACAAAAGAATCGGTCTCCTTAAAGCCTAAGGAGAAACTGGCTAGTCGAAAAGGATAAGGAAATCCCGGAGTGGTAGAATAACTGAATCAATCACGAATAATAAAGACTACATACACAATCTGCTAACACGGGATAATGAAACATGTGGCTGGCAAAGAGAGTTGGGGCTAAATTACAGAGCACTCTGACTGAATACTAATGGCCCCAACCTGGATTTCATACTAGTGTCTTTACCCAACTAATAAATGATTCTCAAAGAGTATTACAAATCAGCTCCCTATCTCTGTCTAGATCTGACCAGTCCCCTCCTCCTGACAATTCCTTAGAAACCCTTCCTACCATACTAACAGATCTATTGATTTCTCCATTAGAGCGCCTCTGTGATTCAGCCCACCCTGTGTATCACTGAAAATCGATGCTAGGTCAGGCCAGCCAGGAAACTGACTCAGCACCAACTGTGTACACAGTCTCTACAAAGGATCAGCCTATAATACCTAGAATTATTAATAGCCAAACTGAAACTGGTTTACTTTTAGTTATATCTTTTACATACCAAAAACCAAAATGTAAACTTTTACTGATAAACTTCCAATTGTATAAGGACAGACTTATTTTATTAGTGTTGATTTGTCAACACTAAAGTTTTCATTAAACGTTTTAATTCAGAATCATGTATCAGTGACCACATCTGGAAGTGGTTTCTCCTTGCTCATAAGCCAAACTTATACTAAATGCATTCTACAAGGTCAAATTTATGAATGTCAAAATGTAGTCTAAGAAGCCAATTTTGTCAATTTAGGATGAATCACTTGTGAGAGCTCTTCATTTAATTTTCATTGCCCCTTTCACTGAGCTCAAGAATCAAATTACCTCAGCACCTCATAAACAAAAAGAAAGTTGACCTTCAACATTCTTTTGACAATCAGGTATGGTAGTACAGACCTGTAATCCTACAGTAACTGGAGGCTAAAACAAGAGCATCACAAATTTGAGGCCAACAGGGGCCACATAGTGAGACCCCGTCTCAAATATATTGAAGTAAAGGGCTGCAGAAATGTCTTCACAGTTAGGAGCAGGTAATGCTCTTCTAGAGAACCACAGTTCAGTTCTAACACCCACTTATAGCAGCTCATAACCACCTACAACTCCAGCTCCAGGGGATCTGATGTTCTTCTGGTCTCCATGGGAACCCAGAACAGACACATAATCAAAAAATAAAATATAGAACAAACTGACAACTTCTTACAAATGAGATGAATATTTATGACTGCTAAAAAAAAAATATGGTCTGGATTTGGTGGTACATACTTGTAATCCCACCCAGCACTCGAGACTAGGGCAGGAAGATTTGAGTTAAATGCCAGCCTGAGCTGCACAGTGAGATCTCTCTTAATCTGCGTGTGTATGAGCATACATGAACGCATATACATACACAAACACTAAAACATGAGATTATAACAAGAGGTTAAAATTAAAACCCTAGAATCTTAGAATTTAATAGATTTCTGGTGAAAATAACATTTACCTACATTAGTTTCTAATTTGTAACTACACCGAATAAAACTAGTTTAGTCTTAAAAACTATTACAAGAGTTCTCCATGTTTATTACCCTAGAAGAGAATAATTACAGCCAGCATTTCATCTGTAAATTACTGCCCACAAGACAACTCTAAGCACATCACTTGTTTATGAGTTAAAATTAAGAATTTTTTTAAATTTTAAGTAGATAAAAAATATTCAAAGAAGTTTTCTGTGACCCATGAAAATTATATAAAATTGTTTTGTAAGGACTCATATCCATTGTTTTTAATATTTTCTTTTACATATTTTTACTTATTTTAGGTGTGGCTGTTTTCACTGAATGTACGTCTGTATATAATGTGCCTACAGAGACCAGAAGGTAGCACTGGATCCAGGAACTGGAGTTACAGGTGGTTTTGAGTCACAATGTGGGTGCTGGGAATTGAACCCAGGTCCTCTGGAAGAGCAGATAGTGCTCTGGACCACTAAGCCATCTCTCCAGACCCTATTTTAGATATTTTCTATAGCTGTTTTACAAAAGTAGCCTACATGCTCCCGCTGGTCCTTACTGAAGAAGGTGACCAAGGCAAGCCCTGCTGTACAGACGAGATGGATGCAATGGCAGACAGGAAGATCCAAACAACTCGGGTTCAAAACTGTCTGTGACACTCATCTGGTTCATCAGCTACTCTACAGTCATCAAGTAGCTATAAAAATAATTCCTAGTATCTGTTTATAAAGAGATAAACATACACAGAGTGCTGAGCACTGTATCTGTATACAGGGCTAAGTAGCTCTACTGTTAAGTGGTTTTACACTTTCCTTATTACAAGCACTAATCAAACCAGACCAGCTAACACATCTGTCACCTTATATAACCATCATTTGTTTGTGCTAACTAACATTGAAGAGCTTTTCTTTTGATGCTTTGGAACACACACTGGGCTCTGTGCAGGAGTCACCCTGCTGTGTGCTAGTCACCCCAGCCCACTCCTAGCTTCCCTCCTGACAAGGCCCGCAACCTTCCAGCATCTGCCCTCTTCCCCCCACACACACACCCACTCACACCTCCAACAGTCTGGACATCACCACTCTCTCTACTTCTGTGACTCAGACTCTCTCAGATTCCACACAGGTCACGCAGTTCTTGTCTCTGGGCTTCATTTAGTCCACTCAGTCTAATGCCCCAAATTATGGAATCCCCTCCTCAAGTGGTACTTTATTTTATATATGCCACATTTTAAAACCCCACCCATTAATAGGCACCTTACTTATTTCTATGCTTCTACTATTGTGCATGTTTCAGCTATTTCAATTCCTTTGAATATATATCATAGAAATGTGACATCATACATATAACTTGTATCTCAATTAAAAAAAAAAAAAAAGGTTTCAGCCTTAAGTTCAACTTCCTAGACCAAATGATTATAATTATGAGCTGGTGAGATGGCAGTGGGTAAAGGTGCCCACCACCAAGCCTGATAACCTGAGTTCAATCCCCAGAGCCCAGAGGTAGAAGGGGAACTACTCCTGAAACTTGTCCTCTGACCTCCACACATGTGCCTCAGCACATGCATGCACATGCACGCATGCACGCACACAATTAATTACTATAAAAACTTATTCCATCGCCATGCTGGTGCTCTATGCAACAGTCAGAGGCTGTGACTTGTTTCAGTTACCAAGATCATCCTTTGGGGAACAGAGCAGGCAATCCACGGTGCTTAGAGGCCATAGCAAAAACCCTGCACAGATGATGCTTGCCGTTTCCTTCCTCTCTCTTGGAAATTCTAGTCCTTTACTCTATGTACTTTTTTTTCTCCCCACCGAAGATTAAATGAAAGGCATGCCAATGCTATCATATGAGTGTCTATAAAACAAGCCAAAAAAAAAAAAAGAGAGAGATTTAAAACATTCCTTCAGAAATGAATTTAGAATTGTTATGAGGTTTAGAGCCAAACTGCTAAACTTGAGGATTACTGTTCTCTGCAAAGAAAGTTTATGAGTCTGAAATAGTACCAAGATTTCTGAAACTTTCTTTTCAACTACAGCAGGTGGGGATTGAGAGTGGGGGCGATTACTTTTGATCATAATAACCAACAAAGCAGCATTTATCTATACAAGCACTCAAACTGAATTCAGGAATGTACTGTCTATAGCTTATCAGTGCTTATCAGTTACATGTAGTGCAAAGATCAGAAATGATAATTCCCACATCTACACACTAGTAATAACTCGACTCTAAATTTCAGCAACCTGATTTGTTTAGACCTTGTTCATCCTGTTAAAGACCAATACCCTGTTTCAAAGCATCTTTTGAAACTTGCACAAATGGTAATTCATGTAACACTTACCACCCGAAAACAAACTGTATCCTTTTAATGCTCCCCGTCACATATCCACCGTCTACCTGGTAAATAACATAACAGGGATGTCTATAAAGCAGATTCCTAATCTTCCCTACTTCTCCTCCCTCCCAATAGGAAGCCCACTTTCAAACTTTCACTAAAGGATGTCTTTGGCAATGTTCTTTTACAAATAAACTTCTTGACAGAACCACATCCTAGAGCAAAGAGACAGTGTTCTAAGAGACATCCTCTCCACTCCTGCTGAGTAAAAGTTGCCGGGCGGTGGTGGCTCACGCCTTTAATCCCAGCACTCGGGAGGCAGAGCCAGGTGGATCTCTGTGAGTTCGAGGCCAGCCTGGGCTACCAAGTGAGTTCCAGGAAAGGCGCAAAGCTACACAGAGAAACCCTGTCTCGAAAAACAAAAAAAAAAAAAAAAAAAAAAAAAAAGTGGCAGCTGGTCAGCGTCTACCTTTCACACTTCCTATCTGCTTATTATGGCACACACGACTGCTCCAGGAGAGTCCTGTTACATCTTTTCTCCTTGTAATTAGATCCTAACTGACTTGATCATTCATCATTATCCACGAACCAATTTCCCACTGTCCAAATTGCAGACAAGATTTAATGCTAGACTGACCACCTACCAGCTTCCCTAGCACCATCAGCCTGAGAACTTAGAGGTCCCCAGACAGACACCTGGTTACAATTGGATTTTTCGTTTACTACCCTCCTGGACAATTCACCCCTGTGACCACTCACCTTACCACCCACAACAGTTTCTCATCCTAAGTTTTTACTTTATGATCTTGGAAAACAAGTTTCTTTCATGGTTTTAACTCCCTGCACCCTCGTCACGTTTTACTTTTTAGCTTTTTCTGTTTGCACTCAGAACCCTTCATCCCACCCACACCCTTCTTTCCCTTTCAAGCTCTAGTTTTGGCCCAGGGTCTCTGTTATACTGCACAAAGTAGGTCTTTTTTTTTTTTTTTTTTTTTTTGGACACAGGGTTTCTCTGTGTAGCCCTGGCTGTCCTGAAACTCTCTCTGTAGACCAGGCAGGTCTACATTCTCTTTCCACTGCCTGCCAGACTAAGTGGAATGTGTTGAGAGTGGGTGTGGCTAATTATACTTCCCCACAGAAAAGTCTCACGGTCTAGACTTGTTGGTGACTTCAGGAGACGCTCAGCTTGTCCTTTAGATTTCCTCCCAATTCTCCAATTCTATTATCCAAGTTTGAACTTCGGAAAGAAAACTGCCATGTCCATCACTTGTTAGAGCCTAGTGAGAGAAGGCTACAATGGCTGACACTAACTTTAAATACTTACTAAGAATGTCAGCAGGTAATGACCATCAATACAAAACTACAACGAACTGAGTGTACATTAAGAGTTAAGACATTTTTTATGTCCTTCAGTAACTGGTTCTCACATAGTCCCAGGCTGGGTCTTGAACTTGCTTTGCAGTAGAAATGACCTTGAAATGGCTGGTCTTCCTGCCTCCACCTCCTTACAGATGTGTGCCACCCTGTCCAGTAAATGTGGTGCTGGGGGATCTAGCACAGGGCTTCATGATGCTGGGCAGGCAAACACACCATCAACTAAGCTGTATCCCCAGACCCAAGAGAAACATTTTTATCTAGATCCATTAGAATCCAGACAGTCACTTAAACAAACAGTAAGGCTCAGAGACATATTTGTCCAAGCTTCCAAAGCTACCCTCAGATCTCTATGATGCCAAAATTGTTAGCCAACTGTAATATTCATTTCAACTCAAAGAAAACAAAGTATATTAAGCTTAGTTAAAGCAAGGTATGGTAGTATAAGCAAACTTAAACAGTTATCAAACACATTTTGTTTGCCAAGAAATAAATGATGGTTAATGAAGTACTGAGTTTTACAGAGAAAACGGTTATTGAAAAATGATTAACTTTGATGACACCTGGTACAATAACGACTGGAGAAAAACAATCTCCAACAACCTGATGCTCCATTTCCGTCCAGGCTTCCTGTAGTAAATATGTTATGTTGCAATAAAGCTCCTTGAAAAATGAGTCATCTGGAACCAAACATAATCAACAAGATAATGATTAACCAAAAACTGGCACAAATCCTAAGAGAGTAATAAGATTAAGATTCAGCCCTTTGAGAGATCACTCATGTTTAAATGCTGCTATCTTAAAAATACAAGACAACTGGGTTTATGTAACATGTTTACATATTTATATAATGTCCCTGGCATAAGTATAGGCAGAGCTATGTTTGAGAATCTTCATGTCTTAAATTTTGCACTTAATCATATCCCCTCAAAACCTAAGAATGAAAGGATTTTTTTTAGTTTCAGCTCTGTAAGTTCAGATTCTATACAAAACGATGTAACATTATTTTCTAAAGTCAATAGAGAGGTTAGAGAGATGGCTCAGAGTTTAAGAGCATTTAGTGCTCTTGCTGAGGACCTAGGTTCAGTTCCAGCACCCACATGGTAGTGTCCAACCATCCATAATTCCAGTCCCAGGGCATCTATATGGTACCCTCATCTGGTCTCCTCAGGCACCAGGCAAGCACATAGTACACTTATATACATGCTTACACAACACTCATATACATAAAATAAATCTTTAAAGTTTAATAAAATTAATGCATTTATATAATTTTAGCATAGTGTAATAACTGAGCACTCTACCTTAGACACCATAGTTCTATGAGCATTATATCATTAAAAATATAATGAGCCATCTTTTACACAAAAATTTATCAGTGATTACTATGCAGGGCATAAGTGCGAATGTCTTGTCTAATATCATGGCAGAGTGATCATAAACCCTCTCCAGAGCAGAAAGAAATACATTCCATGGCCACAAAACCAGGCCTATAAATCTGTCAACAAAGGAATAGTTACTATAACCAATGAGCTAGCTAATCATGTAACTACCCGGGTAGAACTAGGGTGGAAGATTTAGCTCAGAAGTAGAGTGCTTGTCTAGCAGTCCAAGTTTGGGGGAAGGAGGGAAATTTTATCATAATATTCAAATTTTAATAGGAAATAAAACAAAGTCTTTAGCGCACACCAGAGGGTTTGTATGAACCCTCATCACTCACATTCAGTAAGTCAATGATAATAACAGCCAGTGGAAAGACATGTAAAGCCGAACAGAAGGAGAGTACTTTCTTATTTTTATTATTTAGTTATTTGGTTTGTGTGACTCAATGTGTCCCCCTCACACACACAACACACACACAAGGATTAGAGCGGGGTCAGAGTACACCTGGCAGGGAGGGAGGTTCTCTCCTTCCCACATGTGGTATCTTAGGGTCAAACTCAGGTCGCGCAGGCTTGGCAACAGGTGCCTTTCTTTACCTACTGGGCCATCTTACTAGCCCAAAAGAGCAATTTCTAAAGCCACAAATTGCACTGGCCTAATTTCAAAGGACTTGATTTATTTTACCAAATATTACAACATAAATTCCAGTTTAAAGCAAATAAGTAACATCAGAAATGAGAAGTTTAATAATGGTCATTTTTGTGTATATTCATGTGTGTAAAAATAATAAATTATAATTTGCAATAAGCAAAACACAAACATTTAAAATATTTAAAGAAAAAACTATATCTTATGATAAATACCAATATAATTAATGAGAAAGCATATAATGATTCAACAAATAACCAAAGTAAAAACATTATTTAAAACAATATATGCACTGGGTGGTGGTGCCGCATGCCTTTAATCCCAGCACTTGGGAGGTAGAGGCAGGCAGATCTGTGAGTTCAAGGACAGCCAGGGCTACACAGAGAAACCCTGTGTCAGAAAACATATATATATATGCATGCAGTTTCTTTAAGAACTAGAAAAATGCCACAATTTACAGTAATTTAAGTCATTTTAGTTATAATTATAATTTTACATAGACACTAAGAAATAAAATGACAACATTAAGAAATTTTCCAGTCAGTCTAAACAATTACACAGTAGATATAATTATGCTTCCTCTTTTTATTCTTCTCCAAAACCTATTACTAAGTTTCCTTCAGCAGAATACATTTATTTTATATAATTTCTAAGTTAAGAAACAAGGTAATAGGTTTGTTTCATTATGACATTTTATACATATGTCAAATGTATTTTGTTTCTGATTCATCTCCTTCCCAAAATGCCCTCCCCGGCCTCTCCCATGCCTTCCTGGCATGGCCAATAGTCCCCACCTTCTGTTTCAGGAGGATAACTGTGCGTGTAATGTCTATTAGAGACAACTAACTGTCTGACTCAACACAGTCAACCAGCCGGACACGGCTACCCCACAGCCTGCACCTAAGCAGCCCAGACCACCTCAGGGCCTACGAGGCCGTACTACAGCCACTTAGATCAGCTGTCACTCCTAGTTTTAGCAAAACCATGATGTACCAATAATCTCATGGTTTCTAGATATGGGCTAGAAAAAAACACTGAAAATGACGACAGTAGAATCAATTATTTTCATTTCTAGAAGCCTGTCTGAGCTTCTTGGTTCCAGTAGAAGCCAATTATTCTAGAAAAATATGTTCATATTTGAATGTTTGTTTTTAAATGATCCTCAATCTGCTTTTCATCAACCTTACTGTTGCTGTAGACATGACAATAGAAAACCTGTGACATAAGGACACTAGTATTTTAGCATAAAGACTGGACAAGAAGAGTCACTTTCACCAACATTACAAGTAGATAAATACTGTGGGATGGTCTGTATGTCAAATTGCTATGATTGGTCAATAAAAAAAACACTGATTGGCCAGTGGCCAGGCAGGAAGTAGGTGGGACAAGGAGAGGAGAATTCTGGGAAGCGGAAGGCTGAGGCAGAGAGACACTGCCAGCCACTGCTATGATCAGCAGCATGTGAAGACCCCGGTAAGCCACCAGCCACGTGGCAAGGTATAGATTTATGGAAACGGATTAATTTAAGCTGTAAGAACTAGATAACAAGAAGCCTGCCACGGCCATACAGTTTGTAAGCAATATAAGTCTCTGTGTTTACTTGGTTGGGTCTGAGCGGCTGTGGGACTGGCGGGTGACAAAGATTTGTCCTGACTGTGGGCAAGGCAGGAAAACTCTAGCTACAGATAAATGAAAAGAATGCAAAATGAAATTCATAACCAATGACTGCCAAAAGACACAACCCAGGAAAACCTGGACAATTTATAATCCCCTCAGGTTGTCCTGCCCACATTATCCGTTCCCTCCAGTTGAGAAATGACCCACTCCCTCATGCTGGTACACTGCACAAACTGAAAAGAAATAAAGAACATAGACTTTGTAAATGCAAGTTTATCCATCTTATTCTTCAGCTAAAAACAATACACATTCATATATATAAAGAAGGTGGGTAGTAAAATTCAATTTAAGACATGACTACAACTACTAAACAAATGCACAAAATCAGAGGTCAGCAAATTGTTGCTGGACAGCCAAATCTAACCATTTGTGTACAGTTTCTGAGCTTACAATAGGGAAAAATGAGTATTACGTAACATGGGAAAATTTTTATAAATTTCAAGTTTCAACGTTTATAACGTTTTATTGGAAATCAAGCACCATCATTTATATATTTTCCAGGATTACTTTCATAATAAATAGAGTGGAGAATCTGCCTTTACATAAAGTTTGGCAATCTCGACACACAAGTTTACAAGGGAAGACCCTGAGTAATCCGATCTTGTGTCTTTTCAACGTATGAGACATGCTAGCTGTGCAGCTACTTCAAGTCTTCCTCAAATTAATAAACAGCATCATCAAGTTGATGAGGCTAAAAGACACAAGTTACTCATGATCAGTTCTTTTCTCTCATCTTTTTTGTTTCAGGCAAGCACCATGAAGCCCAGGCTAGCCTTGAACTCACTATGCTAGGATCACAGGCATGCAATCCCTAACAGGTCCATGCAGTACCAGGGATCAAATCCAAGGTTTTGTTGTAAGCTAGGCAAGCAGTCTACCAACTGAGCTAAATTCCCCCCAGACGTGTGTGTGTGTGTGTGTGTGTGTGTGTGTGTGTGTGTGTGTGTGTGAGAGAGAGAGAGAGAGAGAGAGAGAGAGAGAGAGAGAGAGAGAGAGAGAGACTGACTTTATCCACTAACCCCAGCCCCACCTCTGTCTTCAATTCTTAAAATAGTTTAAGGTTTTGGGTTGTTTTTTTTTTGTTGTTGTTGTTGGTTTGATTTTGCTTTCTCTTTCCTGAATTCCTAAATATAAAATGAAACTACAAGCACTTATTTTGGATTGTTATAGTTTGACTCTGAAATGTTTCCCCACAGGTTCGTATATTTTAACGGCTGGTCTGAGCTACCTGGGGAGGTTATGAAGAGCTTCAGAGGCAGGACCTGGCAGGAAGAAGTCAATGAGAGAGTGGAGGGCCCTGGAGGTGCACCATCAACTTCTCCTGCCTCACCATCAAGTGAACAATCCCACCACACACCCACTTCCAGGATGGTCTGCCCAAGCACACAGGGCCCTGTGACCACGGGCTTAACTCTACAACCACAAGCCAGAATAAATCTACCCTTCTTTAGGCTGCTTCTTTCTGTCAAGTATTTAGGCTAACTAGTAAATGGGTGTAAACACAAATACCCCCAAAACTAGCTTAATTTTAATCAATCTTAATGTATCATGTATGTTTGTAATCAAGAAAAATTAACTACTTCTCCTGAAGCTCTGAATTGTTTTCTGGTGCTAGGAATAAAGTCCAGGGCTCATTCATGCTAGGCTAAAACTACCACTGAACTACACTCCCAGACCACCTATATTTCAACTGTATAAAATTTAGTGACTAAATTATCAATAAAACACTCACTCATTCTCCAATATTCAGCATTTTAAAAGCAGTAAGTAAATGAGGCATAATAGAAACCACTAGGTTTTATAGGCTTTATCACACTGACTGTATGATCTCAAACCAGCATCTTAAGCCTAATCTTGTAAGATGTCTTATCTATAGGACATAGATATTAATCATGCCTGTTATAAATACTAAAATGTTAGTGAAAGTAATTTTAAAGTTGAAACATAGAATATTAGTTAATATAAAAATGAATAAAAATCATTAAAATGTGACATTTTCTCTTGGTCTAAAATTTACATTTTTCTGTAAATTATTTTTTTCAAATTTTTAAGATTTCAAAAACATAACTGAGTAGGGTGGTGGTGGCACATGCCTTTAATCCCAGGACTTGGGAGGCAAGAAGCAGGTGGATCTCTGTGAGTTCAAGGCCAACTTGGTCTACAGAGCAAGTTCCAGAACAGCAAGGGCTACACAGAGCAACCTTGTCTCAGAAAAAACAAAAAACAACCCACATAACTGAAACTTTATAATACAGTTCTAATAAGATGATATGGCATTTGCTTAAAAATAAACACATAGAGGTCAACGGAATAGAATATAGAGCCCAAAACTACATGCACATATATGTGGCCTATTGGCAAAACAAAAGTACCAGGCTACCTCAATGTATTTAAACAAAACAAAACAAAACAAGAAAAAAAAAAAAAAAAGCCAACACTAATCTTTTCAACAAATGGTGCTGGATCAAAGGTGTATCTGTTGGCAAATAAATGAACCTTGACCCTTCACATTATGTACAAAAATTTACTACAAAGGGATTGCAGCCTTCAAAATAAGAGCTACAACTATATCTCTTCTCTTAAAAAAGGGGGGGGGGGTCTGTAACTATATCTCTTCTCTTAAAAAGGGGGGGGGGTCTGTGACCTTGGGCTAGGCAAAAGTCCCCTAATTGTGAGGTAAGCTCAACTACATGTGAAAGGAAACAATGAATGTAAGGGCTGGGAGGTAACTGGGTGGGTGCCATCATTGCTGTGAAAGCATGAGGGCCCGAGTGTAGGGACCCATGGCCACATAAAGCCAGGAGGGTGGTATCCTGGCATCCCAAAGCGAGGTGAAGACAGGAGGATCCTAGGGGGCTCACTGGCCAGCCACCTGCCTACAGGGGGGCTCCAGCTCGGTGACAGACCCTGTCTCCAAAAGGAAGGTAGAGTGAGCAGTAGGAGACATAACCTGGTCTCCAGAGGGGCACCCCTCCCACACATGTGTGCGCGCGCACACACACACACACACACACACACACACACACACACACACACACACACACAAAACGAGAACCAGTGGCTGAATAGGTGGCCAGTAAGGGTGTGTACTGTTGTTGCACAAGACCTGAGTTCAATTCCCAGCACCTACAGGTGGCTCCCAATTGCCTATAGAGGGAATCAAATGCTTCTGGCCTCCTAGGGCAACTGCACTCAAGAGTACATGCCCACATACAGACACAATACACATACACATAACTAAAGATAGATAAATAGGACCTAGTAGTAAAATCCACATGATAAGAGCATGTGTGCCCGCATACACAAAATAAATGAATAAACAGGAAAATAACTTTATTGTTGTGTCTGTACTCACATCACACATGGAGGGCAGATGACAACTTTCAAGAATCATCTCTCCTTTACACAGATCCAGGGGTTGAACTCGGGTCACCGGGCTTGTGCGCTTTTCCTGCTAGGCCATCCTGCCGGGCCTGACTTCACATTTTTGAAAGTCAGGGTACTCTGCAGTGCTACTCTTTTGCACGAAAACCAAGTATGAGCATGAGCTGCTCAAGGGTGTTCTGAAGCAAAAGACTCTAAGATATAAGAATTCACTCTTAAGAAAGCACCTTATTGGAAAACAAAAAGAACAAATTCCCAGAGGAGCAGAATATATTCAATTTTAAATAAATCAAATAAAATCTGACAGAAATACAGGATTGCCTTCAGGGTTACACAAAATGTTATAACGAGAGGGAAGAAAAGCTTAAATACAAGGAAAGAAAAATGCCTTCCTTTAAAAGTATGTTGACAAGCACCAGGCCTGATGGTGTTCTCCAAGCCTTAAGCAAGCGGAGAACAGGAGGGTCGTAGGTTCAAGGACAACCTGGGCTAAAAAGAAGTCTCAAAATTTTTAAGACTGTTTCTCTTCTCTGGTATTTTTCAAATTTGTATAGACTTAAGACATTATAAACGTTTCCTACAGGAGAAAAAGTACAACATATACCAACATATCCTTAGCATTACTTTGGTGACAAACTATTTAAAAAACAGAAACACACACACACACACACACACAAGAAAAAACACAGCAACATGATTCCACCAAAAGTTAGTAACTCTGGAAAGTGACTTGAAAGCTATCAAAGTGTATGGACTTCTTGATAAACAATTCAAGAGAACGACCAATGAATGAAAAGAGGACATACATAAACTGAGGGAACTGCAGAAGAGTGAAGGCTACCAATGGGAACTTCAACAAAAAAGCTCAGTAAGCACATAATCGGAAAACACTAACTGCAGGCGGGTGGGCGGAGACAATGAGACCATGGTCTGTCACATCACAGGCATCACTCGCCCACTCTGGGGACCAGAATGCCCAACCTCCCAGCCTTGCAACCCCAAGATGCCAACAGAGCAGTGAGCACATGAACACCTCCTGCTTCTTCCTACAAGGTTTCCAGGACGTGGTCAGACCACCGGAAGCAATACAAGTGCCTACAGTCTCCCCAGCCCCCCTCCCCAAGAAGACTTTCCTTCTCATTCTCTTCCTTTCTGCCTTCATCTGACCCCCAGACCCACCGGTGGTCACAAGATAGGTCACATGGGGTATGACGGCTGAGGCTAGAGAAGGCTCTCAAACAGACAGTGCAGGTGCTGGAGCTCTGAAGAGGAGCTCAAACCTACAAACTGCACCTTACTATTAATAGCCCTGTGTGTTGGTGCAAGTCATGTGATTTCCCTTAAAAGTAGGTAAAAATGCCAGCCTCCTGGGATCACTATAGCATAAATAAATTCTCCAGAGAAAAACCACCTCAGTGGAGCTGAGCATGACAGGGCAGGCTGAAGAGCCCACTCAACCTGGGTTACACAGGGAGACCCATCTCAAAGCAGGAAAGACCAGCCACATACTCACAAACGGTAGAGACGCCAAGCGTGATGGTAATGGTGACCAATCAGCACGTTCACTCAGTAAGAAAGAAAAAGAAATAAAGGGGGTGGGGCTATGGCTTAGTGAGAAAGCACTAGACAGAAGGGGTGTTGGATTCCCTGGAACTAGAGTTACAGGTGATGTGCTCTGGGTATTGGGCGTCTAACCTGGGCCCTCTGAGCCAGTGCTCTTACCGACAAGTCATTGCTCCAAAGAAAAATGAAGTTTTTTAAAAGACTGAGGATACAGCTCAGTAGTGCTTAAACAGCATACTTACCCAGTACTGGAGGGTAAGATGTAGCAACTGCAGGTGTGGAGTGTGTGTACTTGTGTGCACATGTATTGAAATACTCAATTTTATAACTCAAACACTACTGAACATAAAGTATAATACATTGACAGTGATTTTTAACAACTCATTCTTTTATCAACAGATGTTGTTGGGGGAGGAAATCAATCAAGAAGCATTAAGCTATACCTGTAAAGGTCACATGAATTTAATAGGCATCTATAGAGCAGAATATAGAGTCTCTTTATCAAGCTGTGGTGATATGAATGAGAATGCCCCCCTTAGGCTCGAATGTTTCAACCCTTGACCCTGGCACAGCTGGTTAACACTGTGTAGGTTTAGAAGTGTGGCCTTGCTTCACAAGTGTGTTACTGGAGGCAGGCTCTGAGTTTAAAGGCCACACTCCATTCCCAGTGCTCTCTCTCTCTCTGCTTGAGTTTGAGGATGTGGGACTCTCAACTGGGCCAGCCACCCTGCCGGCCTGTTGCCATACTGCCCTGATGCGATACAGGTGACTCCTCATTGCTGCAGAACCATGAGCCCAAGGAAACCCTCCCTTTTTCAAGTGGCCTTGGACATGGTGTTTTATAACAGCAACAGAAAAGAAACTAATACACAAGTCACAGAGCTTTACCCAAAGTAGGGCATGACACAAGTCTAAACAAGTCCAAGGAGGAGGTGGGGTGGGGGTAAACCTGTTCCATCTTACCACATCCTAATAGAATGAAACTGGAAGTCAACAGCAAAAGCAACCATGAAAATGGGAGATAGAACAACACACTTTTAAATGAGCAGTGGGTCACTGAAGAAAAATGGGGAAATCTTTTAAATCATGGATTCAAATACATAGAATCAATTCAAATGAATCTGCGGGATACCACAAAAGCAATCTGAAATGGAAGTCCGTAGCTGTGAGTGTCCAAGAGGGTGAGGGAGGTATCTAACAATGCATCTCAAGGTCGTAAACAGCAAGAACAAACTAAACCCAAAATCAGCAGAAGAAAATAAAGATCAAAGTCGAAATGAGTCAGAGACCAAAAAATAACACCAAGAGTCAAGGAGAGCGCCTAGTCTTTGAGGAGTAAACAAGCCGCAAACCCTGAGCCACAGTAACCAAGCGGAGGGAAGACCCAAGTAAGATTGGAGAGAATGTGGTCATGACAACAGAGGTAACTACAATCCAGCACATCACTGGAATACTTTTAAAAATTACATTCCACTCAACAGAAATATTGAAAGAAACGGGGAAATTTCCAGACACATATGACCTACCAAAATGTAACTAAGGGTATATATTAAAAAGCAAATACAGCCGGGCGTTGGTGGCGCACGCCTTTAATCCCAGCACTTGGGAGGCAGAGCCAGGCGGATCTCTGTGAGTTCGAGGCCAGCCTGGGCTACCAAGTGAGCTCCAGGAAAGGCGCAAAGCTACACAGAGAAACCCTGTCTCGAAAAACCCAAAAAAAAAAAAAAAAAAAAAAAGCAAATACAAAACAGACCTATAGCAGCCAACAAGACTGAAGCAGTGATAAAAAGCTCATCAACAAAGAAAAGCTCAGGCTTGAGACGTTCACTGCTGAATTCTACTGGACTGTTAAAGGCAAGAGAAAGGGCTACAGGGATACAAAGAGGAAGGATGGCACACGATACACTTAAAATAAAACTAAAGGCTCCAACAAAAGTTCTTCAGGTCCTTAGAACTGAAACAAATTCAGCAATGGAGCAGAGCAGAACACAACATACAAAACCGAGTCATTTGTCTATGTGCTAACCAGGAGTTCATCATGGAAGAAGAAAACGGGGAAATTCCACTCACAGTAACAAAATATATGTATTCATTCTAGCAATAGACCCAGCCACGGTGAAAGACTAAAATGAAAACTCGGAAGCACTGAGGAAAGAAAGTGAAGGGAACACTAGAAGATGGAACGACATCCCATGGTAACACTGAAAATGTTAAATTACCAACACTGACATGGAGTCGATGCAATACCATCAACACATCAGTGGCGTTCTTCACAGAGTAGGCAGGACAATTTTATTTAAAATATGAAAGACCTGGATAGCCAGAGCACAGTACTCGGCATGTAAAGTACTGCAAGTCTTCTCTCATATGTGGCAACCTCAATCCAAACAAAACACCACTGACAGGAGAAAAGGAACTAACAGGAAAGGAAAGGGGAAGCCAGAGAACACATGAGGGAAAGTCGATTTGAATAAACATAATATATGTACATACGGAAACAACACAGGGAAAAAACCTTTATTCTGTAAAGCTAATGAGTTAATAAATAATTACCCCAAATAAAAACAAACCCTCAGTAAATGTGGCCCTTGCTAATATCTCACTAGCTTTTTTAATTTTTTTTTCTTTTTTCTTTTTGTTTTTTTCGAGACAGGGTTTCTCTGTGTAGCTTTGCGCCTTTCCTGGAACTCACTCGGCAGTCCAGGCTGGCCTCGAACTCACAATGATCCACCTGGCTCTGCCTCCCGAGTGCTAGGATTAAAGGTGTGCGCCACCACCGCCCGGCAGCTTTTTTAATTAAAATACCAAGTTATTAGAATTTCCTTTGCAGTTCCAAAGATCCTATGCTAGTTCACTACAAGAATCAGCATCCCCTTTATCAATTTTTTTTTTAAATTATGTGAGACATCAACTTTCTACATAGCCCTGGCTGGCCTTAAACTCACCATGTAGACCAGGTTAGCCTTGAACTCACAGAGATCCACCTGACTTGGCCTCCCGAGGGCTGGGATTAAAGGTGTGCGCCATCACGCCCAGCTCATACACTTAAAGAGGTGGGTTAGAAAACGTCTATGAATCTATGAAGAATAAAGACGTCAGGCCATTCCGTTTCTGCCCCAGCTCTTTCACTCTGCCCATGTCACATGAAAGCAACTATAGACAGTCCCCAAATAGAGAAGTATGCCTGTGTTCCAACAGTAAGATGAGACCTATCTGTGTTAAATCTGAAGTTCACAAAGTATTACTCTTTTGATTTCTACTTTCAGCCACTTAAAAATGTAGAAATCATTCTTGAGCACAGAACAAAAGGGCTGGGGATGTAATTTACTGGTAGGGTGCTTGTCTACCATATACTAAGTCTTGGGTTCCATCCAGTACCACAATACACACACACACACACACACACACACACACACACACACACACACACACACACGGTATGGCCTGTGCCAAGTAGCAATTTACTGACTCCTAATCATACTTATTTTTCCCTCTTTACAACTTAGTGGAGTGTTAGTATCTACTCAGACACCAGTTGTTTTCCCACTACATCACAGGTTTATCATTTCACACAGCGAAGAAAATAAGAGTTCATTAAAAAATGACAATTTGCTGGGCGGTGGTGGTGCACGCCTTTAATCCCAGCACTTGGGAGGCAGAGGCAGGCAGATCTGTGAGTTCAAGGCCAACCTGATCTACAGAGTGAGATCCAGGACAGCCACCAAAGCTACATAGAGAAACCCTGTCTCAAAAAAAAAAAAACAAAAAAAAAAAAAAAAAAGGAAAGAAAAGTTTAAGACAATTCTATCGATTCACTGATTCTGCAGTTTTCCACTCCACATTGGTTGAAATAAGCACTAACTATGAGCAGTTAGTATTCAAGGTGCAATAACTGGATGCAATAAAAACTCAACCACGCAGGGCATAGTGCTATGCACATGCCTCCGACCCCAGCACTTGCAGGATAAGGCAAGACGAGTCACCAGGAGGCCAGTTTAGGCTACATATGATGAGATGGCTTGCTGAGTAAAGGTGGCTGCTGCCAAGACTGATGACCTGAGTTCAATCCCACACCCAACAAGATGGAAAGAGAACCCACCCGACAAGTTGTCCTCAGACTTCCACGTATGTGCCATGGCACTTGCTTGGCCGCCATGGCACTTGCACGGTCACAGACACAGACACACATGCACAACTAAAGTAAAGGTAATGAAAACATAAAGGGGGCTGAAGAGATGGCTCAGGGATTAAGGGTGTTTTCTGTTCTTGCAGAGGACTGGAATTCCTTTTCTAGTACCCACATTAAGCAGATCTGTTTCCCTCCTCCTGGCCTCCTCAGGCACCTGAATGTACTTGCACATACTCCCACACAGACACATACACATACAAACAATTAAAAACAAATAAGTCTTCAATGAATAAATAAATGAATTAAAATAAAGACAATCCTACCAAACATTATATTCCCGTCCTTACGAAGCACACTGCCTAACAAAGATCAAGCTATGTGAACACAGCTAACTAACAGTAAGATGCCACATACTGAACAATGTAAGGTACATACTGATTTCTGTAAGAGCAACGTACTCACATACATCCAGGAAAGGGTGCAAATCCCCTAAGGTTTGAAGCAGTGAAAGAAGGTGGTACCGACACCAGTTCTTGATAAACAGGGGATAGCAAGAGAAATGACAGCTATTAATGACTAATGGGTAAGAATCAAGACGGCAAGAGGAGGAAAAGGAGGAGGGTAGAGAGAAGTGTAGAGCGGCCACTGCAAAGGAAGGAAACAGGAGTCCTTCTGTGAGCACAGGAGTAAGAAGAACAAGGTGGCAAGAGAAAGAAAGAAAGCAGCTGCGGCCAGGAGTGAGGGTGGCTGGCAAGCCCAGCCAGAGCTCAGGGCAATCTGGAGAGCAAGCTGAGAGTTCGTGTCCTAACCACATTGAGGACAAGCCCTTAAAGCGGGGAGTGACAGTAATCATGACACGGTAGGTGAGAAAAAAAGCGGCCCAGTGTGGGTTTAGCGGAAAAGAGAATGGGGTCACGTTCAGAGCACAGGTATTACCAGCCTGGGGTGGGCCAGAACCTGAAAGCTGTATCAATGGTTTCAGCTTATTGAACCAACTCCTTTCATGGCCAAAGCATAATCATACCCCTGAAATCTCACCCCAAACCAAAGCCAACCCTAACATCACTCTACAGATCCCACTATTGAACGACTCTTCTCAGCACAGTTACAGCCCAAACTGCTTAAGTACCAAAGTAGGTGTTGAAATCCGGAAAGGAAGAGAGCCAGAAGGTGGAAAAGGTGACCTCACCCTGGTCACACAACCCACTGTTTGCCTCTATCATCACCACCACCCACAAACAGCTGTTTCAAGATGTCAGTAGCATAACAGGAATTCTTAGTAATTGGATAGGGGTCCTAATCCAGATTGATCAACAATCTACAGTAATTAACTGGAAAACAAGAATTCATTATCAAAACCAAAGGGAAATACATGTTCAACACATACATGTTAAACACACAAAGTTTAGCAAACAAGGGTTCAGACAGTAATGCTCAAAGCACAAAAACCTTTGATAACATCGGCTGCGAAGACACATGACAGCTAAGCGCTCCATGGCTCTGTGCGCCGTCACCCACCTCCCCAGAGCTGGCCTTGAGAGCCTGTGCTCCGGTGGCCCCATCAGCTGGAACTACAGAGATGTCGCTGAGCCCAACAACTGTTGCACCTTACCTAGCTGCTCTGCGCTTCCCAGGTGACTTTGCTGTAAGTTCATCTGCCACACCAGATTCTCACAGCCACTCTAAGAAGAAACCATTTCTAGTTGCAGTATAACTAATAATGCACACATCGGCATATATATGTCACTCTCCTCCTAGCAGTGACTTTAATGAAACGGTTTGTTATCTAATTCCCTTTGTTATAAGCTTCGTGAGAACAAGGATCTGTTTTGTTCACTGATATAACCCAGTACAAAAATAATGCCTGAAATGAAGCATCTGCTTAATACTTATTAAATTATTAGATAATTGGGTAATTGTTGAATTATTAGATTTTCACTCCAGGGTTATTAGTTAATATTAATTATCAAAAAGCTATCAACAGATATTACAAGTTGAGCATTCCTTACCCAAAATGCTTGGTACCAGAAGGGTTTCTGATTTGGTAGTTTTGGGGTTTTGTTTTGTTTTGTTTTGCAGATTTTGGAGTATTTCATAGAATGGACTGAGCATCCATAATCTAAAATTCCAAAATGTTCCTCTATCTGCAAAGTTTGTGCATTGTTCAAAGTTGAGGTTTTGGAACATTTAAGATCTCTGGATTGTAGACACTTCATTTTGACAATAACCATCATGCACAAATGAAGGCAGCCATGTAGTTTCAGTTCCATAAAAACTAAGAAAAAAGCTAAGGTTCTAAGCTTGAATGCATGTTTTAGGCTGAAATTAAGGTGTTAGCAAGTTATTACAGTATCAATAAAGTTCCTGAACTCCAATGTCTCCCTGGACTCCCCATGGGCCCCTAGGCTGGCCTCCTGCCTTACCCTCCACAGTGCTGGGATGAAGGCATTCAAACACCACATCTAGCAATGATAATTACTTAAAGCAAGCAAACACACCACACCTATCACAAGACTCAAAATCAAAGACAAAGGAGGGGGGAGCAAGCATCACAGAAACTTATCACTGGTACAGGTACCACGGAGAGAACGGAAGCCACGGACCTCAGTAACAACTTGGAATCCCGGCAGCTGTGCGCAGCTGATAACAGTCCCACCAGAGACGAGAACTGCAACTAAACGCAAGCTGCTGCCCTCTTCTCGGGTGTTTGTTTCAGAGTGGGAGCAGACATGAGAAGTAAACACTCATCTGCGCACTGTGTCCTGATCTCTGCTTCCCTGCTAAAACAAAGGTCTGAATTTGAGGGAAATGTCTGAAGACAGAGGCCTCAGGTAAACCTTCAGGTTCTCAAAGCTCTCTATACTTCCCCAAAATGATTCCTACCATTCTGTTTTAAAGCCTCCATTATAAACCCATAAGGGCTTTGTTTATAGCTGGTAGCTGGGAGAGTGCTGAGCACATACCAAGCATTCAATAAATATTTCCTGACTAAATATTGCCTGAATCCTCCACAGAATCATAAGCCTTATGGGAGCAGGGATTTTCAAGTGTCTCACTCACCGATTCCTACTACACTCAGTGAGGATGTGAAAACCTACTTACTACAGCGCACATGTAGGATTGGGAAACTCCCCAACCTTACCCCTACTGCATTAATGAACCAAGGAAAGCAGTTTCAAAGAAACCAAGTTTCAGTATAATCATTAAATCCCATTCACAGTCATGATTAATATTTTAAATACTGCCTTTCTAATAATCTATTCTAAACTTTGTTCCCCAGTATCTGATCTCAGTCCACATTATTACATTCTGAAGTGGGAAGTCATTCATTGTCTACACGCAAACACATCTTATCAATAATTAACTGAAGACTGAAAAAGTAAGATGAATGCCAAGAAGTATGAACAGCAGTCAATAGTTATGCCCCAACTAAACCGAAAACAGGATATCCTTCAACAAAGTGATTCTTCTTTTAAACCAAACCTCCCACTCACTCATCAATAAAAGCCAGTTACGATACTTTTCTGGAACAAATGACTCAATGAAAAATACAGACAAATTCTGCCATTTATTCTCAAGTATCACTTAGAAAAGGAGTACAGTATAGGCACTTCAAAATCAGCATGCAAAAATATATATTAGAGAAAAAAATACTTGAAAGTAATACTTAATAGTTCTCTTTTAAAACAGGAAGTCACCTTAACTTAGGAAGTTAGAAAAAGCACCCTCTCCTAGCAGTTCTTAACCTGTGGGTCGTGACTCCTTCAAGGGGTCGCCTATCAGATATCCTGCATAGCAGATATTTATATCACGATTCATAACAGTAGCAAAATTGCAGTTATGAAATCACAATGAAACTTCCAAATGCTGTGACCTTTTAATACAGTTCCTCAAGTTGTAGTGACTCCCAACCATAAGACTATTTCGTTGCTACTTCACAGCTGTATCTGAACCTGATTACTTAGGATATCTGATAGGCGACCCCAGTGAAAGAGCCATCTGACCCCCCCAGGGGTCGTGACCCACATGTTGAGAACCACCGCTCTAGAGAAAAGAAATGTCTTCTTAGAGAGTATATCACACAGAGAATATGACCGTTGGTATACCAACAGTTCACTCATAAAGATTCAACTGATAATCTTCAAAGACAATCCCGAGCCAGTGTGACAGCTCAGCAGGTAAAAATGCTTGCCTTGCAAGCCTGATAACCGAGTTCAATCCCTGGAACCCAAAGTGAAACCAGAGAACCAACTTCTGAAGTTGCCTTCTAACCTCCAACCTGATCTCCACAGAATGGAGCATGGCATGTGTGTATTCACACTCTCCTATACACACAAATCCTAACACACACAATAATAAACTTAAAGAAAGAAAAAGACTACAATATAAATGGTCTGTAAATTTCTACTGTGTACATATAAATACGCTTATCAATAACAAGTCAAGCATATCAACCTAAAAGCTTGTGCATTCTAAGGACCTTAAAACTATTCTTTTGGGTTTGGGGATTTTGCTCAGTGGTAGAGCGCTTGCTAGCAAGCGCAAGGCCTTGGGTTCAGTCCTCAGCTGGGGGGGGGGGGGGGCAAACAAAAAAAACACCTATTCTTTTTTTGTTTTGTTTTGAGACAGGGTTTCTCTGTACAGCTTTGGAGCCTGTCCTGGAACTCACTTTGTAGACCAGACTGGCCTCAAATCCACAGAGATCCACCTGCCTCTGCCTCCCAAATGCTGTGGGTCAGTACACCCAGCTCAAAACTATTTAAAACAACATCTTATATTGTTACTGATATTATTACAAATATAAGTGGTGTTTATTTTGTTAGACCTACAATTTAAAGTCATAACCATTAATTTTGGGGCCTCCTTTTTTTGAGGTTCAAAACAATCCTTAGATACATCAAACAGGCTTTGCTACCTGTTTCCCAGCTTACAACAGATTTAAAATTGGAAATTTAAAAAAGGTGGGGCTGGTGACATGGTTCACTAGGTAAATTTGACCACCTGAGTTCAATTGCAGGTATTCACACGATGAAAGAGAGCAGATTCCTGCAAGTTGTACGCACACACAAATGTGTACACACACACAACAAATAATACTTGCATGCATTTTTAAAAATTTTAATTCTAAATAAAACAGAAAAAAAACTAATCAGAAACACTGATCCAATAGCAACACACACCTGTAGAGTCAAGGATACCATGTCTATATTTAAAAAAGAACACAACTGATTGGAGAAACGGCTGATTTCATGAGTAGAACAGGATGCATATAAGATACACTGGAAACTGCATTAGGTACTTTTCTGTTACTATGATAAAAACACCATGACCAAAGCACCTTATAGAAAAGAATCCAGTTCCAGAGGGAGTAGGAGGTGTGTGGCAGGGTGGGGTGAACAGCAGCAGAAGCAGGAAGCTGAGAGCTCACTCACATCATCAAATGCAGACACAAGAAGAGAGCAGGTAGTTTCATGAGGCTTTTAACTCTCAGAGCCCAACTCCAGTGTCATACATACTTCCTCCTCCTAAATCTGCCCAAAGAGTGCTACCAACTGGGGACCAAATGCTCAGATATTTGACCCTCTCAGGGACATTGACACTGAAACCACTACAGGAACATACTGTCACATCTGAAGGCAAGGGAGACCACTATAGTCAGAATTCAGAAGGCAGTTTGAGGATGTACCCACAAGGCCAAATTAGGTTTAAAAGGCGGGGGGATAAATGTGGTAGATTAAAATACAGCAAATACATAAAAATCCATGAGTTTCATTTTAAAGGATATACAGAAAACAAAGAAACATGTTGCATAGCACCAAAAGATAAATCATCCATACCTTTGTTAAACTCTGTAAAAGACAGTTTCTGTAACCAACTAAATCCAATAAAGATACCTAGAAATGAAATGTAATGTATGGATCTTAAATATAAACCACTGTAAAATGGTATTCGAGAATCACAGCCAGAAGTGGTCGTGCAGGCCTGTAATCTAAGCATCTGGCATGCTGAAAAGGAGGTCCTTGAATTTGAGTCTAGCCTGGACTACATAGCTTGTACCAGACCAGCCAGAAAAGGAACCTGTCTCAAAAACTTGTACAAAACAAACCTAAAATACAAACTGACAGGCAATCACAGAGATCTTCCTTATAGATCTACTATCGAGAAGTTCCATTCAATGTTAGGTCTGACAACGGTATTTTTTTAAGACACATACACTCAAATAAAAAGAGCAGAGCAAAACACTGGCATTAAGTGACAAGCAGCAAGACCTGAGTAATAATTTAATCATCTTAGTACATTTATTGTACAGCACACACAGACCCCACCAACAGCTCCTGAAGGAACCATTGTATTACCTACCACAACAATCATACATGACACTCATAACAGCCACCTTGGTCATCAAGAGTAAGTTGAATCACGTTTGATATATACAACTTAAGGTGACAAAATGTCCAAACAATGGAATACAGTATACTGAACTTTCTAGTTATACCTGCTAAGGGAAGATGGTCACAATATTTTAATGGGGGGAAAAGGCTGATTCTTCTGCTTACATGTATTTTCTTTACCCAATCTCTCTCACATACTAGCTAACCACAGCTAGCTCAATAGTAAGTGTTCACTGTTTAAATATAGAAATGAGATAGTAAGAACTAGACATCCGGAATGCCTTCCCACTGACAGTAAATACTTTCAAACTAATTTATATTCATGATCTAAAGTATCGTGCAGTTATTAAAATACGCATCAAAACTGACTACTCAAAATGGTATGGATTCAAACTTCCATCTAAATCTTATTTACATTATATACACACATAGGCATGCTGTTGTGGACTGAATGTCGTCCTCCCAAATGCTACGCTGAAGTCCTACCTACTCCACAGAACCTCAACGTGTGACTGTATCTGGAGCGAAGATCCTTAGAGCTATAACTTGTTAAGTCTATAAAGATGGGTCCTTATCCAACACACTGAGTGTCCTTACAAGAAACAGTAATTAATTTATAGGCACATGTAGAGCTACCAGGGATAAGCGTGCACGTGAAAAGACCAAATGCACTAGCTGGCTGACATCAGAGAGGGGCTGCAAACAGAAGCAAACCTACCAATGCCTTGATCTTGTGTGAACATCTAACTTCCAGAATACTGAAAATCAGTTTCTGTTAAGCCACCCCATGTGCAAAGCTCATTATGGCAGCTCTAGCAGAGTAAAGTGCATGCAAGCAGAACTGGAATAACAGAAAATGAAGTGGTGGTTTTTGGTAAGAAGGATAGTGTTCAGTAAAGTTGGTTTATCAATTTTTTTAATTGACTTAATTTAATTTAAAAAGAAAATATAGTCACCAGCTAGGGGAGATGGTCTAGTCAGTAAAGTGCCTGCCACACACATATGAGGGTCTGGGTTCAGATCCCCAGTACTTGTGTAAGAGTTAGACATGATGGCACACACCTGCAAAACCAACGCTGGTCACAGCTGGGGAAAATACTACAGAAAGATCCCTGGGGCTCGCTGGCCAGCCTAGCTGAATCAATGAGCTACAAATCAAAGAGCCCCAGGTTCAGTGAGAGACCAAGAATAAGGCAACGGAGATGGCTAGATGAATAAAGATGCTTGCCACCAAGCCTGAAAACCTGAGTTCGATTCTTGAAACCCACACAGTGAAAGGAGAGAATAACAGCTCTAAGTCCTCTGACCTCCACATGGCATGACAAATGTGAAAAGATCAAAGTAAGGTGAAGAACAACAGAGGAAGACATCTAATGTTGGCGTCTAGCTGCCATGTGCATGTAAGTGACTAACACAAATACAAACACACACACACACACACACACACACACACACACACACACACACACACACGTACGTATGTACATACGTTGTTGATCAGGGAGGTCCCCCAAAATAATATTCTGTAACTTCTGCTGGTTTCTCCCTAGAACTAGATGGCAAAGCCCTATGCCTGATGACACCACACACGTTAGCTGCAGGATATAAAGAGAATAAGTGGACTGGGCTGGAAGCTCCCTCGACACTGGCTAGCTTCACAGTGCTAAAAGTGTGATGAAAGCTACTGGAGGAAAATCGTCACTTATCTGTGGACCTTGTGTGCCTTAGTACCCCTGGCCAGGCAAGGTGAGCCCACTGGTACACGTGTCAAGTCTCTTATGGGGGTAACTAGCTGCTATTTTACTGGATTTGACACTGCCCCACAGAAGGGAATTTATGTATATTTGGTCTCAGGGCTGGGAAGGTCACAGGCCCTAGGAGAAGCTACTGTTACTGTTTCCCCAAAGCACCATGACGTGCCCATCAGAGTAACTAGTATGCCCACAGATCAGTGCCGCTGTTCCCTCTGGCCAGTCCCCTCTGGTCAGAACTCCTACTGTAGTGGTCAGCACACTGCGAACGACGACGACTGCTGGATACCCAGCCATGACTGAGACATTATATGACCACCTCTCTCCACGGCATGAGGAACACCGCAGAACAAGGAAAAGGGAGGAGGGAGGGGTGCGGACTCCTCCGCACGCCCGCCGTGGCTGTTTCGCTCTTGAACTCAGAGCAGCGGCACCCTCCCAGAGGAAGCACAGGAGGCTCCATCCTTCCCTGAGGACTCATATGCAGTTCACGGTTGATGGGGAAGAGACACTTTCTCCAGTGGGGTAGCCACTGGTAAGACATCCATGCTCCTGTAAATGCTAATGAGATTCACTAGGTATTCCTCTCCCACAGGGGGAATAAAAAAGACAGGAAAACAGAAAGGAGACTACTACTCAGAAAGAGGAAGTAGAATGAGTAGAGGAGGTCCATGAATGTAATCAAAATATATTAAGTACATATGTGTAAATGTCATAATGAAACCCATTTTTATGTGTCATCAACATAGGCTGTAAAAAAAAAAATTAAAACCCCCCAGGAGTGGTGATGCATGCCTGTAACCCTCGTACTTAGGAGGAATATGAATTCAAGACCAGCCTGAGTCTGAGTCCCTGTCTCAAAACAAACTGTCAGTCCTAAAGCCCTGAGGAAGAGTAAAGGAGGGAGGAGGAAAGAAGAGAGACAAGCGAAAGAGCAACCCAGCAGAGGGTATTATCAAAGCCCTGTGCATGTGTCAACATCCAGGTGACTTTTAAAGAGGCGCCTGCCCTCTCATGCTAGAACCCAAAGGAGATGAAGATGTCGGTCTATACAAAGGAGTTCAACCATGCACTGGTGAAGACAGACAGGAGATGGCTTAAGCAAACTGAAGACCAGACTCCTCACAATTTGGAAAATTAGCTACAAATATGTAGAGAAAACTAAAATGAGCCCTATGCAGTTATAAAAACCAAACACAGATATAAATTCATCTGTAGCTCCACATACACACTCCAGCTTTGACTGCTCTTTGAGAATGATAGCCATGTGTACAGCTATATAGAGCTGGCTTCTAAATACCATCCTCCACCAAACAGAACGAAGTCTCCTTGAAAAGATGGCCAATTCTAGGGCTGAAGGAGGAAGAACACAAGGTGAGCCTGGATCATCTTGTTGTAAGAAAGCAAGAAAACCTCAGAGAAAACAGAATCCAGCTTGCATGAATACCCACTGGCTAAACTGTGGCCAGTGTGAACCTCAAAATGAATAGCAATGGGTTATTACCCACTGAATAAAAAAATAGGACATTCTAGGCCATACAAATAGAAACAAACGATTACGGTGAAGGGCTGAGAAGCAGAACTTTTATACCTTCAAAATATTTACTTCCTACAAACCAAAGAGAAAATTAATGTTATAGTGAAAGACCTTAAATAACCAATAATAGGAGGTGCCACCTGTTAAGAAGCAAGGACATAAACACAGTTTCATTTAGTGGCATTTCTTCCCAAAGTATGTAACTTGAATCTAAGGGGAGAGGGGTATCAAGGTTACTCTACAACACTCTGAGGTCTGAAGCTTATGAAACACCATGAAAAGCCTAAAGAGCTGCTGCAGCTACAGTTCCAACCTGGATCATTTTGCTAAAAAAGAGGTTACATTAGACAATGTGAACTAGAGAACTGGACAGCTATGACGCACTAAGACTGATGCTCCAATACTGATGGTTGTACTATGGCTAAACCAACTAGTTAATGCCTTGCTTATAGGAAAAAAAACACAACATGCTAGGAGGGCAGCGGGCATCAGCTCAGAAACTTGGCTCTCAAACTGCCCAAAGTGCAAAGAAGATGGCATGCCCCTCACCATCTGCTGCCACACAACTGTCTACAGAGCCCAGGACAGGCAAGAAAAAAGACAAAATAAGCTGGGAGGAAGGGAGTACCAAGAGCACTTAGCCTGATAGATCACTTATTGAACATGTACACTATCTGAAATACATACTCAAAGTGGTCAAACAATCCATTTTTCAGCTAAAACAAGCAAAAAAGACCAAGACTGTTACATGAAATGTCCTGTTTTTTTTTTAAATTGTATATTTTTATTTTATGTTTATGGGTATTTTGTCTGCATGTATGTCTGTATATCACATGCATGCCTGGTGCCTACAGTGGTCAGGGCCCCTGGAACTGGAGTTATCGACTACTGTGGGTGCTCTTAACGGCTGAGCAGTCTCTCCAGTCCCAATTTCTCAATTTCTGAAATACCTAAAGGGCTGAACAAAACATAAACCGTTTGTCTGCTAAGTCTGAACCACAGCAGCCTCTGGCCCGAAGGCACATTTCTCAGAGTAAGGCCTCGGGATACAGAGAAGCCACATGATACAACACATGCAGCATTCTCACTGCCACAGTTTTTTCTCAAGAGTCTGCCCTGGAATTTTCTGAGAGACAGCTAGTTCCGTATTTTTTAAATGCTATATGTTGTAGAATATAGTGCAAAGTTCAGTTTTTAAAAATTCTGAATTAAAAAATGCCAAGGTTACAGAAAAGCTACCAGAATAGAAGTAATGAAAAACAAACACACACCCATACGGCTATTACCAAATTCACTTGCTGCTAACATTGTCTGTTTATCTGAATACATTTGTCGATTACCTATGTGTACATATTTACCTATAAAACATACCCATTTTTAATGAACCATTTAAAAGATATACACAGTAAGTGTGGTAGTGCATACCTGTTCCCAGCACTTGGAGGCTGAAACAGGACTGTGGCATGCGGGTGGTACAGTGAGTTCCAGTTCAGCCTGAGATACAGAGTGAGACCCTGCCACAAGCAATAGTAAGTTAACAGACACCATGGTCCTTTCTCCCTATCAACTACAGTTCATATTTCCTAAAAATAAAAACATCTCCATGCATAATTTTAGTATATTTATCAATGTTAGTAAGTTAAATACTGATATAATACTTTATCTCTTCTACCACATAAACTCTAATGTTTGTCAAGTCAATCAATAATATCCTTTGTTGTATTTTTCTCTCTAAAACATAGTCCAATGTTTCTTTGGTCTCCTTTAATCTGGACCACTTCAAAAGACTCTATAAAGTGTGTGTGTATGTGTGTGTGTGTGTGTGTGTGTGTGTGTATGTGTGTGTGTACTTTAAGTTTCTTCTGATTAGATTCAGACTATTCATAGTGGAGGTAAAAAAAAAAAAATACGGCACACAATGTCCACCAGCAGTATTTGTTCTGATTCTGCATTCACGGTGAGTCTGGCTTTGTTAGTGTACAGTTACTATTTTCCCCCTGCAACTAATAAGCACACAATAGGGAGAAATTTAGAGCCATGCAGACATCCTGCTTTTCATCAAATCCCCTTCTAGGTTTGTCAGTTATTAATTCTTGTCTGAACCAATTCTTGTTATAGTCTCAATATGAATTATTCATAGGAATAAACATAAATTTTTAAACTGAACAGGCTTCAACCTTCGAGTATAGCCCCATACGCTTGGAGTGCTGAGTGCAAACTCACCACTTTAGGACTACTGCACTGCAATGGTTTGAACAAGCAAGACTGGAGCAACCAGGAACAGACTCCAGGATAAAGACAATCAACCTGAGATGGACATCGAAGAGTGGAGAGAGTCTATTCAGAATCATTTAGTTAGTGAGTCAAGACAGACAACTCCATTTGAAAAGCTAAACTAGGAGCTGAAAAAAAGGCTCAAAGGTTGAGAACGTTGCTACTCTTGCAGAAGACCCTAGTTTGTTCTCAGCATCCACATAAGGAGGCTCACCAGTGCCTGTATCTCCAGCTCCAGGAGATCTGACGGTGTCGTCTGGCCTCTCGGAGCCCCTGAACTCACATACACATACAACAGAACTGAAAAATTAAAATACATTTTTAAAAAGCTAGAATAATAGATGGTAAATCTAAATCTTCTTATAAGTCAAAGAATCACTTGACAAAGTAAATAACCTATCTATTAAAATTTTATAAAGCTATATTGTAAGGTCAAAGTTTGTCTTCCTTCTCTACATTCAGGTCCTTAAGTTTTCCAAGAGATAGCACACTATTCCCTGTAACTTTTAATTGCTCCCCCACTTTCACACATCAGCATTCCTAGCTCCTCTCTCAGATAGAGCTTAGCCACAAAAATGTCTACCTCTTCAAAGCATGGCCCACAGGAAGTTTACACTGCAGTCTAAACCAAACACACACCACTGAACTAGCCATTATCATGTGGAGCACTGGCATTTTATAATCGTTCCTCCTGCCTTACTTAGTCTTTTTAAATGTTGGTCTTGACCATTAATAAGCTGACTTCAGAATCAATTAATAGGTCATACACATGACTTGCAATTCAAAGCATTACCCCAGAACCTGGACCATAATTCTTTATCAGACTTAATCAAATTTAATATAATCCAAGTATGGCATGAATCCAAGAAGTGTATGAATTATGGTGGTAGAAAAGGAAACTAGCCAGGCTGTGGTGGCACACACCTTTTGTCCCAGCACTCGGGAGGCAGAGCCAGGCGGATCTCTGTGAGTTCAAGGCCAGCCTGGTCTACAGAGTGAGTTCCAGGACAGGCACCAAAACTACAGAGAAACCTTGTCTCACAAAACCAAAAAAAAAAAAAAAAAAAGAAAAGAAAAAGAAAAAGGAAACTAAAAATAAGAAAAGGTAACAAGTACCAGGCACTGAGCACACGCCTTTCATCCGAGCACCCAGGAGGCAGAGGCAGGCCAATCTGAGTTCAAGACCAGCCTGGTCTACAAAGTGAGCTGCGTGAACAGCCAGGGATGCACAGGGAAATTCTGTCTTAAAAGAAAAAAAAAAGAGGAAGAGGAGAGAGAGAGGAGAGAGAGGGAGAGAGGGAGGGAGGGAGGGAGGTTGGTTAACAAGAAGTTTGAGTTGAGGCTAGCCTGGGCTACATGAGACCCTGTCTCAAAGGAGAGAGAGAGAGAAAGAAAGGGAAAGGAAAAAGATAACAAGAGATAAGAAGGTTCAAAAGAAGACATTTTTAATATGGCAGGGGGAAAAATGACAAGGAATCAAACATTATCCTGTGATTTCAAGACTGGGTGATAAAGTATTTCATGTAAAAATACACACACATTTATATAACTCAATGTAGCATTTATAAAATGGCCATGACTTAGCATCCTTGTCTATGATTTCAAAAACCACTATAGAGCCTTAATTGCTATTCTATGTAAAATGCAAATACAGTGTTTTCCTTATCTGAACACTCACCAACCAAAGGTAAAGTTTGAATTTCAAGTGTTTAAGTCAATAAAACTGCCATTTTATTTCATTTGGTTTTTCAAGACAGGGTTTCTGTATAGCCCTGGCTGTCCTGGAACTCACTCTACAAACCAGGCTGGCCTCGAACTCAGAGATCTACTTCACTTGCCTCTGTCTCCCAAGTGCTGGGATTAAAGGTGTGTGGCACTGCCATTTTATAAGAAGTAAATTAGAGTGATTTAACAGAATGATTCTACAAAAACCAATTAAGTTTTCAACAGTCAATCATTTTGAAAGGAAAAGCTGATTTACAAAAGAAAGATTCCAGATTTGATATATCTGTGAGATTTGAGGAGCCACTAACAGGGCAGGAATAGCAACACATGCCCAAAATGCCCGCACCAGGAAGGCTGAGGCAAGAACCTCCAATTCAGGGACCTCCAGTTTTAAGCTATGCAGCAAGACCCTGTCTCAGAAAGCAGTCACCACCAGAACAGGGAAAGAACGCTGGACTCTGTCACATACAGTGAGTTCAGGGGTTTTTCATTTGGTTGGTTGGTGGGTTGGTTGGCTGGCTGGGTTGGTTTGTTGGTGTTGTTGTTTTGTTTTTGTTTTTTAAAAAGAAATGTGCCAACATGATAAACTGAGAATGAAACACTGTCTGATTTTCAGTATTAAAATTCTGGGCATAGGAGAAGACTTATGCATACATCAGCCTGTTAACATCAGTTGCACACACACACACAGATAGAATATATGAAATACAATCTATCTTTCTATTTCTGTCACTGTTTAACTGTTTAACATGGACATAAATTCTTCAAGTTAATCCTTTCTCAAAAGAAAGGAAAAAAGAGCCTGCATTCATAGTTTTAGAAAAGACACTTCATACTCTCTGAACCTCAGTTTCATCTTTAAAAGGGTAACAATTTATTCTTAAGATCACATATAGATTTAAGAGATAAAGGTTCTTTGTAAACTACAAAGCACTATGCAAATTTAAGGTGTTAATGCTACTCTAAGGCACCCAGAAGTACAGAACTTTTGAGAGGTAACATACAGACACAGAAATCCACAACAGACATGCAATCTCCCACACTGAGACAATTGCTGCTGGGCTATTTCCTTGAACTTTTAAAAGGTTTGATCCATCTATTTAAATATCAAAATGTTTTCAAATTCCTATGAACAAATAGTGAAGTTTTACATAATATAGAAATGAGTTCTCATATACAAAACAGTTTTTCTATAGCTACTTCAGACTTAAACATAAGACAGATAGACCTAGTCATACAATCCCTGGAATTTGGACTGCCAAATGCATTCTTTGATAATTTTAACATTATAAATTTTTTTAAAGGCTTTATAGATATCTAGCAATCTCCATATGTTCGCTCTCAGAAATCACTTGCTTTGATATACAGCACAGCATTTTAAATGGTGCTTCCCTCCTCCATTTCTGGTATTTTACTTTTGCTAAGTAATGAACATCTCTAGATGCCTATTTTAAACCGGCAGTAAGCTCCTCAAGGACAAAAGCATGTCTTTTTGTGTCCTTTCTTTAAGGATAACAAGTATAGAGCTGTTTCAGCTATGGCATTAATCCACACATATTTAGCAATATTCTAGCTAACTCATGCTGTAGATGTTGTACCTACATTTAAGAGCTATTACTCACATCATGTTACACATAATCATCTTTTTGTGTGTTAGTGTGTGTGGTGTATGCATGTTCAAGTACACATAGGTACACGTGTGTGTGCATGCATATGGAGGCCTGATGCTGTCTGGCATCAGGAATCTTTTTGTTGTTGTTGTTTGTTTGTTTTGTTTTTGTTTTTGTTTTTCTAAGACAGGGTTTCTCTGTGTAGCTCTGGCTGTCCTGGAACTCACTCTGTAGACCAGGCTGGCTTCGAACTCACCGAGATCCACCTGCCTCTGCTTCTGGGTGCTGAGATTAAAGGTGTGCGCCACAGAGCCCAGTGGCATCGAGTATCTTCCTCAGTCACTTGCCACCTTACTCATGGGTCTCTCCACCAAAACCAGAACTCAATGACATGGATGGTGGAACTACAAGTTCACTGCCATGCCTACCCAGCATTTAGATGGGTACTGGGGATCTGGAACTCCTGTTCAGCAAACACTTTATCTACTGAACCGTCTCCCCAGTCACCACTTAGGGCTATCTTTGCTCTTCAAGACAACCAATAAGAAATTAAAAGTTACTCAAGGGAAAAAAATTTCAAATGATTACATGAAAAAAATGGCTTTCTGAATATTAAAAGGATGTTTAAAGCTAGATTAATATTTGAAAATCAGCCAGGCATTGTGGCATGTGCCAGTAATCCCAGCTACTGGAGAAATTTGGGCAGAAGAGTGGCGTGAGGCCAAGAGTTCAAGGCTAGCCAAGATAACATAGCATGCCTTTGTCTTACAAATAAATTAAAAAATTAACAAAGGGTTTGGTGTGTTGGGGCACTCTCAGAATCCCTAAACTCTGAAGGTAAAGACAGGAGATCAACCGTTCAAGGCCAGCCTCAGCTATGAATCGAGTTCAAGCCCACTCAGGGCCATGTAAGAACCTGCTCAGAAATTAAAAAGAAAAAAAAAAAAAAAGAACTCCTACATTGTTCCGTTAAGAAACCAAGATCTGAGCTGAGGATGTCGTTCAGTTGGTAGAGTGCTCGCCTACCGTTTATAAAGCCATGGCACCCTCATTACTCCATGAACCACCTGAACTGAATGCAGCGACACACGCTCAGTAGGCAGACACAGAAGGATCAAGGCCACAGCGACTTTGCCGCCAGCCTGGGACACATGAGAAAATGTTATTTCTCACACATGATAACCTTCTTGTATTACAATTTGAATTGTATATTGTAAACTGGCATGGCTAAGTTTATACTTTCTTTAAAATGCAAACATTCACCCTTAGGCTAATCCCAAGATAAATGTATTAAAATTAAATTAAAGCTTTTATTATGAAAAAATAATATCCCAGCGTGCGTAATCTTGCACTTGGGAGGCTGACAGCAGAACAGCCATCAGTTCAAGCCAGCCTGGGCTATGTAGTTAAGACCTTGCCTCAAGCATGGGGTTAAAACCCAACCTCCTCCACCACCACTGAAAGAACAAAACAAAACTGACTTAAAAACTTAAATAAGAAAAACATGAGGCTGGAGAGATGGCTCAGAGGTTAAGAACACTGGCTGCTCTTCCAGAGGTCCTGAGTTCAATTCCCAGCACTCATATGTTGGCTCACAACCATCTGTAGTGAGATCTGGCGCCCTCTTCTGACCTGCAGGGATACATGCAAACAGAACACTGTATACATAATAAATAAATAAATCTAAAAAATAAGAAAAAGAAAGAAAAACATGCTAAAAGAAGGCTAAGCATAAAATGTATCCAACCCCAACCTTATGAAAGTCACTAAGATCAGAAAGAAAAGTAGTATTTATTGGCGGTTTCCTACTTTTGCAAACACACCTGAAGTTTAAGATACATACTATGAGATGTTGTGTGCATACCCACATTAAGATGTGGAGGCAACACACCAAAATAATGTGGGGTAACATTAAAAACACGGTTTCCCAAGTGCTACCTTTTCAAATGACCCTAATGTATGTACTGAAAGTTACTGTACCCAGGAGAAATTCCAAGCACCTGCCAACCAAACTACCTGAAATTCATCAGCTGCAGAGTAAATGGGTCCTCAGCTGCTTTTACCTAAAACGAGGGTAATACAAGAAAACTACTAACTTTGACGTGACATCGAAATGGCCAATCATCTACCATTCCATCCTCCGGTTCCCAAAGCTACCACACAGATGTCTTACAAAATGCACGGACTGCATAGCTTGGGTCTGGAGTCTTTCCGATTTACAAGATGACTCACTGCCAGATTCCCTTCAATAATCAGCTTTTAAAGAATCATTCTGCTGATAAAACACTGAATTTTTTTTTTGCTTATAAAAATATAGTCTTCTCACAATTTTCCAAGAACCCATCTAGTATGTGAAAGCAGATCCAGGCATTCACTTCCTTGGGGGGGTTGGGGGGGACGGGACTGCTTTCAATATCTGTTACCCCCAGAAGAATTTCACATGTTTTGAATTCTTCAGTTGAAAGAGAAGTTTTTAAACATAAGTGCTTTCTTTTATATTAATGGCTCTCTTGATGATAAAATAAAGATCAATGTAACTCTAAGCTCCAGGCTAATGAACTGCAGGGAACAGAAACAAGAAATCTGGCAAGAGCTGAGCAGAGCTCTGCTTCAAGGCTACTAGTAAAATAGACCAGCTCCCCTCCCCCACGCCCAACCCTTTAAGGTTTTAATTAAGATGGGGCCTAGTTTTACTCTTCAAAGGGGACAGAAAGAGAAAGCTGGGCTCTTGCTAGCAAGTCTCTTCAGCGGGGGCAACTCTAGAATACAGACAAGAACTATTTCCTTCCTTCAGCTGACAGAGGTATGTCTCCCCTGGCCTGGTCAACACCAAATCTAAAGATAAGGAAAGTCTCATCACATACCATGCAAAAGTTGGCATCAAATCAATCAGAGTATTATTTTTTTTAAAATCCAACGATGGGATCACAAAAGATGGCGTGAAATAAATCTTTTCTAAAGTCCAACACTGCGCATCTTTAATATGCCATAAAAACAAGATTTGTTTTCCCAACTGCGACTCTCCTTCCCGCTCTCTCTCCTGGATTAGTTAAGGGATGAGGTTAAGTTTAACAAGGCATACACCCTTTCAAAACTAACTCAAGTGCTCCAATTGGTGAAAAGACACTTTCAAAAACCACAGAGGCTTCTGCAAGCCACCCAGGGTTCCTCAGAACCAACAAGAAGAGCACAAATGAGAGAAGATTCCATTACACAGAGATTATCACAGCTCCCCCCACCCCAAGGTACTCAAAAACTCAATTAGTTTTTGCCAAGTGTACAATCTGCACGTTAGTGGACACCAAGGCCAGCCAGTCTTCCAGCCAATATGGACTGGGGAATGAACCCAGGCATCAAGCTAAAAAAGAACCAATGAAAAGCTAATGCCTCTCTAAAAGGAGCCCAAGAATGAAATAACTTCACTATGTAAGGAATTATAAGACATCAAAGGTTAGATAATGGACAACAGGTGTCTTTGGAGAGAAACGAGTCACAATGAGTTACTCCTATTTTGGGATTTCCAGTCTCAAAGCTGTATAATAACAATGATTTTTTTCCTTCTCAAGAAAGTCAAGACGAAAACTGTGGATCTACTATTTAACAACTGCGAGAACCTGATGCTCTTGTACTTTGCTTTTTATTTTACTTTTTTTAATCCACTAATCCCAACCTTGTGTGGGCAGATTAAAATATGGCTTGGGGCCAGATGGTTTACTGATCCATGAACACTAACTAACTGGAGATTTATTATCAAGAAGTGGAAAAGAAAAGCATCTGAATACAGGCTACCACCACGCAAAATATTCAAAGTACAAATCAAATCCAGCAGCGGGTATCACGTAACTGCAGAATCAGCCAAAGCAGAATCGTTTCTCTCACCGTAACACTTAAAGCTCAGTCTTTATAGTAACTAGATTCCAGGGGCCTCAAAGAATCGTAATTCCAGACACAGGTACTGGCTACCCTGGAGATCGTCTGTTCCTCAGACCAGTCAGAAAATTTACCACCTGTATTCTGGTCGAAGGGAACCGTAACAAGGCACTTCAGCCTACCGAACAATCTATTCTCTTTCTCTCCATTCCACAAAGACAGCATATTCCAAAAATGGAGAATCCTTTCTTTCCCGATCGAGGCCCCCTTTCTTATGGATTCACTGGGCAGGATTACTTCTCTCCAGCATGCATGGAGAGAGAGCACACGCTTCTGCTTTCACTCTTAAAAGAGGGTACCCCAACACAGATGCACCTCTTCCTTTCCTGTATTGAGTAAATGCTCTCCACCACTGCAAAATGTTCAGAGAAGTGGAGGGAAGTTGTCAGTTACTGAGTGAGGGCTCCTAAATAAACCTCCAAATATAAAGGCTGACGAGGGGTGCCTCCAATTCAGAAGTGGGACTGGGGGGGGGGGGTTCCTACTCTCTGCGGAAAGGCTGCACCCCCACCCCCACCCCGCACAGTCCCGCCTGGAACTCCCTTAAGTGCAAAGATGTGCCCTGAAGGGGAGTCTGTATTTGATTGAAGGGGTGCTCCGACTTTAATCGGGGGTCGGAGGACGGTGTTAAGAAGACCGGGAGGGACGCAGCAGTTGCTGGCGGGCGGGGTGGAGGGGGGGGGGGTCGCCGAGGGGAAGGAGGAGCCCCCGCACTGAAGGGGGGCTCTGGGAAGAAAGGAGGGTCTGGAGGCGAGGGCTGCATGGGGGAGGGGCCGCCCGTCCGGGAGGCGGCGGCGGCGGGGCTGCACAGCCTCGCTGGGGAGGGGGGGGGGGGGAACCATGTGCGGGAATCGGCGGCCACCCCGAGGGGCAGCCGGGGAGCAGGGCCCCGCGGGACGCGCGCACGCGCGCGCGGGAAGCCGGGGGGTCCCGGGTTGCGCACGGGGAGTGGGGGGGACCCGGGGGGGAGGGGAAGTGCGAGCCCGCTGCCGGACTCACCGAGGCTGCCGGCGAAACCGTCCATCTTGCGGGGGGGAACGCGCCGGGCTCGGGGCTCAGCGGGGCGGGCGCTTCATTCAGCGCACCGACCGAGTGGCGGCCGCGGAGCCTTGACGCGCTCGTTCTCGGCGTCGCCCGACGCGGCTCCCGACGCCGCCGACTCCCGACGCCGCCGTCCGCCCGTCCGTCGTCCGCCCGTCAGCCCCGGGGTGGGTAGGTGGGTGGGTCGGTCGGCCGGTCGGTCGGTCAGTCAACCAGGTTGAGAGCCGCCTGCCCGGCCTCTCTCTCTCTCCTCTCTCCTCTCTCTCTCCCAAGCCGCAGCAGTGAGCGCCGCGCCGCGCCCCGCCCCCGCGCCCGCGCGCAGCCACGGCCCCGCCTCCGCGCACGCCGTCACGCTTCCGACCCCGCCCCCACCCTCCCACGTGACGGGGCGGGGCGGGGCTTCTCGCGACACGCCCCTCCCTGTGCCGGGGCCTCTGCTGCCGCCGCCGAGGTTCCCGGAGCCGAGAGGCTGGTTGGTGGCTGTGCTCGCGTCCTGGCCCGGGTTCGCGGCCAGTGTCCCCCCCACCCCCCAACGGGAAGCTGGGTCTGAGTGGGTGGGAGTCATGGGCATTCTGCGGCTTGGGAAACTCAAGTCCATGGTGGGACTCTCTCCCGTCTAGTCCAGGTCTGGAGTTCTCTTGAAGGGCGATAACCCCACATGGACGCTAATAGAGGCAAACAAGTCAAGAGAAGGGATTCCCCCTTCCGGAGGTTCCCCTCTCCTCTAACCAGGTGAGGAATAATAAATAGGGGCCAGACTTCTTGACCAGCTTGGGGCCAACACTACCACAACCTCAGGTTTCCAGAACAGAGCACAAGCAAGCGATGTTAGTGCTGGAGGAAGCGCTCATCTTCACCCAGTGGTTCTCAACCTTCCTACCGCGGCGACCCTTTAATGTTGTAGTGACCCCCCTACCCCCAACCATAACATTATTTCCATTGCTACTTCATAACTGTCATTTTGCTACTGTTACGAATCGTCGTGTGAATATCTGATATGCAGGCTGTCCCACACAAAAGGGTCACCAACCACAGGTTGAGGGCCACTCTAATGAGGAAGGAGACTGGATCTTGAGGATGAGGACATAGCCTGCCCGAGGTCATGGAGCCTGGTGGAAGTGCACCTAAAGGCCGGCTTCCTTCCTCTCCTTTTGTTTTTTCCATCAGGATGCAAGGCCACCGTTGTATAGCAAAGCCACAGGATAGCCTGTCAGGAAACTATAGCACAGATTTTTTTTTTAAAGTAAGCCTGAGCTCTAGGCCCACATCGATGAAGTCACCTAACTTATATAGGCCTCGCTTTATCACTCGCAAATTCAAGGGCTAGACTTGTAGCCAACGCATGTTCTGTCCTCTTCAGTCCTCCGGGTCTATCCCTTCCTCCTTACAAAGACATCGGAATAGTTTAGGTCCCCTCTAGGTTGAAGGATGTGCAGATTAGAGTAACAAAGAACTGGAAGGTGTTGGAGACTAAGTTGGATGTGCCTTTTGAAATAGCCGGTTTAGGAAAACGTAAGAATTGTAGGTTACAAAGGACAAACGGAGGAAGAATGGAAGAAACTGGAGGCAGCAACTGTCATGATGTCATGATGAAATGGTTGGGGTTGGGGATTTAGCTCAGTGGTAGAGCACTTGCCTAGCAAGCGCAAGGCCCTGGGTTCGGTCCTCAGCTCTGGGGGAAAAAAAAGAGAAAGAGAGAAAATGAAATGGTTGAAAAGACTGTTAAACATCCTTGAAGTCTACTTCTCCCCTTTGAAGCCTCTTTATCCCTAAGGGCCTGCAGGCGGAACCCACAGACAGATTGCAGTATCTGAGGCACAGGGTTTGCTCCCAGCTCTGGAAAAAAAAAAAAAAGAAAAAAAGAAAAAAAAGAAAAACCTTCCATTAAAAAATCTAAGCAAACGTCACAGCAAAACTAGGAGGTCGGTATTGTAATTGGGACCCCGCAAGGCTGAGAGCTGGCACCGTCTGTAGAGTGCTTTCTGTGTGTGGATGAGAACCTGGGTTCACACCAGCACCTACGCTTTTCAAAAAGCTGTGATGGAGTACATACACTTGCAATCCCAGTGCAGGGAATCCAGAGACGCCCGGAGCCCTGGGGCTTGCTGGCCAGCCAGCCTACAAAGAGAGCTCCAGCCAGGCCGACAACACAAAGCAGGTGAGGAGTTACACCTGAGGTTGACCTCTGGCGCACACACATGCACAAGCACACACAAATAAAAGGAAATGTGACCTTGGCCTTAAAAATATTTTTTTATTGATTTTTATTTTTCAAGACAGGGTTTCTTTGTGCAATAGCCTTGGCTGTCCTGGAACTCACTTCACAAAACAGGCTGGCCTCAGATTCAGAGATCCACCTGCCTCTGCCTCCCGAGTGCTGGGATTAAAGGCGTGCGCAGCCACCACTTGGCTAAAAGCAAATCTTAATTTAAAAGGAGGAAGGTAATTCAGGTTTCTTCTTGCATGGTAGACCAAATTTTTAGTTTTTGATAGTTGAAGTAAAACATGATTTCACACTTAGAGTAAGGCTATATATAGCGTTGCTACAGGTATTCTGATTAAGTTGATTTTAAAAAGGAAAATGTGCAAAGTACCGTGCATTTAAAAGTCTACAGTTTCTGCCGGGTGGTGCTGGCCTTTGATCCCAGCACTCGGGAGGCAGAAGCAAGCAGATCTCTGTAAGTTTGAGTCCAGCCTGGTCTATAGAGCAAGTTCCAGGACAGGCTCCAAAGCTACACAGAGAACACTGTCTCAAAAAAAAAAAAAAAAAAAAAAAAAAACCCTAAAAAATAGTCTACAGTGCTGCAAAACTGAGTATGTTCCTCACAGGAGACAATGTCTGTCTTGGCTTGACATCAATGAAAACCAAATTCTCCACTGACAATGTACTTGGCTAATGACTGCAAGGATCTTCCCCCTCAATCAGCTTCTGGTTCTGTGTGTCGCAACTCGTGCTTCTCCCACACTCCTCACATCCTGCCAGTGCCAGCCATATGTCCATATCATGTTATAACCTCTAGCCCTGAAACGCCATGACAGGATGCCAGCCAGGTGAGTCAGGGCAGTGGGCCACGGGAGCACTCCCAGAATCTGTTGCTAAACAGAAGTCGCCAGCAATGATTCAGTGCAAATGACTAGGGTCTGTGTGGAATATATCACTAAGCTTAACATGAAATGTATCCCCGACTCAACTTTCCAAAGCCAGATGCCCCAAATATCCGCTTATTCCGATACAGCTTGCTGGAGTGGAACACGAAACAGAGGGAAGACTTTAATGGAAAAGTACACCTTCTGACAGACTTAGAACACACTCACGCTGCAGGGCATGGTGCATCCTCTGCCACCTCCACTGGGAGGCTGAGTCCAGGAAAATCGCAAGTTCAAGGTCATCTTCAGATACCTAGCAAGTTTGAAGCCAACCTGAGCTAAATACACCCTGTAACTTTGTCTCCAAAGACAAAGCAAACAAACAGGAAAGCTGGGGACAGGCGGTAAAGAAATCTGAAGCGCAAGCATTGTTAATTTCATGATAAATCTCCCTGTGTTGGTTTTTCTTACCAAAGCAATCCAGATTTATTCTAACTAGTGAGACCAATGAAAGGTGGTTTTGTTTTGTTTTGTTTTGTTTTGCTGCTGTTGTTGTTGTTGTTGTTGTTGTTGTTGTTTTAAGACTGAGACAGGAAAAATGAAATAAAAATTCAGAATGAGGACAATAATGATGGCTCAGTTGGGTAGGGTAAAATGTTCGATGTGTCAGCCTGAAGACTTGAGTTCAAGTCCCCAGAACCCAAATAAAAAACTAGCACTTCAGCCAGGTGGTAGTGTCACTCATCTCTAGTCCCAGCTCTTAGGAGACAGAGACAGGCAGATCTCTGAGTTCGAGGCCAGCCTGGTCTACGGAGTGAATTCCAGAGCAGCTGGGGCAACACAGAGAGACCCTGTCTGGAAAAAAGAAAAACACCTAGCACTTCAATATGAGTCTATAGCCAGGAGGGTGGCAGGGACAGGCAAACCCCAGGTGTTTCACTGGGCCAGTTAGTCAGGGTAGCCAAACTAGTAAACTTTCTAGGTTCAGTAAGAGACTGTCTTGCCAGATGGTGGTGGCACACCCCTTTAATCCCAGCACTCGGGAGGCAGAACCAGGCGGATCTCTGTGAGTTTAAGGCCAGCCTGGTCTATAGAGCGAGTTCCAGGACAGGCACCAAAACAACACAGAGAAATCCTTTCGGGCAGGGAGGGGGGCGGGCGGACCCTGTCTCAAGATGCAAAGAGATAGAAGACATTCAGTATGGATCTCAGGACTACATAGGAATTACTGTAATTAACAAGGCAATTCCACGTAATTTATCTGGTAATCAAGAGAGGTTTATTTCTGGGATAACTTACAGCCAGCAGGGGGTGGTTACAGGATCTGAGACAGATGGGGTTCCATCCAGCAGAGAATTCTGGCTTGGTGTCCCACCCAGTTTCCAAGACCATGAGGTATCCAGAAGGGCCAAATATGTACGCACCTGAGTCTTAAGGGGCTCCCTCTCAGCCACGCCCCAAGGGCAGGTCATAGGCAGGTGTGGCAGTTACCTGCTGTCACTCTAGGGGCAGTATTTCAAGGTCAAAGCTGGAACAGCTACCCACTACATGTAGGCTTAGCTATGTGCATACACCATAGATATGTGAGTAGACACACACACACACACACACACACACACACACACACACTACAGATAGACAATAACTTAGGTACAATCACCTTGCCACAGTCATTCTGGAATCTTTCTGGGATGGATATGTTTTATTTCCTACTTAATAAGAATCATGTAAAATTGAATTTACCAGAATTCTCAACAGTGACGTGAAGAGGAGGAAGAGTCTTTTCTTTGAATATTACTCTTTTTTTTTTTTTCAAGAAATCCCTTTGTCCAGTGAACTCCATGGTCCCTCATTGTCCCACAAGGTTCTTTCTTATCTTTTACCACATTTTTGTCCCTAGTCCAGTCTCTAGGACTTAGTCCTATGGCCATACAGTGGGAAACACCTTACTATGTATTCAGAAGGAATTACAGCCAGACTTCTCATTCATGACATTCAGTAGAGTTAAGTTTTTCTCCAATTCTTCATTTAGTTCGTTTTACTTGAATGATTACTTAGCCCGTGTTTCAGTCACTGGGCTAGATACTGCAAAGACACGTAAGAACACGTAAGAAGTGCTTGAGAAAGCAGACTGTGCCAGGCCCGGTGAAGCATACCTTTGACCCAGCACCTGGGAGGCAGAGGCAGACAAAGCTCTAGAAAGAAAGAGATGGGTGGTGGTGATGTGCACCTTTAATCCCAGCACAGCACTCCAGAGGCAGAGGCAGGTGGATCTCTGTGAGTTCAAGGCCAGGGCTACACAGAGAAACCCTGCTGTGGGATGGTCTGTATGTCAAATTACTCTGATTGGTCAATAAATAAAACACTGATTGGCCAGTGGCTAGGCAGGAAGTATAGGCGGGACTAACAAAGAGGAGAAAAGAAAGAACAGGAAGGCAGAAGGAGTCACTGCCAGCCACCGCCATGACAAGCAGAATGTGAAGATGCCGGTAAGCCATGAGCCACGTGGCAAGGTATAGATGTATGGAAATGGATTAATTTAAGCTATAAGAACAGTTAGCAAGAAGCCTGCCACGGCCATACAGTTTGTAAGCAATATAAGTCTCTGTGTTTACTTGGTTGGGTCTGAGTGGCTGTGGGACTGGCGGGTGACAAAGATTTGTCCTGACTGTGGGCAAGGCAGGAAAACTCTAGCTACAAAACCCTGTCTTGAAAAACAAAACAACAACAACAAAAGATAGACAGGTAAACAAGCAGATTTGGGCTGGGAATGTTGCTCAGTTACAGTGCATGCACAAAGCCCTGGAGTCCATCCCCAGAACCACATAAACAAAGCGTGGGGATACAGGACTATAATTGGTAGGTAGAGGCAGAAATATCAAGCATTCAATGTCACCAATGGCTCTATAGTAAACTGAGGCCATACTGAGCTATGTGATCTACTGTCTTAAAAACCAAACAAACAACAGCAACAAATGTGTATAAACTCCAGAATCACAGTATTATACTGTCCAGATTCTAATCCCAGCTCCATCACTTCCAAGCTAAGTAACATTAGACAAATTATCTAATTAATCCCTGTACCTCAGGATTTCCCATGTAGCCTGTGATAGCCACATTTCTGTGGCCTAGAGCTGCAGAGAAGATAGAATATCTCCCAGAACAGGGTGCAGAGTGCTGGAAACACCATTGGCTGCTGTAATTACATAAGCGGTCACTCTTCTGTTTTGCCCACCAGTCCATGCTCCAGTCGATTCAGTAGCTGGGCAGCAAATATTTACTAAGTAATGAATAAATGTGGAACTAATCAATCTGAGCTCATTATTTTAACACCTAATGCCCAGCTACTTTAAGGCAACCGGTATCAATCTGTCTGTTTTCCATTTCTCCAACAAGATGTTGCAAACTAATTACGACAACGAAGTAAAAACATTGAATAGGAGTCTTTCAAAATGAGCATGCAGCAAGGTATTACCATTAAACATGGAACACACATAGAACACCAAACGCATGCGACCGTTACTGATTACTGAATGCTTATTTGGATACTTCATCTTTTTTTTTTTTAAATGAAGTTTCTTTCTTTTTTTTAATTTATTTTTTTATTATTTTATGTGCATTTGTGGTTTGCCTGCATGTATGTCTGTGTGAGGATGTCAGATCTTAGAGTTACAGACAGTTGTGAGCAGCCATGTGGGTGCTGGGATTTGAACCCAGGTCCTCTGGAAGAGCAGTCAGCATTCTTTAACTACTGAGCCATCTCTCCAACCACCCCCTCCTTTTTTTTTTTTTTTTTAAACAAAGTGAGTTTATCAAGAAGAGTTTTAATACAACTTTAAGCACCCACACCAAGAGCAAATGAGAAGCTGAGGAAAAGGTCAGGACATACTTCTAGAGAAAACCACCTAGGTTATTCACCTTGAAAGGGAACTTATGGTTAGATTATTTTCACTTAGAGACCCTTAAGTATAATTCAAAAATTTATCACACTGTATTTAGAGTGCAGGTGTGTGTGTGTGTGTGTCTGTGTGTGTCTGTGTGTGTCTGTGTCTGTGTCTGTGTGTATGTGCTTGCATGCATGCTTGGATATGCGTTTGGAGGTCACAGGACAAGTTGCAAGGGTTGGTTCTTCCCTTCCACCGGGTGGGTCCTGGGGATTTTCTCAGGTCACTGGGTTTGGCAGCAAGTGCCTTTACCAGCTGAAGTATCTTGCTAAACCCCATACAATTTAATTCAGCCAAATCTAATATGTACCTTTTTTTTTTCATGAGCTCAAGTATTACATATTGTGGCAGTTTGAGAGAAAATGGCCCCCAAAGGGAGTGGCACTATTGGGAGGTGCGGCTTCATTGAAGTGGGTGTGGCTTTGTTGGAGGAAGTGTGTCACTGCGGATGGGGGGCGGGGCGGGCTTGAGGTCTTTTGCTTTAAGCTACTCTCAGTGTTACAGTCGACTTCCTGTTGCCTGCAAAATGTAGAGCTCTCAGCTACGTCACCAGCACCACATCTGCCTGCACGCCATCATGCTCCCGGTCATGATGATCATGGACTGAACCTCCGAAACTGTGGGGCGGCCCCAATTAAATGTTTTCCTTTATAAGAGTTGCCACGATCATGGTGTCTTTTCATAGCAATAGAAGCTCTGACTAACACACACACACATTTTATGTGTAGCTATAACAAATACAAAAATGTATCATTTGTTCCTTTTCTTTTTTTAGACAGGGTCAGGGGTAATACAGGCTGGCCTCAAACCCTCTGTGTAGCTGACGATGGCACTGAACTTCTCATCCCTTTGCTTACACCTCCCAAATATGGGGATCACAAACAAGCATGCCTTGCTGAAATTCAGAAGCTTGTCTCTATGCCTGGTTACCTTCAAAGTGAGAGAACACTGTGGGAAGGGCTTCCGAATACTTGGGGAGACACATGAGACCTATTGTCAAAGCCTTGACCCGGCAGTTGGAAATAAAACCAAAGTCTCCTTTACTGATCTCCATTCACTCCCTCTGGTTAGACAATCTTCAGAAGGAACTCCAAAAATTTCGTCTGCTTGCCTTTTCTTGCAAATATCCTTTGAAGTGTCAAGAGAAATTAAGTTTTGTAAAAGAAGGTTGTGTTGTGTTTTCAGCCCCTTGAATTTTATTGTTTGAATGTTGTTTTAAAATGAAACCCTAGCCCGGCGGCGGCGGCGGCGGCGGCGGCGGCGGCGGCGGCGGCGGCGGCTCACACCTTTAATCCCAGCACTTGGGAGGCAGAGACAGGCAGAACTCTGTGAGTTCGAGGCCAGCCTGGTTTACACAGTTAGTTTCAGGACAGCCAGGGCTACACAGAGAAACCCTATTTCAAAAACCTGAAAATATAAAAGAAAAGAAAATGAAACTCTATAGCCACATAATTATGTAGATCTCATAAGCCTATAGTGCACACACATGAGCATAAAAATGATAGAGAAAAACTGTAACTTCTTTTGTCCATCAAAATCAGAATTAATAATATCTAGAGTATGGAAGAAAGATTTTTGAATTTTTTTTTTTTAGTTATATGTGTGTCTATGTGTAGGTCTGTGCACATGTGAAGGCCAGAAGAGGGTGTCAGATCCCCTAGAACTGGAATTACAGGTGATTATGAGTTTGCCTGGTATGGGTGCTGGGAACTGAACATGGGTCCTCTAGAAGAACAGTACCTGTTCTTAACTGCTGAACCATTTCTCCAACCCTTATTTTCTGTTTTTATGATATATTTAACAAGGGACTAGAGAGATGGCTTGGGGCGGGGGTTAAGAGCATTGACTGCTCTTCCAGAGGACCAGGGTTCAAGTCCCAGCACCCACATGGCAGCTCACAACCGTCGGAGACTCCAGTTTCAGGGGATCCGACACGCATAAATAATATACTTAACAAAAGCAGGATATGGTCTAGAAGAGACTAAATGGCTATATATATATATATATTTAGGTTCTAACCCTCAAGAATGCCCAGGGATTGCTGGGCTTGGTGGTGCATGACTGTAAGCCATGTGTACACTTGGAAGATGGAGGCAGAAGAATCAGGAGTTCAAGGCCAACCTGAATTACACCTGACTACAGGAGACACTGGCAAGCAAGCAAGCCATAGGCATAACTCAAAGCTGTCAGAAGAAAGGGGGGACAAAAGGGTAGACGTAGATTTATTCTACAGGGTTACAAGGCAGCTGACTCTTGGAAATGATATCAAGCTGGGGAAGGCAGTAGATGGTCACTTTTGTATTGTTTTAATCATATAATGAAATAAATGTGTGTTACCCTATAACCCACTAAAACTGCAAGAACAGAAAGTAAGCAACAATGCCCAATGTCGTGTGATATTTTGTTCGTGTTCTTACAAATAAAGCTTGCTTGGAGATAGAGGACGAGGCTAGCTGCTAGTTAACCATAGAGGTTTGGAGGACTGTAGAGAGAGGAGACAGGAAGTGGTAAGGTAGGGCTGAAACAGAATCTTGGCCCTTTTGGTCAGAGGAACGGAAGAGGTAGGAAGCTACTGGCAGATGCTCCTTGTTTGATCTTTCAGATTTTTACCCCATATCTGACTCCTGGTTTTTACTGGTAAGATTAATTAGATTCTCACGTCAGCCTAAGAATTCATACACTCGACTGCATACAAACTCTCAATAGAGATTGGTTTGAACCGATGATTAGTGTACTCAATGATTTACTCAATGACTAGTGTACCAGTGTTGACCTGAGGGTTGTCTTTCATGTAGGACTTCACAGTCTAACTGGCCATCCAAGTGAAGAGATCAGCAGTGTTGTAAGGTCTTGTCTAGAGCTGAGATCAATCCTGTGGCTCACCAGCCCTGCGTAACGCATGGGGATTTGTTTCGGGGATCCATGAGTGAATGAATGGACACCAACTGAGCCTCATTTTGGCAGTTCCGATCTCTGACTAGCTCAGAGACGCAAGCCACCTGAGGCTATGGAACCTTCTCCGACTTACAAGTGATGCCATAGAGTGGGGTCTAAACTTGTAGAGCCAATAACCAAACCTGCCGGTTAGAGAACCAACTTTAAAGTTTCTTTTCATGTTCTTGAGCTTCTCTGCCTGTAATAGATGTTGGGCAAGCCTGAGAGATAATAGCTAATAATTTTCAGGTGTCCATCGTACACGGCGACTCCCCCCTGCCCCTGGGGAATTCACAGCAGCTTTTTACAAAGTTAAAATTCTACAGGGAAATACTTTCAAATGGCGACGTTAGAATGGAAAGCAGCCAAGAAGGGGGATTTAATTCTCGAAGTTAATAACACAGGAAGTGCTCTACTTGCAAATAAAATACTCTTCAGAAAGGTCATTTGTAAGTCAGTTGTTTGAAATTAGGAACAATGCTGTAAATGATGGTGAGATTGCTCCTCTGCCCCCCAAAACATGTAGCATGCCGATCCTAACCTGCCTGTGCTAAAACCACAGTGATGACAGCCTTACTTAACGTCTTGGACCAGACAGGTCTGAAGTTGAATATTGCCCATTGTAAGCATCTGTGGGATGATGTTGCAACCTAAATACAACATGTAATGCCACTTAAACTTTCAAAGTGATGACTTACAGATGCCCTGTGAGATGGATCTTATTATCCTGGCTCTTCAGATCCAGAAAAGAAAGCTAAAGAATATGAACAAGAAAGGGGGGGGGGGGGGAATCAAGGTTTGACACCCCCCACACACACACACATGGGTTTGAATCCTAAGGCCAAGTTCTTTTCAAGGCACCAGTTTGCCTTTTAGTCTCTCTGGGGTCTTGTGGGAATCTGTGAGAAGGCCCCGGGTGAGGCACCCATCAGCAACTTTGTGGCAATTAACCTGTGGGTGGATAAACGGGAGGAGGGAGTGGAAGTGTGGAATCCAATTAGGATTGCAGTAGGGATGGCAGAGAAGAGAGGTCATAGTGGGACAGCAATTGCAGGAATATCCAGAAGAAGATGGTGTGAAGGAAGAGGATACACGAAACCCTTGCTGACCCGAGTGACTGATTGCCTCTGAAACGGAGGAAGAAGAAAGAGTCAAATGGGGTCCCCAGGTTCCTGGTCACAGAGAGAAGGTCGGCAGCATTGAGTGCAAATGGGAAGTTAGAGACAGGAGATAAACGAAGACAAAAATATAGAGTGATTAATTTCCTTTTGTGTGAAGCCGAAGGGAGTCAGAAGTTATCTTTGGCAGCTGGGGCGCAGGCACATGACCTAAGCCATTTGGATAGTGTGAGCTAGGTCTTTTAACCTGGAGAGAATGATACAAAAACGATCATCAGACACCATGCTTAAAAGGGACTGAGAAGCCCACGCCTTTACCCAGCACTAGGGAGGCAGAGCCAGGAGGATCTCTGTGAGTTCGAGGCCAGCCAGATGCAGGACAGCTCCAAAACTACACAGAGAAGCCCAAAAAGGTGGTGGTGGGGGGGGGGGGGCTGAGAAACTGAGGAGTCTCAGTGATAATGTTGGGCGGGGACGACAGTCAATACCAGGACAGTGTCCTCCCCCATTTCTGTCTGTATGTAAAGTTGACCTTGCTCTCTGTGCTCTCTCTGACTTCCTGTTGGGTTGGTTTTGTTTTTTTGGCCAGTTCCCTGTGGCTGTTCTTCTTACTTTCCTGCCAGCGAGCAGGCTACTTGATACCCTCTCAGTGAACGTATTCTCTGCTTGGGTTAGCCGGAGTGGGTTTCTGCTGTTCCTCATGGAGAACCCTGGGAGGTACAAACGCCCGTCTTTGGTTTTAAACAGGCTGCGTTCGGTTCGTCACCAGATACCCAAATGGAAGTCTCCCCAAGTGCCCGGCTTGAAATGTGGGATTCAAATTCAGGCTGGGGGTTGGGTCCAAGTCATAAGAAATCATTATGAGAAAAACTTCATGAGAACCTGGAAACAGGCTGCACGCAGAAGCTGGAGGACCGCCAACATGAGGCATGCAAGAGCAGGCGTGAGGAAAGACGCAGGAAGAGGAGGCAAGCGCAGGGACAGAGGCAAGCGGGTGTGGTGGGAGCCTGCCACCCCCGCTTCAGGTTTACTGTTAGGCATCTCTTATATTCTTTAAAATGACTTGTTTTCATGTACATTGGTGGTGTTTTGCCTGCATGTGTGTCTATATGAGGGTGTCAAGTCCCGTGGAACTGGAGTTAGGTGTGGGCTGCCGTGTGGGGGCTGGGAATTGAACTCAGGACCTCTGGAAGAGCAGCTAGTGCTTTTAACTGATGAGCCATCTCTCCAGCCCCTTGTTAGGCATCTCAATTGAGAATCTTTGGAATATCCTCTAGTCTATGGTTTTCATAACACCAAATTGTTTTTCCCTTCCTTCCTTCCTTCCTTCCTTCCTTCCTTCCTTCCTTCCTTCCTTCCTTCCTCCCTCCCTCCCTCCCTCCCTCCCTCTCTCTCTCCCTCCCTCCCTCTCTCCCTCCCTTCCTCTTTTCTTCTCTCTCTCTCTCTCTTTCTTATGTATATGTATGTGTGTGTATATGTATCTGCATGTTCATGGGTTAAACCTACACATGGGTGTAGAGGTCAGAGGTCAAACTGGGGTGCCTGGCTTTTCCCCCTGGGACTCTGGGGTCCTCCTGCATGTGGAGTAAGCACTTTCCTCTCTGAGGTATCTCCTCAGCCCGCAACACCAAATTTTAAATTTGAGAACCAGACAATCAAATATAGTATCAAACTACTATAGTGAATTCTTACTTTAAAAAAAAGTTAGAAATTGCCTATGTCATAAATAATAACAACCGTAACTTGTTTTATATTCCTTTACGTCTTTCTGCAAGTATCAGAATCCTGTGCATAAAGCTCTTGCCTTTGAAAACAACTTGCCATTGAAATGCAAGAAGGAGTGACCGGTTTCCCCAGCATAAAATACTTGGCCTGAGCTAATAAGATTAAAGGGGTTCCCAGCCTCACTTATGGTCTCTTTTTTTTTTTTTTTTGTGATATATATTTTTTATTTTACAATACCATTCAGTTCTACATATCAGCCATGGGTTCCCCTATTCTCCCCCCTCCCACGCCCTCCCCTTACCCCCAGCCCACCCTCCATTCCCATCTCCTCCAGGACAAGTCCTCCCCCGAGGACTGTGATCGACTTGGTAGACTCAGTCCAGGGAGGTCCAGTCCCTTCCTCCCAGACTGAGCCAAGTGTCCCTGCATAAGTTCCTGGTTTCAAACAGCCAACTCATGGAATGAGCACAGGACTTGGTCCCACTGCCTAGATGCCTCCCAAACTGATCAAGCCAATCAACTGTCTCACCTATTCAGAGGGCCTGATCCAGCTGGGAGCCCCTCAGTCTTTGGTTCATAGTTCATGTGTTTCCATTCATTTGGCTATTTTTTTTTCAATAATTGAGTAAAACTGAAATTTATTATATGCCACAGTCGTCCTACGGACCTCCATGCTATATATATATAGCCTCTATGGTTCTATGGGTTGTGGTCTGATTGTTCATTTTATATCTAGAATCCACCAATGAGTGAGTACATACCATAACTGTCTTTCTGGGTTTGGGTTACCTCACTCAGGATGATATAAAACAACTTGCCATTGAAATGCAAGAAGGAGTGACCGGTTTCCCCAGCATAAAATACTTGGCCTGAGCTAATAAGATTAAAGGGGTTCCCAGCCTCACTTATGGTCTCTTTCGGATGTAATTCAAGCTCCTAAAGCTTTCTTACTGGGTCTCAGATGCCTTTCCCTTTGCTTGTAGACTGGAGAGGCGATCTCCTAGCGCCCACCATAGTTTCATTAGAGGGGTCAGCTGTAACTTCAGGATTTGTACGGGTATAATCGAGCAATACGTTTTGCCACTAAGCAGCCTGGAATTAATTTTATTTTGAAAAACCAAGTTATAAAATTAATAATTTGCTTACCTTCTTGTAGGGAGGGAATGGAGGGGTGTGTTGCGGGGGGGGGGGGGGGAGGATCTGTGATTGATATGTAAAATGAATAAAAAAATTTCTTGTAGGGCGGCAGTGGCACATGCCTTTTATCCCAGCACTTGGGAGGCAGAGCCAGGAGGATCTCTGTGAGTTCGAGGCCAGCCTGGTCTATAGAGTGAGATCCAGGACAGACACCAAAACTACACAGAGAAACCCTGTCTTGAAAAAAACAAACAACCAACAACAACAAACAGATCTTAATAATAAAGAAAGCTTAATAATTTGATCTGGAGCAGATCATCCCCTTTAAGGATATTATGTTGTGTGAGCATGCAAACATAATGCACATGTATCATGTCACTAGGTGCACAGTCCCAAAGCTTTTCATACTTCCCTCTCTCTCCCCAGAGCTTGGCTGGCCCCATTTAGTGTATTGATGAAGCTATGAATAGTCTGTAACAGCCGATGATGAGCACTACTGAAGTCCTCTCAGTTAGAAGGAGACTTTTTAGCTCCATTTTTTTTTTAAATTTTGTTTTTATTGCCGGGCGTTGGTGGCGCACGCCTTTAATCCCAGCACTCGGGAGGCAGAGCCAGGCGGATCTCTGTGAGTTCGAGGCCAGCCTGGGCTACCAAGTGAGCTCCAGGAAAGGCGCAAAGCTACGCAGAGAAACCCTGTCTCGAAAATCAAAAAAAAAAAATTTTGTTTTTATTATTTTAAATCCCCCACACATGCCCACAGATCTCCCTGGAGCTGGAGTTACAGGTGGTTGTAAGCTCCCAATGTGGATGCTAGGAATCAGGCTCGGGTCCTTTGGAAGAACTCTTTATCAGCTGAGTCATCTCTTCAGTGCCAACAAATCCATTCCTAAGTCCCCAGAATACTTGCTTGCATCTAAGCAAAGGATCATTTCAAATGAGGCGTTTTTATAATCTCAACTGCAGTACTTGAGGTGTTGAAGGATCCGTGAATTGAGTGTTATTCTATACACAGGGTATATAGATTATTTTAGGACTCAAAGCTTCATTCCACAGTGGCAGCATTTTTGAACCAGCCTATGAAGTGTATGGTACGACCCATATACACACAGTTCATAGGGAAGAGGAGCTTTCCCCAATCAAGCGTGAGAAGCCATTCCTACAGAAGAGCCTTGCCAAGGTCCCTCAGGGTCAAAGTTGTAGAGATCACACCTTCCTGTCAGTACAAAGGGGTTGCTGATCTCATCTACCCAGACTGCTGTACAAAACCAGGGCCTTGGTAGTGGCCACACTACAGGCTAAGAAATGTTGGCATAAAAAAGACATGGCAAAGCCTGGTGGTGGTGGCGGCGGCATACGCCTTCAATCCCAACATTCAGGAGGCAGGGGAAGGTGGATCTCTTGAGTTTGAGGCCAGCCTGGTCTACAGGGTGAGTTCCAGGGCAACTAGGATTACACAGAGAGACCCCGTCTCAAAAGATAAAGGCAGAAATACAAATCATATACAAATAACTGTATATAAGACCACAAAAATCTCTGCACAGAAGGTTTCTGCAGCTTTGTTTCTAATTGCCCCGATCTTAGCAACATCGTAGGTTTCCTTCTTTGATGAATGGACAAATGGAATATTCATTGCTAACCAAGAAGTGAGCTGTCCACCACGAGAAGACATGGCGCTGGCAGGCATGGGGGACGGAGGGTGTGACCCATTTAGGAGTTTGCCCAGCCTGTCTAGAGTCCTAGGCTCAATCCCGAGCACTACAAAACTGGGTGTGGTACTGTACACCTGTAATCCCAACATTAGAGAGGCAGAAGGAGCAGAAGTTCAGGGTCAACCTCGGCTACACGGTAAAGTGGAGGCCAGCCTGGGCTACTTGGGACTTTTGCTAAAAACATCAAGGATGAGAAGGGCACAGACGAGATGGTGCCCCAGCTCTGGTGTCTCCACTCATCAAGCTCGGCAGATGTCTGCCCTGGTCCTCAGTACGACTGGCCTACAGTGCCAAACCCTACAGCTGCCTGAAACCCAGGACAGAGCAGGAGATGAGGGTAGCAGCGGAGGGAAAGAAGAGACTGGATGGGCTGAAGTGGATTGGGAGAGAACTGACCGACGCGCTCTGTGTATTCAAGTGAGGTGCCAGTGAGCTTGCCCCTCTCTAGTCGCTGGGTATGAATAAAGCTTTGTTTCGTGAAGGAGGGAAAATATATATGTGTGTATGTATGTGTGTGTGTGTGTGTGTGTGTGTGTGTGTGTGTGTGTGTGTGTATATATATTATGTAAGTAAGTGAAAATATATGGAGGAAACTTAAATGCGTATTAATACTGAAAAATGCTACTGTATTATATATCATATAATTCTAATTATATAACACTGTATCTGGTGAAAGGCAGAGCTACCAAGACAGTAAAAAGACCATGCCAGAAGTTCCTGGGGGTGAAAGATGAAGGCGCAGGACATGGAAGCTTTATTTATTTATTTATTTATTTATTTATTTATTTATGTATGTATGTATGTATGTAGAGTGACAAATCCTCTAGGTCACAATATGAAGGTGGGGACATGTCATCATGCATTGCTCAAACTCATATACAGAATGTAAACAGCAAGAATGAACCCTAAGTCACTCTGGATTTTGTGGGTGATGTTAACAAGTGAACTGTAATGAGTGTACCACTCTAGGGAGGAAAGCTGGTAACAGGGCAAGGTATGCACCAGACAGCCGAGGCCAAAGGAAATATCAAAACATCAACTGGCAAAAATTACTAAAGAGAAGATAAAGCCGGGCAGTGGTGGCGCTCACCTTTAATCCCAGCACTCAGGAGGCAGAGGCAGGTGGATCTCTGTGAGTTCGAGTCCAGCCTGGTCTACGGAGTGAGTTCCAGGACAGGCACCAAAGCTACACAAAGAAACCCTGTCTCGAAAAACAACAAAACAAAACAAACAAAAAAACGAAGAGAAGATAAAGGGGAAAAATTAAAACAAGGAGCTAGTGAGCTGGAGAGGGAGCTCAGTGGTTAAGAGCATTGGCTGCTCTTCCAGAGGACCAAGCACCCGCATGGTGGCTCACAACTGTCTCTAACTCCAGCTCCAGGGGCTCTAACGCCCTCTCCTGGTCTCTGTGGGTACTGCATGAGTGTCAGCAAAGCACCCAAACAGATACAAATTTTTAAATGAGATAATGCTTAATAATTCAATTACTCAGGAGGCTGAGGCATGAGAATATGACCGAGGCCAGTCTGAAGTATGTATAGATACCCTGTCTCAAAACAACAACAATATGATTAGTGGAAATAACCAGAAAAAAAAAAAAAGGCTGGGGTGGTGGTGGTGGGGGGTGCATGCCTTTAATCCCAGCACTTGGGAGGCAGAGCCAGGCGGATGGATCTCTGTGAGTTCGAGGCCAGCCTGGTCTACAGAGTGAGTTCCAGGAAAGGCACAAAGCTACACAGAGAAACCCTATCTCAAAAAAACAAAAACAAAAACAAAAACAAAAGTATTGTTGCATAATCTTGAGATTTCACAGAAATGGTAATTTGTGCATATAATCTGCCAATGTGTTTATAATGGTTGTTTCTGGGTTCTGGGGTTATAGATGGCATTTTATTCTTACACTGTTTCTTATTTTGATAAGGTATATGCTTGACTTTGGATCTGTGTTTAAACAAAACAAAACAAGCAAAGGAAGTACCCAGTGCTAGTTTGTGTTCTGTCTTAATTATGAACCAGGCATCAAGGCATGATAGCACATGCCTGCCATCCCAGCTTTGGGAAGTAGAGACAGGAGGATCAGGAATTCAAGGTCATCCTCTGCTATGTAGTGGGTTTAAGTTTAGCCTGGTCGTAGTTAAGACCCCATCTCAAAACAACAACAAAAATTATGACCCAGAATATGTTAACAGAAGTAAGTCTTGGTCCAGATTTCTTGTTGGTGCGTGGGTGGGGGGGTGGGAGGGTGGGGTTGGGGGGATTGATACAGAGGGCCTGCATTGCCAAACACAGCTCTGATGTACTTCTCGGGGGCTATTTCTGCTGAATCAATGCAATCAGAAAAAAGTTGCTTTCTCTCAAATACCGTAATTAAACAGATTGCATGGACCTTTGATGAACCCGTCCCCCATTTGGGGTCAGGGCTGGCAACAGGGTAATTGTTATGTGTTAAGGATACAGTTCTGTTTACCTGGGGCTTTTGGGACCTGAGCTACTTACTGTTGTCTTTGCATTAAAGGACACACTTGAGGGAGAGTGAGGACGGCAGGAATGAGTGTGGACACAGTTCCACAAGACTGATCCTAGACACTGTCTGCCTTTCCTGTCACATTTTCCCCATTTATCTATCTGTCTGTCTATCTGTCTATCTATCTATCTATCTATCTATCTATCTATCTATCTATCTATCTATCTATCTATCTATTCATGCATTCACTCATTTATTTATTTATTCTTTCTTGAAACTATGTTCTTTAAAAGCTTTGTCTTCATATCATTTTAAAATTACATGTGTGTGTTCAGTATGTGCATATGAATGTAGTTGCCTGTCGAGTCCAGAGGCAAGGGTTAGCTCTCTTGGATATAGTTATAGGTGATTGTGAGCCATCTGATGTGGGTGCTGGGAACCAAGTTAACGACCCTTTTGCAGGGGTTCCGTATGACATATCTGAAATATCAGATATATGCATTATGGTTCATAAGAGTAACAAAATTACAATTATGAAGTAGCAATACAATTTTGGGGGTTTTTTTTGTTTGTTTTTTGTCTTTTGAGACAGGGTTCCTCTGTGTAGTTTTGATCTGGGGTGCTGGTTGGTGTCAAGGGCATTCTACCAACTGAGCTAAATCCCCAGCCCCTAGGGCAGAAAGAATTGGATAGATTTCTGTGCTTCCAAAGGACGGGTTCTTTCCTCTCCTCACTAAGTAGAAAGGGGAAAGTTAAGAATAAGGATCACACATGCACAAACTCCCCCTGAAGACAATATTGTATCATTCTGCATGCATAGAGGCTGCCGGGCAAATAAGTAAAAGCAGTTCTTTTTCACAAAGAAATTGAGACGTTTTTGGGTGACATGTCTCCGTTACTGAGCAATGCCTTCCTGTGTCTATCATGTTCCACCTCTGAAAAGGAGCACAGCTCACCCCCCAAATGAACAGGAAACCCCAGGAGGAGATGGGAACATGTGTCCAGTATAATTCCAGGTGGAGCCTTGGAAAGTATACAACCTAATGGCTTTTAGATACATTCAGAATCGTACATCACCACTAACTGCCAAAATGTTTTCATCTCACCACTCACCTCCCAAAGAAACTAGGGGCCTGTGGGCAGTCCCTCCTCCTTACCTCGTCTGCCCAGAGGCAGCCACTACTACCTCCCTGTCTGTGTATTGCTTTCTCTGGACATGTCATACAAATGGAGTCAATGCTACACACCACTGCACAGATGCTCACTCAACAGCGGCCGCAGCAGTGCGTTTGAGTTATTTCCAGTTTCTGCCCATCATGAATAATGCTGCAGTGAAACCTGGTTCTTGCACGTACATGTCTCTCTAGTGGTGGAGCTGCTGGGTCATCTGGTAACAATCCTATGATTAACAGTTTGAGGAACGCTCTGGCATTAGCTTTTAAGGGTCCCGGTTGTTAATTCCGTATCTTTTATTTTTTTTTTTTTTTGTTTTTCGAGACAGGGTTTCTCCGTGTAGCTTTGCGCCTTTCCTGGAGCTCACTTGGTAGCCCAGGCTGGCCTCGAACTCACAGAGATCCGCCTGGCTCTGCCTCCCGAGTGCTGGGATTAAAGGCGTGCGCCACCAACGCCCGGCTCCGTATCTTTTATAATAATATCCTTAATCATCATTGCTCCATTCTTTTTTTTTTTTTTTTCCAAGACAGGGTTTCTCTGTGTAGCTTTGCGTCTCATTCTGTAGCCCAGGCTGGCCTCAAACTCACAGAGATCCACCTGCCTCTGCCTCTTGAGTGCTGGGATTAAAGGAGGGCGCCACCACCGCTCGTCCCGTATCTTTTATATGAACACACAAATTTCTCCTTTCTTTCTCCCCTTCTCTGCCTCTCTCCCCTCCCCCCACCGGAGCTGAGGATCAAACCCAGGGTCTTGTGCTTCCTAGGCAAATGCTCTACCACTGAGCTAAGTCCCCAACCCCCTTTCTTTCTTCCTTCCTCCCTCCCTCCCCCTCCCTCCTTTCTTTTCTTCCTTCATCCATTTTTCTTTCTTTCTTTCTTTCTTTCTTTCTTTCTTTCTTTCTTTCTTTCTTTCTTTCTTTCTTTCTTTCTTTCTTCCTTTTTCTTTTTTTGATACAAGATCTCTCTATGCAGCCCTTGGCTATCCTGGAACTTGCTATGTAGATCAGGCCCTGAACTCATAGAAATGCTCCGGCCTCTGCCTTCCCAGTGCTAGGATTAAAGGTGTGAACCACCCATGCCTGGACGTCTGCCTTTTTCTTTCTTAAACAACCTAAGCTGGGTTCAGTAACATTATTTGTAACTTCATGAGCCTTGACAAAAAATCAACTCCTTTTTGTGGTTGTCGTCATTTCCTTCAGAACCCAGGCTGACCTTGAACTTGTCACGCAGAGAAGATGACTTTGAATCCCTTATCTCCCTCGTCCACCTCCTGAGTCCTGCAGCACAGGTGTGCACCCCAGCGTTTGACTCTTCACCTGCTTTGTTACTTCCACTTCAGGTGTCTCTGGCTCCTCAAACCCTGGTCCCCTTTCTTTTTCTTTTTTTTTTTTTCCAGAGCTGAGGATGGAACCCAGGGCCTTGTGCTTGCTAGGCAAGCACTCTACCACTGAGCTAAGTCCCCAACCCCTGGTCCCCTTTCTTTTGACTCCATTTTCTAGCCTCTGAGACAGTGCTTAGCTTGACTTCATTTTGGCTGCGAGTATCCATTGCTCATTCCAGTTACCTCAAGCATAAGAATATTAAGAAAAATACACGATAAGATAATGGGAGCTTTTAGAGAGCACAGGTCATAGCTCAACGGCAAAAAGGCTTGTCTAGAACGTTCCGGATCTAGTCCCCAGCGCTGCAAACAGAGAAGGCGATTTCTGCCAGCATCTTTCAGAAATCCATCAACAGAAACCACAAAGGGCTAGCAGCTGCGGAAGACTTGGTATCGAAAGCTAATTCTCAGTTAGGCGAGGGCCACTGGGAGGTGGTTCTACAGAACGTAACGATTCAGATGCATGGAGCTCCCCCCCCCCATTTCAACATGAAAACAAAGTAGGCCACACCCCTTCCTGCTTTGCTACCAGCTGGTGACATTCCTCTTTGTTTTTCTGGGGCCTCTGCAACCTAGAGAATGACTGATGGTTCCAGTGCAGTCGCCCCTTCATCCTTACCGCATCTTCCGGGTCCTTCTTCCTCTTTTTAGGAAAAAAAAAAAGGGGAGGGGGATGCTAAAATACAAAACAAAACAAACTATGGTGATATTTTATTTGTATTAAAATGTTATTTGTATGTTAATAAATAAAGTTGCCCAGGGGTCAGAGCTATTAGCAAGCCATAGGAAAGCCAGGCGGTAGTGGCATACGTTGGTAATCCCAGCACTTGGTAGGCAGAGCTAGGTAAGTCTCTGTGTGTTCAGGGATACAGCGAGCATTGGATACACACGCCTTTAATCTCAATACCAACCATAGAAGACCTAGAGGTCTATACAGACAGGCAGTGAACGAGGCGGTCATGTGGTTGGGTTTACAATCAATGAGAAGGCAGAACAGAAAGTCTATATAAAGACTTTAACACAGGAAGTAGCTCTCTTTCGGAGAGGCAGGACCACTGCAGGAGGAAGGGTAAGGTTTTAGCTCTTAGCTCTGACCTCTTGGCTTTCTTCTTTGCATTGGTTCTGTGTTTCTTATTTAATAAGACGGTTGGTTACATCTACAACAAACCTTAAAAACGAGTTTATGAAACATCACATTCCCACTGTTGCCTGTGGTGAGAGGGACAACATGGAGCAGCATGGCCAACTCTGTAAAGGAGGCCTGGGATTCTGCAGACCAGACACCAGAGCCCAGAATCCTGAGAGATCTGCATCTGGGGCGTACCGGTGCCTGGCTGCTCCCTTTGTATCCAAAGCTGGGACACCCCTTCAAGAATCATGGGAACTTCACCGAGCTGCCTGCTGAGCCCTGTGGTCTCCTAAGTTGGTCCCGTCCGAGACACAAACCCAGAGAGCAGAGCACACTGAAGTGGGAGGGAGAACACACTGACCCGGCTTCCACACCCGGGACACCGAAGGAGCCACAGGAATCTCCAGGAAAGCTGAACCCCTCCAGAGAGCCTACCCAGAGGCAATCCTCGAAGCTTTGCTCTCTCGGATCTCCATGCTCTAGATAAAGATCGCTGGAGCCTGAGAACCCCCGAGGCTGGTGATTGAGAGCGATGCCCTTTGCCTGCTCCAGGTCAGCCAGCGCCTGGCACAGCGAGTCTTGCTGATGGCCAACCCCATTCCTAGCAGCAGGGATCTCCAGCTTCCTCCTCCACATCCTTTGGTGACCAGCATCCAGATCTCTTCAACCTAGGTGCTCCATCGGGTGGCCCTTTGGGGACAGATGCCTTACCTATATGCCCTATTCTTCTTTGCATATCATGGAAGGGCTTCTGCCTTTGGATATGTTACACGTTTTTAACTATCTTAATAAAACATCAAAAATGGGGGGGGGCACAAAAAACAAGTTTATGAGCCAACAAGATGGTTGGTTCAGCCATTAATGGTTCTTGCTGCCAGGCTTGCCAACCTGAGTTTGATCTGTGGAAATAACATGGAAGAAGAGAACAGACTCCTGAGACCACCATGCATGCTATGGTTCAGCACCCATGCACACCCACCCATACACACCCACCCTCCTACACACAATACACAATAAAAGTAAAAACAAGTTCACTTTGTGCCATGTGTACTAAGTAGGTGTGTAAAGAGCCCAGCAGGCATGATAATAACAGAACGACCACCAGGCCCAGTGTGCTTTTAGACCCAGCCACGGACCATAAAAACTCATGCGGTCTATGGACCGGCTGCCCTAGAGTCAGGTCCAGTTAGCCATGAACTCAGACTGGGACCACATGATATAAAACATGGCTGCTGGCTCTACTCCTTCAGCAGGAGACAGAGGTTATCGCAGTGTCCACGAGATGACATTCCCGGAAGAGATTGGGACAGGAGGCTATGGTGGCTGATTGATTTTGTTGCTTTGATAGACTCATGTAGCCCAGGCTGGCCTCAAACTCACTGTGTAGCTGGAGATGACACTGAACTCTTTTTATTTTCTCTCTCACTTCTGCTTTCCAAGTGCTGGGATTACAGGCATGTATCGCTCTGCTGGGTTTAATTGATATTTAAGTGACAATGAATCACTGCTTTTGCAACTTCTGACTTTGGGCCTAGCCATTCTGTTAGGACAGAGCTCCTTGTACTCAGTCTTCAGCTTGATGCACTGTGATCAAGGGTAAGTCAAGCCCTTTGTCCCGGCCCCGTCCACCCGTTGCTCAACTACCTCCCTGTGATCAAGGTTGGATTAAACACCCAGAGTGAAGGCAAGCTGCCCATTTGACAATTGTCAACAGCAAAGGCTAGAGATAGAAACTGGCCCCTTCGTCCCTTAGAAGCCCCTTCTCTGTGAAATCGAGGCTCTCCCGTTCCCTCTCCACTCCCACCCTATTCTCTAAAAGCCAAAGGGCCAGAGTCATGGCAAAGACTCACAGAGTACAGTGAAGTAGACAATTTTCAAGTCCCCTTTCAACAGGTCACAGCTGGAATAGGACAGGAAGTTCCACGAGCCAAAAGTCAAGCTTCAGGATGGGTGGAAGACTGGCCTGCCGCGCTGTCGTTCTCTAAGAACATAATCCAGAGATAGCTATTTTTAGGGGGGAATTGCAGGCTTTAGGATGTTAGGATGAGGAGTGGCTTTTGAAATAAAAGTACACACTCTTATCATTTCTTCCAGAACACCATATTATGAATATATGTTTATATTTTTCCATTATAAAAAATTAACCCATTGAGCTTTGTGAAAGTCTTCCATGTAGAGAGCTGTCCTGATTTCTAAAGATCATAAGTTCATAGTTTTCCTTACTTTTTTCTTTCTTTTGTTCCTTTGAGTTTTTTTTTTTTTTAAATGCTTCCCTGTGACTAGTGTCAAGTGTGCATTTCCCAGATTGTTGGGACACACTCCAAAAGAAATATCTCAGTCATATCTTTAAAGAAGAAGGCGTTTAGCGCATATGTCTAAAAGCTAACGTAGCTAGAGGGTGGGGATGGGAACCCTGATAGAGAACAGAGACAAGTTTCATATTTGACTAGCAAATTCTTGAGCAGACTCCTGAGCCTTAGCATTCTAGGACTATGAGTCGGACAAGTCAGTTAGTTGTGAAAGACTCAGGATAGTCAGAAGTCAGGTTATTTTTGTGAGTTTTGAACTACCTAATTAGAAATGCATCGTTCCCAAACCAGCTGCAACACCACCATTTGCTGACTTTATGGCTGCCTGCTGCCCTGTACTGTGAATTTGCTCAGCAGCAGCCCAGCGTAGCACAAAGACAGAGAACCGAGAGTCTAGACTCATCGAGCGTTCTAAAGGCAAGCTCCTGGAAGGACCACAGGAGGGGTTTTCTCAATGTGGCTGGCTATCCTTAGTGACAGTCCTTAGTCAGGCTGGATCTTGGTCATTTGAGGTCCTGTTGATTTAGCAGTCATGGTGCCTTTGGGATTCCTTACTACTTAGATTCGTAAATCTATTTCAAAGAAGCTGAGTTCTTATCCATAAGATGGATATAAGATGCGACAGGTGAAGTTTTGGGGTTTCAGTGAAGTGAAAAGCCACAGATTTTGGAGAAGTACAGAGTGCTGAGTTGGTGCCACACACCTTCAATATCAGCACTAGAAACGGGGGCAGGCAGGCCTCTGTGAATTTTAGGCGAGCCTGGTCTTCATTGCAAGTTCTAGACAAGTCAGAACTACATAGTGAGACCCTGTCTAGAAAAAGGAGGGTGGGGTGCGGTATGGACTCAGCTGAGTGTGGTCGTTGACAGTTGGGAAACTGAAGGTTGGTACATCCAAGATCATCTGGGGCTACATCGTGAGACCCATTCTCAAAAAACAACGAACAAGCCCGGCAGCATTGGCGCATGCCTTTAATCCCAGTGCTCGGGAGGCAGAGGCAGGTGGATCTCCGTGAATCCGAGGCCAGCCTGGTCTACAGAGAGAGTTCCAGGAAAGGTGCAAAGCTACCCAGAGAAACCCTGTCTCAAAATAAACAAACAAACAACCCCCAAACAAACAAACCAACCAAACCAAACCAAGAACAAGAAGTGTGTGGACTCAGGGAGCAGACTGCTGGGGTTGGAGTCTCAGCCCTCCTCCTTCTAACCATGCAGTTTTGACAAGTCAGTCAACTGTTGTATGCCTCAGTTTCCCTTTCTGTAATGACAATGATTAAATAATCTTTATTTTAATAGTGTTATTATATGAGTTACATTCGCTCACCTAGTCATGGGGACTATGAGCTGGGATTCGACTTCCATGAAACAGGCTTGTTTTACCCTGCTGGTCATGTGCCTATGTTGCAGCCATGGTAAAGGATTAGATATGTAGGTAATGATGTATGTATTTGTTAAATAAGTAAAGTAGAAAATTGCTATCGCTGGTGATCAGTCCTAGGATTCTATATCATCCTCAGATAAGAAAGGTTCTGAATGCTAGAAACAGCCCCAAATTGGGACATATTTTAAACAAAGCAGAGTGGTTGTGGTATGAAATGCTATCACCACTTTTAAAATGAGACACCTGGGCTGGAGAGATGACTTAGTGGTTAATAAGAGCACTGACTGCTCTTCTAGAGGACCCAGGTTCAATTCCCGGCACCCACATTGAAGTTCACAAACATCTGTAACTTCAGTACTGAGGCATCTGATGCTCTATTCCGGCGACATCACCAGGTGTGTATGCAGGGCAAATACATACATATGTGCAAGCAAGCCCACATACACACAATTAAATAAGAAAATATTTAAAGGCTTTAAGAAATAAAACAAAATTATATATCCCTATAATATATTAAGTGAAAGTAAATCCCAATATAGCACATGTCTTAGAGTTTCTATTGCTATGAAGAGACACCATGACCAAGGCAACTCTTATAAAGGACAGAATTTAACTGGGAGCTTTCTTACAGTTTTGGAGGCTTAGTCGATCATCAGTCATGGTGGGGAATATGGCAGCGTGCAGGCAGACATGGCGCTGGGCAGTAGCTGAGAGCTTTACATCCGGATCCACAGGCAGCAGGCAGAGAGCCACTGGACCTAGCATGGGCTTTTGAAACCCCGAACCCCACCCTGAGTGACACACTTCCTCCAACAAGACCACAACCCTAATCCTTCCAATGCTTTCAAACAGTTCACCCACTGGGGACTAAATGCGAATACACGAGCCCACAGGGGCCATTCTCATGCAAACCACTACAGCATGTGTGTGTGTGTGTGTGTGTGTGTGTGTGTGTGTGTGTGTGTGTGTGTGGACTGTTGTGAGAACTAAAATCTACTCACCGTTTTCTGTGCGTCAGGCAACATTTTAAGAGCTTTACATGCATAACACCTACTGTTAGGAAAGACTTCAGCCGGGTGGTGGCGCACGCCTTTAACCCCAGCACTCCCCCGGGAGGCAGAGGAAAGCGGATCTCTGTGAGTTCCAGGCCAGCCTGGTCTATAGAGTGAGGTCTTTGTTTCTCATTATAGATACTGAGAAAACTGAGTCTCAGGGAACTTAGTTCACTTGTCTGAAGTCACACAACCAGTGGACAGATGAGCTGGAACCTGTACTGGATCAGTCTTGTTCCAGGGTCCATTTATTAATCACTAAGTTAAGCTAGTCTCCTAGTGGGGTACTTAAGTCATGTACAAATAAAGCTGTGTACATGGACTGGCATTGTAGTTCAGTTAGCAGAGAACTCACCCTCCTGTGCACCAAGCCCTGAGTTCAAACCTCAGCATTTTGTAAATCAAGAATCATGGCGCACATCTGGAATCCCAGCACTGGGAACTGGAAGCAGGAGGCTCAGAAGTACTGTTGCTATGTATCAAGTTCAAGATTAGTCTGGGATACATGAGACACCCATCTCAGAAGCCCTGCCGCCCAATCAAAAAAAAAAAAAAAAAAAAAAAAAAACACCAAACAACCCAATGGTATATGTATACAGAAAAACAATGCCCCCCCACCACCAAAAAAAGGGCCTGAAAACATCTGGAAATGAAAGGGAGACTTTCATTTTTTTGTCCTTTTGGTATTGAGCCTCGGCCTTAAACTGCTGAACCATCTCTCCAGCCTACACCTTTCACTTTTTGTGACATATGCTTGTGTGCCGCTGTTTTATGACAACACTATCAGGAATTCACACAACTGCTTTTGGGACGAAAAGTAATTGTAAAGTAAATAAACTCATTTGACTCAGTGCGGGCTTACTTGATGCCAGGTAGTATCATTTAATGCTTTACAAAATTAATCGGACCATGAACATCTCTGTTTTGCTGATGAGAAGACTGAGTTACTCATCGCCTGGTTGGTAAGACGCATAGCTAAGTTTTGGGCTGAGTGTGGTTGCAGATACTCTGTATGTGCTATGCATGTAGCATGTATTATACATGTACACGTGTTTGTGTTCAGCCCCCAAAAGTTGCCACACATTTCCTTTTTTTTTTTTTGGTTTTTCGAGACAAGGTTTCTCTGTGTAGCTTTGCGCCTTTCCTGGAACTCACTTGGTAGCCCCAGGCTGGCCTCGAACTCACAGAGATCTGCCTGGCTCTGCCTCCCGAGTGCTGGGATTAAAGGCGTGCGCCACCACCGCCCGGCTTCCACACATTTTCAAAGGCCATAATATTTTAACCCTGTAGTCTGTGGTTAAAACAACCTTTGGAATCACACAGACATACACATGTCTTCAGTCTCTACTAGTTACTAGTGGTCTGGGGTTAATTCATAAACACTTTTCATTTGAGAACCCTCAATGTAAAAATTGGAGGTAATACTGATCTCCATCTCACAAGAGTGTAATGAAGATGAAAAACATCAGTACGAATAACATGCTTAACACAGAATCCATCTTTGTATTTTGAGACAGCATCTCTATATTATGTAGCTCTAGCTATCCTGGAACTTGCTATGTAGACCAGGCTGGCCTCAAACTCAAACAGAGATCTTTAATCCCGAGTGCTGGGATTAAAGGTGTGTGCCACTACACCTGGCCAGAACCCATTTTACAGAGAGAAGTAAATCAATTTTTGAGTTTTGTGTGGGCTGTGGTTGTACCTCAGTGGTAGAGCACTTGCTCGGTATATGCAAGGCCCTGGACTTGATACTAGTGCTGAAAGGAAAAGTAGATCCCTTTATTATAGAGGTGCCCCCTTCCCAACGTGTGTGTGTGTGTGTGTGTGTGTGTGTGTGTGTGTGTTCATAGGCTGGAAGCAGTTGTCAGGTATTGGTGAAATTATTAAGGCCACTCCACGTAGTTAAAAGGGAGGTTTATGTTGTGGGGTAACTTACAAGTGAAGGGATAGGTAACAAGGTCTGGGAAAGGTGTAGCGCAGTCCGGCGGTGATCTCTGGTCTACCTCCAGCGTCCAGGGTCCAGGAACCAAGAGAGCAGGCGCATCCGGATCTCGGGTCTTCAGGGTCCTCTCTCAGCCCCGCCTTATAGGCGTGACCATTACGGAAGACTCAATGGGGGTTAGAACTTCCAGGTCAAAGCTGGAATGGCTACCCGCTACAATCAGGTGTCTTCCTCATTTGCCGTATACCTTATTCTTAATTGTTTTTTTCTACCAGTACTGGGGATCGAACGGAGGGCCTCACACATGCTGGGCAAGCGCTCTGCTACTGAGCAACAGTTCGGTCCCCAACCTTAGTTTTTGAGACATGCCTCTTGCTAAACCTGAATTTGGCTCGACTTGCAAGCCCGGAGGATTCTCCTGCCCTCTTCCTCCCCAGAGCTGTGGTTACAGCTGTTTTGAGTTCTGGGGGATTAAACCCGGGCTCTCATGCTTGCCGAGCAAGGCAAGCACTTTGTGCTGACTGAGCCATCTCCCCAGGTCCCTTCCCAATTTCTATCAATGTTGGGGCTTGATTTCTTTTTTTTTCCTCTCATCTCGATTTAGACATAAAAGCAAATGTCTTTGGTTGAGTAATTCTACTGTAAATAATTTGTCTGTCTTTTTTTTTTTTTTTTTTTAAATGTACCAAGATAGTTGCCTAAAATGATTACTGGAATGTTGTTGACTGAACAATGAATATCCATCATATTAGCAAACTGAAGTTTGATACATCCATGTGATAACGTTGGCGGGGACCCTGAGGTGCCCAACAGCAGCCTTCTGCCCTGCTGGGATTCTGAACAGAGTAAAACAAAAGCCGATGAGGCCCCGTGTCCCCAACAACGGCTTAGGCTAGATGATGCACTGTGTGCTATTTCATAGTAAGCAGGGGAGAAATAGGCTTCCTCTTGCTGAAACCCAGAGGTGCGTGGGTTTGGCCAGCCCCCCCCCCCCCATAGGTGACTCAGTCTTAAGAGCAGAGTTGGTCCTAAGCACATAGTCTGTCCTATGAAACTTGATAATCAGAGAGATGATGCTGAAAGCAGGGAAGCAAGGGGGCAGACAGGGCCCAGGAGTGACATTGATTGCCTTTCACCTGGAAGGTACATTCTCTTCTAAGAAAGACAGGAGTAGGGAGTAGATCTTGGATGCCTGTGAGGTGGCATTTTGGGTGGAAAAGTGAGATGCAGAATAATGAACATAGCAGGATCTCATGTAAAGTTTTGAGAGGACATACCTAAACTATATTTATAAAGATATATTATTAATATATCTTTATTAATAATATAAAATAATAGCACTGTGGCTATGCTTTTGGAAGAGATCGAAGAAGAGGGAACTTTATTATCTATTTATTTTTTGGTTTGTTGAGACAGGTTTTCTTGGTGTAGCCTTGGCTGTCCTAAAACTTGGTCTGGCCGGGGCGGTGGTGGCTCACGCCTTTAATCCCAGCACTCGGGAGGCAGAGCCAGGCGGATCTCTGTGAGTTCGAGGCCAGCCTGGGCTAACAAGTGAGCTCCAGGAAAGGCGCAAAGCTACACGGAGAAACCCTGTCTTGAAAAACCAAAAAAAAAAAAAAAAAAAAAGAACTTGGTCTGTAGATCAGGCTGGCCTCGAACTCACAGAGATCAGCCTGCTTCTGCTTCCTGAGTGCTGGGATTAAAGCATGAGCCACCATCGACAGGTAAGGGAGCTTTTATTTTTCCTTTACCTACCCCCATTTTCTTTACTGCTTTAGTCTTTGGTCAATGTATTACTTTTATTTCTAAAAATACTGCTAAGGGTTATTGAGACTGAGAGACTTGAGAACCACTGCTGAGAGTTTTTTTTTAATAGCTTACTGCAAAAAAAATAATAATAAGGTATAATAAATGTTACTTTAAAAAGACAAACAAGATAGCGTTAAAAAACGTTCTTTCTCTAGCCTGGGGAGTCCTAATGAACTATAATCACAGAGACGCCAGACTAGTCAAAATTGGAAGAAAAAGCTATAATCACAGGAAAAGAACTCTCTCCACAACTTGAAGGATCCCAGAAAAAGCAGCAGTAATGACAGCCGGGCTGACTTCAGGAAAAGCAGAAACAGGAGCAGCGCTGTGGTGCTGTGGTGGCGCCTGGCGTGGGTGGGGTGGACGATAACGCGAAGTGACACTGGAGAGCACTAACTGCCACCCAGGACCCAAGGACGCCAGGGCGAGGAGGCTGGGAGACCTAAAGTATAAAACCAACAGGACGCGAATCGAGGAGAAAAATGCTGAAGTGATTATGACTCATGACCCGCCGGTCCTCTCCGCTGGAGTGGCCTTGGAGGAACACGGTTACGGTTGTGTAACTGAGGCATGGTGTTCGCAGAAGCCGGAAGCGTGATGGAGCAGCTTCCCGTAGCCCCAGGTGATCCAAAGGAGGTCAGTGTGACTGAGCCTGCCAAGGAGGTCAGGTCGCTGCCTTGGACAACCATTCCATCTTGTCTGACCTTGTCTTTGCCAAAACTCTGGCCGGGAACTCATTACAAGGCATGCATGTGGCCTAATTGCTTGTCCCGCTCTGTCGCCAGAACAGACCCTGTGAAGAGAATTCCAAAGTACAGTGAACTCATGTTGCAATCTTGCACAGATCACAGGACAGATACTTTAGGGCCCAAATTCCTTAAGCAGCTCTGTTTTACTACAAACATTCCAGCCCGTGTTTGAAGTGCTCGCAGCTGCCCACGTGAGGCCCTTTCTCACTGTTTCCCCGCGGTTAAGTGCCCAAGAACAAAGATGTTTCTTAAACGTCCCTACTCACGGAAACGAAAGCAGCCATTATATAATAAAGCTCGGACCTCCAGGGCTGAGCAGACCCCAAGATCTCCCTGCCCGAGGTTACTCGGGCAAAACAGAGAAAGTCGGCAGAGGGGAAAAAAAACAACCCTCTCAGGCAGTTGACTGGGTGTGAGAATTAGTCAGCAGCTAGACGCTCCGACGTCCATGAGGTTGTAACTTTATCTTGACAACATGGTCTTTCCTGGAAGAGACTTGAGCAGCGAATTTATCATTTTATAATTTGTGGTTTAAATCTGAGCCATCCGCCAAAGCAGCTGTATGGGTCTGAGGCACTTTGGAGTCCTTCTCCAGCCCCAGGAGACAGAAAGACCACTTCAAACTTGAGGCCCCCAACTCCTCTCTGGGTTTAACTGTGGGCGCACAAAGGGCAGGGTTTCTTTTCTGCACTGGCTTTCTTAGGAAATGTATGGAACCTGGAGCGCGCGCCTTTGTTTGTTTTAGACTTGGGGAGGGAGCCGACTGCGAGAGTTGGAGCCTGGAAGAGTGGGGAGGGGGGGGGTAGGAGGGGGACGCTCCTATCTGGTGACAGCGGGTTTTCATATATTCCAGGGTCCCCCTGGGAAATGAGAAGCTGGAAGCAGAGACGGGGGAAATGGGTGGAGAAATGGGAAGTTAGGGAAGGGAGGAGTACCAGAGATAACTCTGCTGACTTCACAGTTTTCCACCGGGGCCTGCCCTGCCTACCTCTGTTGACATCAAAGCTCTCCCAGCGCCTTTGCGTGCCTGCTCGGTCGGCCCTGCCTGCTGCCACCCGGGCAAGAACTGGCGGCTAGCCCTGCACCAAAGCGGAGGACAAAATTCCTGCAAGGAATCTTTCATCAAAAAACACCCGCCCCCTTCCAGCTCTGCATCCCCCAGGCCGGGGGGGTGTGGGGTGTGGGGGGGGGGGTACAACCGTCCGCCTTGGACAAAGACAGCTTTTACAGGGAGGTCTCCAGGAACGTGGGCAGCTTCCCAAGGTGTCTCACGGGTTCTGGGCAGCGCTGTCTGTCTGTGGGCCGATGGGTGTGTCTTTTGCAATCCTGTTGGGGCGCCTGGATTCGGGAAATCTTGGCTCCTCTCCCCACAGCGATGCAGGGCATCGGATTGTTGCTGGCAGCTGAGCCCCGCTGCCATTCCGTCTCCTCTCTCTGCTCCCCCTGCTGGGATCGACATGTTTTCATTCCCTTCTCTATTTTGCCTCCACTCTGGAAATGGCTGGCCTCTCCCCAGGGAAGAAGCAGAGGAAATAAGTGGACCATCCTTGCCTACTCTTCCTTTGCCCCCCCCCCACACACACACATCTGTTTGCAGCTGGAAACCCGGGACAAAAGGAGTCACAGCATCCCGGTTGTCACTGGGTCCACATGTTAAAACCAACTATGACCGGTTTGAAAGGTGTGAGATACTTCCTCAGGCAGTGTGGGAAAGATCACATTAACCATCTCCTGCTGGTCAGTGTGAATCTGAAAATAAACCCAGGATGGGTGTTGTTTCCTTGGAAAGCAGTTGGAAGTGTCTCTAACTTGAGCTGGGGGTGTAGCTCAGAGGGAGAAAGATGGTTTGCTTAGTTCACCAGAGCTCTGCCACCGATTGAAAAGGACACAGGGGGGAAAAAGTTCTATAATGGGCTATCGGGTTACCACTTAAAGGATGCTAATGTTTTCTGCCTTCTGGCTTGATCACTGTGAGCTCTCCAGCTGACCTTGAGGGAGTTCCCAGGAGAATAGAGGCTGGGCTCTTCTAGAACATGGCCACACTGAGGGCTGTTTGTATCTCCTGTGGCAAATACAAACTGAAGGACAGCATGATACTAGAAAGGTCACATGCAGACAAGAAATCGGTGCAGGGGGTGCTGTAAACTCTATCTGCAACAGCAGGGGTGTTAAAACCAGAAAAGAAGAACTTACAAAAGCTAGTTGCAGGCTGGTGAGGTGGCTGGATGGATAAAAGAGGCCTTTGCAACCAAGACTGGGGACCTGAGTTCAACTCCCAGAGCCCACACAGTAGACTTTCACATATGCACACATACAAATAAAAAATTTAGATTTTCACGACCTAATCTTTTAAACAAGAATTAGTGCCCAAACCAGGTGTGATGGTGTAAACTTCTTTAATACTCAGGAGACAGAGGCAGATAGATCTCTGAATTCAAAGCCAGCCTGGTCTATAAACCGAGTTTCAGGACAGCCAGGGCTACACAGAGAAATCCCGTTTTGAAAGAGAGAGAGAGAGAGAGAGAGAGAGAGAGAGAGAGAGAGAGAGAGATTAACATCTGTCTCAGTTTATAACAAAGGCATGCTTGAGAACCCAGATCCTAATAAGCACACCACTGTTATCCTAGCATCCAGGAGGTGGAGGCAGGATCAGGAGTTTGGTCCATTTGGAGCTATAGATAGAGCAAGATACTGTCCTCCCCCTGAAAAATAAAGCAAATTCCAAGGGTGTTCCTTTTTTTTCTTTTTTTCTCCTAGAGCTGAGGACCGAACCCAGGGCCTTGCCCTTGCTAGGCAAGGGCTCTACCACTGAGCTAAATCCCCAACCCCCAAGGGTGTTCCTTTAAAGCAGGCTTACTACAGTGGTGCGCTGATACTCCGATGGTCAAGGTAGCTGGAACTGTGTGCTTGGCTTTCTAGACGCAGACGGCCTCTTCGCAGTCTGCCAACACCTTTGAAACGGATTCAAATGCTTTTTGGAGAGCATCTCGATTCAGCTTGCAGGCATTCTTGGGTCCCCCTTCCAAGAAGAAATGGACTGGCAAGCTGTCTGGGCTGGACCCAAGTCAGCCCTGCCGACTTGGGAGTGCAGCCTCTCTCCTGTTGACTGTCTGATGGCTAAAGCTTCAGGCTCCGGCTCCTCAATCAGCACCTGCAAATCTGAGGCGCTGGCTCTGTGCACAGGCCTTAAGCTTTAGCTCTCACGTAGCCGAGACAATTCTTTTTATAAAGAGACGTTGAGGCTATATTAAGTTTCTCCTCCCTGAATCACCGCCCTTCTGCCTTCTTTACTACATCTCTCAAATGACCTAGGCGCTCAGGAAGACAAGGGAAACTTGCTCCAGGCTTTCATGATCTTTAAACACCATGAACAATCATGATCATGTTATAACCATGTTAGAGATAGTATTACCATTATTATTATTGTTGTTGTTGTTATTTTTCAGACAGGGTTTCTCTGTGTAGCTTGGCTGTCCTGGAACTCACTTTGTAGCCCAGGATAGCCTCAAACTCAGAGATCCATCTGCCTCAATGTTATGTGTGTGTGTGTGTGTGTGTGTGTGTGTGTGTGTGTGTGTGTGTGTGTGTGTGTTTGGGTTTGTTTTTTCTTTCTTTTTTTTGAGACAGAGTTTCTCTGTGTAGCTTTAGCTGTCCTGGATCACAGCCAAGGCCACTAGATATGGTTACAGAAGAGAGAGGACAAGAGACATCACATTCCACAGTGACTGGTGTTGGCTGGTACGGTGCTCTGCTCCCAGATTCGGTGGATGTCACCACGAACACCGCTGCCCTTAAAGAGTCTCCATGTTTTCTATTTGATGGTGCTGATCATCTCCAACTGTACCGGCAGCAGGTATACCAGTTTGACCAAGTCTTGCCTATCCACCCGGATCCTTTTGGTAAAGGAAACCAGAGAAAGCACATCCAACATGTGGGGGCTTCATCCTGATGCTGAGGATAGAATCCAGTGCTTTGTGCACACTATGACGAAGCATTCCTACTGAAGGACACTCCCGGCCTTGAGGCTCTTTGCATTTATTATTTTATTATTTGCAGGTATAATATGGGTTTCATTGCGACTTTTTGTTGTACTTTTCCATTGCACATGATCACCCTTCCATTGTCTTATCTTTCCCCCCACATCACATCCTTCCCTCAAATAGTTGTCCCCCTCTACATTGATTAATTTATTTATTGGGGGGTTTAAAAAGGTATATTTTTATTGTTTATATTTGGTGTGCTCATCCTTGTGTGTGCATGGGCGTGTGTGTGTGTGTGTGTGTGTGTGTGTGTGTGTGTGTGTGTGTGCCTGAGACCAGAAGAGGATGTTGGAGGCCCTGGAGCTGGACTCACAGGTGGTTGTAAACTGCCCAGTGTGGGTGCTAATCACCAAACTGACGTCCTCTACAAGAGGAGAGGTGTGGGGGTGGAGTGTAGCTGAAGTTTTCCTGTGTCCTGCCTGGTCCAAAGCTGTTCAGACCCAAGTAAACACACAGAGGTTTATATTAATTAAAACTGCTCAGCCATTAGCTCAGGCTAACTACTGACTAGCTCTTACACTTAAACTCAGCCCATTTCTGTTAATCTATATGTTGGCACATGTTCTGTGGCTTTACCTGTGTGCCATTGCATGCTGCTCCCTGGACAGCAGGCTGGTGTCTCCTGACTCAGCCTTCCTCTTCCCACAATTCTTCTCATCTGCTTGCCCGCCTATACTTCCTGCCTGGCTACTGGTCAATCAGCATTTTATTTATCAACCAATCAGAGCAACACACATTCACAGCATACAGAATATCGCACAGCAATGGGGTACCACATGCCCTATGGTACCTGTGTGGGAGCCAGAGGACAATTTGTGGGAGCCAGTTCTCTCCTCTCACTGTGTGGATCCTGGAGCCAGAACACAGGTCATCAGGCTTGGCAGGAGTGCTGAGCTATCTCACCTGCCCTGTCCACATTTTCTTCATCTATTCTGTTGGCAGACATCTAGTCCAATTCTGTATCTTGGCTGGGATTCTTTCTTAGATTATTAAGAGTCATAAACTGGCAAATGTTCTAATCAGGGCTTGGAGGGAGTTCAGAGCAGAGAAGCCAGCACAGGCCTGTTAAATCCCCTTCCCCTAATTCCAGGAATGCAGGGGGCCTGGGTCCCTGGTGCTGGCTTGCTAGAGAACTGGAAATGAGTCCAGTGCACATATTCTAGCACTAAACCAAGTTCCTGTTGACCCAGGTGTAACCTCACTAGGCATCAAGGGAAGGCTGTCTTCCTAGAAGAGGGGAGATGAAACCCCGCTTTGCTCCTTTCTCCTGCAAGAACCCTCTCCCAGCCCCAGAGAAGCAAGGACAGGGAGGCTCAGATGCTCCTGACCCGAACAGGAACCGGCCCTGCTTGCTCTATCCTTCCCACCCCAGCAGGAAGCACATGGAAACTGCTGCCATCCAAATACCAAAAAAGCCAAAGCCTGTGTCTGGCCTTGTTCCTTTGGCCTTGACCTCTCATCTCAGGCCCGCAGCTTAGACCGTTGATAATCTACGGACCGGGATCTTTGGTGGTTAGTGGAGCTTACCGCTCTTGGCCACTCCACACTGGTGACTGAGATGGGGATGGATGGACTTAAGTCATTCATTGCTCCTGGGCCTCAGAGCCCCTGGCTGAGCCAATTTCCTCAATGATATTGTCTAGAAGGGATTAAAAAACAATAATCTGTAACTTTTTTTCCCCAATCTCCTATCCATGCGATTTTCTTTTCATTCTTTTGTTTTAAAGGCCCCAAATAAAACCAAAAATGGAAAGTCTTTTTTTGAGTCATCTAATTATTTGTTACTTGGCTTTTGGGAGCGAGACCAACTAAGCAGAAGTGTAGTACTCATTAAAGGATGATCCACAGGCAGTCAGCCTCCAGTCATTCTCAGGATGCTACCCTGGGGTGGGTCCTTGGTGACACACTGTTTCCCTTTATGTCTTTCCTGGGGAAGCGGCCTCTGAGGTGAGTGGATAATTCTGTCTGGTTCTTAGGAAGAAGAACAGGATGGCAAGTGGGATGGCCCATTCCCATTTTTCCCCTTTCCCTTCAGCGTAAACAGACCCCCCCCCCCATAGCCCACCTTTTCCTCATCCCAAGAGGCACATACCCAAGCTTTCCTTACACTCTGGGCAGTTGACAGGCTGGCGTGATGGCTCAGGGAAAGTCACCTAAGCTGAGACCCATCTCAGCAACCCTCACTGTAGGAGAGAACAGACTCCCACAGCTTGTCCTCTGACCTCCACCCAAGTGCTGCGGCATACACGTGCACACAGGGATAGAAAGTCAATAAAGAAAAAATGCAATTTAAAAAAAAAAGCTCTGGATGATTAAAATTTGAGCAAACCTTTTAAAAACAATGTCCTTAGAAACTGATACAATTAGCTGGGCAGTGGGGCTGTGGTGGCTCGTGCCTTTAATTCTAGCAAACCGGAAGCAGAGGCAGGTGGATCTCTGAGGTCGAGGCCAACCTGGTCTACAGAGTGAGTTCCAGGACAGGCAGGGCTACACAGAGAAACTTGTTTTGAAAAACCAGAAAAAAAGAAAAGAAGTTGATACGTTCATAATATTTTAGCCTAGTTCAATAGGCCTGTAATCGGGGGGTGGGGGTGGGGTGGGGGGGTGTTGGGGATTTAGCTCAGTAGTAGAGTGCAAGCACAAGGCCCTGGGTTCAGTTCTCAGCTCCGAATTTAAAATAAATAAATAAATAAATAAATAAATAAAAAATAGGCATGTAATTAAGTAGAGGTGGGAAGATCTGGAGTTCAAGGTCTGCCTTGGCTACACGGTAAGTTGGAGGTCACCTTTAGATATAAGTTACAACAAATAAAAATGCCTTCAGTGAGCCAAAGTTCAAGGTTGTCGGTCTGAATCTCTTAGAAGGTAGACATAAGAAATAATCAGAAGGGGGCTGGAGAGATGACTCAGTGGTTAAGAGCACTGACTGCTCTTCCAGAGGACCCAGGTTCAATCCCCAGCACCCACATGGCAGCTCACATCTGTCTGTAACTCCAAGACCTGACACCCTCACACAGGCAAAATATCAATATACATAAAATAAGAATAAATAAGTATTTAAAAAGAAAGAAAGAAAGAAAGAAAGAAAGAGAGAGAGAGAGAGAGAGAGAGAAAGAAAGAAAGAAAGAAAGAAAGAAAGAAAGAAAGAAAGAAAGAAAGAAAGAAAGAAAGAAAGAAAGAAAGAAAGAAAGAAAGAAAGAAAGAATCAGGAGCTAGTTGTGGTGGTGGTGCACGCCTTTGATCCCAGCACTCAGAGGCAGGTGGATCTCTGTGGATTCAAGGCCAGCCTGGTCTACAGAGCAATTTCTAGGACAGTTAGGACAGTTGCACAGAGAAACCAGGTTGCCCCACCCGACCCCCGACCCCAAAAAAATCAAGAGAAAAACAAATCCCACTTTTTTTTTTTTTTTTGCATTTTTATTTATTATAGTGTGTGTATGCACACAAGTACCACAGCCTGTATTGGTTTTTCCACCATGTGGGTGCTGAGGAATTGAACTCAAAATAGCCAGGCTTGATGGCAAAGGACCAAACCTGCCAGTCCATCTTGCCGGCCCCAGATCCACTTTTCAGTGTTTCTGAAAACTCACCTGAAGACATGGTCTGCTTTTGCTCAGTCTTGACTTTTAGGGTTTGATACATTTCATTCAGAGTTTTAACAGGAGGGAAAAGATTACATTTCCTCAGGAGCTGATCTTGCTTCCTCTCTTCAGACAGCAAGAATGACATAACCACGGGTGTTTCCGGTTTTTATTTAACTGTCAAGTTGCCCAGACTTCAAGTTAGAATCCATTCATAAATTTATCTGGACTCTCAGTCTCTTTGCCTTCCTTTATATGGTTCCTCATCTTGCCTTTTATCTTTTTTTTTTTTTTTTGGTTTTTCGAGACAGGGTTTCTCTGTGTAGCTTTGCGCCTTTCCTGGAACTCACTCTGTAGACCAGGCTGGCCTCGAACTCACAGAGATCTGCCTGCCACTACCTCCCTTAGTTTTTATCTTTAACTGTCTTAACCAGTTGCATATTTCATTTGATCCACACCATATATATATATATATATATATATATATATATATATATTTTTTTTTTTAAAAGAAACAAGCAGTGGGCCATGATGGAGATGATGGGAGAGAGGGCTTGCTTTGAAAGCCTGAGGACCCGAGTTCTGTCCCCAGAACATGCTCAAAGGTGGAAGGGAAAAATTGACTGTATGAAGTTGTTCTCTGACCACACATAGCCTGTGGCATGTGCCACAAAGACACACATGCACACATAAGCTAATAATAATAATAAAAACAAAAAAAAAAAAAAGCAAGGAAACAAGCAGTATGATAGTCACCAAAATAACCAACAAATCTGGAACTTGACCAAGATCACCTGGAACTTGAATGCACTCTACTTACGTACCCAGACTAGTTGGAGAGCTGAACTCACAGACCAGCATACACAGAATTATTAGCAGACTGTATGCAAGTATTAAAAGAGAAGCAATGGGATTTTAAGGATTGGGATGATAGGTCCATGAAGAGTGGACAGTCAAAGAAGGCTTCTAGAAGGAGATGGTGGTGCTTAGAGAAGACTTGAAGCCTTGCTTAACTTCAGGGGTTAATTTCGATGGACTTGCTATGCAGTTTGATTTGGACCATAGAAAGACAAAAACTTTATCTGGTTGGATCTATTACTGGGGGCAATTTCTGGGCTCCTTTGTGTAGCTATTGCCTGTGTGAGGATGCTCCTTCATCATCAGGTGGTGACTCATGGGTAGGACTGATGCAGGCATTTCAGATGGGACAGTTCTTCATTGAAACTGGACAATCTCAAATGACTACATGTTTTTCTCCTATGGCCCTAAGGAGTGTGGGTGGCTGCATGTCCACAGAGGTGACCTCTGTTGAAGTGTGATCCTAATTAGTCTTATCAATAAAAACCAGGAGTCAAATATCAGGGTAATAACCTGAAAGACCAGAGAATCAGAGGAGCAGCCACCAGTGACTTCTTACCTCTCCGGATCCTCCAACCAAAAGGCTGAGATCCTGTCTCTGTCGTGCCTTATCACTTCATTTCTCCACCTCCCGAGTGCTGGGATTAAAGGTGTGTGCCGCCGCCGCCGCCGCCGCCACCACCACCACCACCACCACCACCACCACCACTTGGCCTCTATGGTTAACTAGTGACTAGCTCCACCCTCTGATCTCTAGGCAAGCTTTATATGTCAGAACACAAATAAAATATCACACAACACTTGCCATTCCATGAGCTATCAGAGAGTCTCCTCTCTAGCTTCCCCCCCCCCCATCTGTCTACAACTGGAACTTTCAGATTACTCTGGTTTTAATGTGTCCTCTCAGAGTTAATGTGTGGAAAGTTTAATCCCTGTTGCGGCAATGTTGAGAAGTGGACCTTTAAGAAATGTGAGTTTATGTGAATGATGTCAGCATGGTCATGGCTTCATTTCTTGAGAGTATTTTACTGAAAAAGGAATGAGTTCCCGGGCAGTGGTGGTGCATGCCTTTAATTCCATGACTTGGGAGACAGAGGCAGGAGGATCTCTGAATTCGAGGTCAGCCTGGGCTACAGAGAGTTCCGGGACAGCAGCCAGGGCGACACAGAGAAACCCTGTCTCAGAAAGCCAAAAGAGTTCTCAGTCTCCCTCCCTTCCTCTATGTGGTACCTTCTGCCCTGCCATTACAGGGTAGGGAAGCCTGATCAGATGCAGATCCTTCATCTGGGACTACCCAGCATCCATAACCCTGAAACAAATGAACTTTTATTTGGAGACAGGGCTTCGGATAGCGTAGGCTGGTCTAAAATTCAATGTAGCCGAGGATGACATTGGACTCTTGATCCCCCGCCTATCCCTTCCAAGTGCTTGGATTGCCAGCATGCACCACCATGCCGGGCTGATGCATGCTATCTTCTTCATTCTCTGAGTATTCTTTTTCTGGGGTGGTGGTGGTGGTGGAGGTTAATAGACAATCAAACCCAGAGCCTTGTGCATTCCAGGTATCCTCATTGTGGTGACAATACTTGACAGAAACACGGACGGAAGGGACTGACCTGAGCTCAGGCTTTCGGGGATATCAGTCTTTCCCAGTGTGGAAGGTATAGCCAATCCAGGTTGATGAGAGCTTGCAGCAGGCTCTTGTTCACACTGTGGCTGATCGGGAAGTAGGGAGGAGGGCCACAAGCAGGACTGGAGTACAGCCTTCAAGCCCTGTCCCTGGTCGCCTAAATCCACCAGGAAAGCCCTATATCACAAAGGTTCTACAAATTCCCAGAACAGTGCCATCAGCGGGGGACCAAATGTTCAAACATAGAGACCAGCGGGTGGGGCGCATTTCATATTCAAACTCTAGATGAACGAATTTCCAATATATAAGCTATTCTATCCAGACACTATTTTACCTTTAGATGAACGAATTTCCAATATATAAGCTATTCTATCCAGACACTATTTTACCTTAACTTAGCTAAAGTATTTACCCCGAAGCCCCAAACACAGAATGGAGCTGAGAGGTTGGGCAGGAGATATGAAAGGACCATTCTTCAGGCAGATGGCTGATACCACGTGCCCTTAGATCGCCACGATTCCTACCTCTCTGACTGCACAATGCGAGCTTGAGACAATATGGACGCCAGATTCTTCTGGGGTGGAGTGTGAGCATGGGGATTTTTTTAAGCCACGCCCCTTCCCAGGGAGGTTCTCGCGCACACCGCCCGCCTGAGTTAGAGATTCACTGCTGTGCTGGCTGAGAGGAGAGAGGCAGGAGAGAATGAGCCAGTGAAGGCAGAGTTTGGGGGGTGGGAGGAGTTGGGAGGGAAGGGATTGGGGGGGGGAGCCCACGCCCCGATGTCAGGTGCTCTGCTTGGCAGCGTTGATTGAGGGGATTTGGAAGAATGGAGAGGCAAGCACATTCCGACCAAGCAGGGAGAGAGCATGATTCCAGAAAGTAATATACTCCGAATGTGTTGAGCAAAACAGATGTGAAATGGTATTTCTGAAGAACCCAGAGAGAGCTTCATTTTGTGCCAGACACTGGAGATGTCCCAGCTTAAAAAAAAAAAAACTAAAAACCTCCTAGAGAGTGGCGTTTTCTTTATTACCTAGTGATTTTAACCAATGCCAGCAGCAGGTTCCAAGCCCAGGCTGCCGAAACCCAAGGCTTTGCTAGTGTTGGCCAAGGGACAAGCTTCTGATGTCACCATGGGCACCTCAGCGAGAGAGAGGCTCTCCTCTCAGCTCTGGGCGGGATGGGAGCCAGGATGTCATCCCTCTGCCATCAGCACACGCCTGCTTGGCCTCTGACAAGTAGGTCAGTGTAGACGCGGCTCCGGCCTCCACCGAAAGCTGTTTGCCTCTGGCAGGAAGTTACTTCTGCAGAATTAAAACCCATCAGAGCTGATCAAAGGAAGTGCAGGGCAGGCTGGCGGGCCGGGCCAGATCCTAATCTCTGCTTGCTGGCCTCACACATCACTGCGCATGAGTCACCCCGCTGAGCTCAGCGGACATGATGTTTGGATTAGACTTTTACGGGGGAATTTTGCCAAACTCGCCTTCGCTGTCTCTCGCAGCTGAGGAGTAAGGGAGAAAGGTGGCCGCGTGGGTTAGATGCAGCTCCTCAGGTGCCAGGGAGGAGGCGGGTGGCTCTGCAGGCTCCGGGGAGTGGCTGTGACACCCAGTGTCCCCAGCCCATCTTGTCATCACAGCCCCGGCCTGTACCAGGAGCCACTGAGCCCACAGCGGGCCCACACATCCTTCCTCCTGAGCCAGCTCTCCAATTAAGATGTTCTATTAAAGGCCCACATTTTGCCTTCACTCAACCATTTGCCTCTCAACCAGCAGGAATTCCTTTTCTCAAAAGCAAGCAACACTTCACCACTCAGGCATCTTGCCTCAAAAGCAGTGCCGTCCAGCAGGGAAAAAAAAAAAGGGAGGAGGGAAGAGTCAAAAAATAAAAATTCCTAAATTAAGAGCCAACCCATAAAAGCAGGGCTTCCCTTAGCGCCTGGCTGGTCTGACATCACCATGAATTACTCAATGAAGATGGTGTCAGGGCAGCAGCTGAGTTATATGTGGAAATTCTCCCCCCCAGAAATAGAACTGCAGAAAAGAAAATAAGTAAGGGTAGAAATATCCTACCCTGCACGTGGGTATTTGGGGCTGAGTTTCCTGGGCAGAGAGCTGGGTGGGATTCTCTCCCACTGGGGCCCAGGTGCTCGGTATAGATACAGCTACCAGTTTTGTTTAGTTTTTGTTTTGCTTCCTTCTCTGGAAGCACTGGTAGGAACAGGATCAAAATCCTTTGTTTCAGATTCTGCCAAGTGTTGCTTCTGTGCGTGGTAACTTGGGAAGAATCGGCCCCCATTATTTTGTAAGCCAGGAATTCTTGGCTTGTAGTCTCTCCTGGGATTCTAGTTAGAGTATTTTAGACTCTCATTTATTAAAGACTTATAAATGGAGGTGGCAGTCCTTGACACTTTCAGAATAAATGTTGCCACTGGTCTCTACAAACCACAAATCTCCAAATTTATCATCTCAATCAATTAGATGCAAGTAACACACACACACACACACACACACACACACACACACACACACACACACTGCTTCCCAGCTTTTTAGCTTTTTTTTTTTTTTTTTAATCAATCTGTTAGCTGGGTGGTGGTGGCACACACTTTTGATCCTAGCACTCGGGAGCAGAGGCAGGCAGATCTCTGTGAGATCGAGGCCATCCTGGTCTACAGAGTGAGTTTCAGGACAACCAGGGCTACATAGGGCAACTCTGTCTCAGGAGGGAGTGGGGGGTGTGGGAGGTATCTGTAATTCCCACAGTTGTCAAATTGGTCATGAGCCTTTAAAATGGGAACGGAAACCCAACATATTACACTTGAAAGCCTTTTATCATTCAAACACTGGGAGCAGGCCAGCAGTGGAGGCGAGGGCGTGGCTGTCTGTCAGACAACCCTTGACAGCCCTGACTTCACCACTTATGAACAGTATGATCTTCAAATAGTTTCCTTAATCCCCCATTACCTCAATCTCTTCATCTGTAAAATGTGGATAATAACAGTCCCAACCTCATGGGTAAAGCTTCAATGAACTAAGGTAACACATTTAGTGAAGTTCCTGGCACCCAGCAAACACATACAAAAAGTATCATTATTTATATTACAATAATTACTCTGCAGCCAGCATTGTGTAGTGAATGGCGGTGAGCTTAATTGGACTCTGCAGCCAACAATTCTTCCTTGTGAAATTCCTCAATGCCCAGAGTTGGAGGAGGTTGTTTTAGTTGAAGTAATTAGCTCCAGGTGCCTGTGCTGGACCAGGATTACCCTTGCTCGTGGTTAGGGAAAAAACCATGATGAGGAGGAAAGGATCATTTGTAAGCGATAACGAAGAGGTTCTTAGGCCATCTCGTTGGCCCATCGGATAAAGGTGTTTGCCTCCAAGCTTGACTTGTCTGAGTTCTATCCCTGGGACCCACCTGGGAGGAGAGACCTGACTCCTTGACCTATGACCTCCACATTCTTGCCGTGGCCAGAGTGTGCTACTTCCTGGCAAGTAAATAAATAGTGGTGTTGTTTGTTTTGTTTTAAAAAGGTACTACCTGACTTGGATAGTATATGCCTATGATCCCGGAACTCAGGAGACTTAAGTTCAAGGACAGCCTCTCTACGTAGTGAATTCTAGGCCAGGAAGATCCACATAGCCAGTCTGAAAACAAAACAAACAAAAACAAACGCAAAACAAAACAAAAAACAAAGCAAAGCAAACCCCCACAAACAAACAGAATTAACAAGGGACTAAGGATGCAGTTCAGTTGGAAGAGTGCTTCTCTCCCTTGCACAACTCTCTGGAGGTCAATTCCCAGCACCTAATAAAGCCAGGCAGGCTAGGGCATGTCTGTAATACTAGCATTCAGAGGTAGGAGGATCAATAGTTCAAGGTCATCCTCAGGTACATATCTGAGTTCAAAGTTAATCTGGCCTGCGGAAAACCTTGTCTCAAACAAACAAACAAACAAACAAACAGGGCTGGCTTAAGTGGTTACGAGCACTTGCTGCTCTTACAGAGGACCAGAGTTTGGTTCCCAGCACTCACATGGAGGCTCACAACTACCTGTAACACCAGTGCCAGGGGACCTAACACACTCTTGTTGGTGACCGAAAACACCACATTTGTAAATAGTTTCCTTATCTAGGAGTCTTAAAACCTGAAATGGAGGCACCAGTAGGGGCAGAATTCTTTGGGAGGTTCCAACCCAGGGGCAAATAGTCTCTTGATCTTTTTCAGACTGCAAAGACTGTCTGCATTCCTCGGCCCCTCCAATTTCACTGCCATCCTTCCTCCCATTCTGACTTTCCTGCTCTCCTTCCCATATGAGGACCTTCCATTCCATCCTGGGCTAATCCAGGGTAATCTCTCCATCTCCAGGACCTTAACTCAATTGTATCTGTCCATTTAAGGAAACAGACTCACAGGTTCCAGGATGTAGGCTTTCTTGGGGATCATTATTCTGTCTACTACAGCCCTGAGGCCACCATCAGTGTCACCTCTAGGGAGGGTGGCAGGACTGAGTCATAGGCCAGAGTCCACAGTACCTAGCTGTGCCGATTAGGAGCAGGTGGAAGAAGCAGAGAAACAGGCTAGTGGGGACTGGCTCGGCAAATGGAAAACCAACTCCCCTTCTGCAAATACACTGGAAGAAGGAGACGTGAGGCTGCAGACGCGGAAAGGCAGACCCCGCTGTCCGTCCAGGCAGCAGACACATTGGTGTAATACTTGAGCTAAGCGCCAGCCATTTGGTTCTGTGGCTTGCCACACACACCGGATGACCTGAGTACAATGCCCAGGGGCCGGGGGGGGGGGGGGGGGTTGGGGGGGGAGGGGAGTAGGAGAGAACCAATTCCACAAAGTTGTCCTCTGACTTCCGTATGCATGCAATATGTTTTTTGTTTTGTTTTGTCGGTTGGTTGGTTGGTTTTTCGAGACAGGGTTTCTTTACGTAGCAGCCCCCAGCTGTCCTGGAACTCATAGAGATCTGCCTGTCTCTGCCTTCCGGGTGCTGAGATTAAAGGCGTTAGCCACCGCCTGCCACAACACGTAAAAATTAAAAACAAAAAAAACCCAAAACACCACCACCACAACCACAAAAAACTCCAGCCAATTTGTGAATCGCCAGGCCTGCTTTCTGGCAGGTGTGCAATTGAATTAAAATCATCATTTATTAATGGAGAGGGGGACCCAGAGCCCCAGCTGCCTGGGTCGGCAGCCACAAAGCCCTGACCCTGGGGAAACAGAAGAAGACCCGCTGGAAGAGAGTAAGGTTATGAGGCAGGTGTGCAGAGGTAAAGTTTCAAACACTCTCTGTTGTGAAGTCTTCCCACGGCACTGAGGAGGAAGTATCTGGCCGGTTCTTTAATGAAACTTGGACCTCGCTGCTGCAGTCAAGAAGGAAATATTCCTGTGGTTTTTCTGTGGGGGAAGAAAGTAATAAATCTTTGTGTTGTTGAAGGAACACCTTTCTGTGGTGCGGCTCCAGAGGGATGGGTTCCTCTGAAAGCCTACGTGCCTGAACGTCCGTCAACGCCAAAGGGGTTGGAAAGAGTCACATAGATCCCTGCAGGGTTGGGACAAAGTTCAGAGACAAATGACACACGTTCCGCTGCCTTCTTAGGGGACAGAGGTTTCGAAAAAGAGGTATTGCTATTAGAACAGCTGGGCTGGGAGGCAAACACTGGCTCTGGAAGGTTGATCTGCTTCTCCCCGTGAATTCACTAACGTGCCCCCTTCTCCCTCAAAGGAGTGTTCTGTGATTGGTGACCTTGTCTGGCAGAAGAAAAGGAAGGCTTCATTCTGCAGGAGACCTTCCACGTTGCCCAAGAATGCTTGGTGTGTACATCCCACTCTGGGTGTGTGTTGGGTGGGTGGGGTACGGCGTGGCGACCGATAACAAATGTGTGATAAGAGGTATAGAGACAGACCGGGCAGAATAAGGGGCTGGGCAGGGGCAATGGACTGTTGGCTGATGCCAGATAGTCAGGGAAGCCCTACCTCGTAACCGAGTGCCTTGAAGAGCCCCGAGAAGAGCCGAGTGGGCAGAGGAATAAACCATGAAGACACCCCAAGCATGTTTCCAGTGGAGGAGGCAAAGCAGAAGGACCTGAGCTTGTCTTAGCAAGGGCTGGGTGTCGGTGTCGTGCTGGCCGGCTTATCAGCCTGTGTCGATCTTGTTATGCATAGCCCTCCCCCACAACTACAGCTCCTGGCGGCTCCTTTGTATGAGTGGCCTAACCCCGGGCACACTTTTGCATAAAGGGAAGAGAACCCGGAAGAAGAAGGCGATAGCAAGAAAGAACAGGAGTCAGCGAAGGGCAAGTCCACCCTACCTTGTGGCCGTCAAGTGGTGGAGGATCTGGGTCAGCAGACCTGGCCACAGGTGGTGGCCTGAAGTCTATGTAAGATTTTGGTGACTCGGGTTGGGTTATTAGCCGGGTCCTTGAGGGAAAGGCCTTCTGCAGGCTGTGCGCATAACCTCTCACTTAAAACACACACACACACACACACACACACACACACACACACACACACACACACAAAAAAAAAAAAAAAACAAAAAAAACCAACAACTGTATTATCATTTTTGAGCGTGTGTGAGTGCGCATGTGTGTGTGTGAGTGCCACTGTGCAAGTGTGGTGGAGATCAGAGGACCACTCTGTGGAGCCACGTGGAGTCAGCCATCACCTCCTACAGTGCCAGGTTCCAGGGTTTGAACTCAGGTCCCAAGGCTTGTGTGGCCAGGCACCTTTACCCCCTAAGTCATCTCTTCAGCCCTTGAAGCCCCACTTTTACTGAGGTAAATCTGCCCTGCTCTGAGTTCCCCTGAGCCTGGGTGTGCAGATTAAGTGTGAAACTGCAAAAGAAGAGTATCCAGAAAAAAATAAAATAAAAAATAAAAGCCCTTCACCGTGATTACTGTGTGTGAAGGTCAGTTCCTGTCGGTTCAATGCATGGACACAGACACTGGATTTTCCAAAATGCTCTGAAGAACAGGTTCTATCTTTAAGGCACAACCTTTACCTGGAGCTTGACAATAGTCCTTTAACTGATAAAGTAGTTAAGAAAAGTAGATGGGCAAGTGATGGCAATGCCCTTTTTTGTTTGTTTTTCGAGACAGGGTTTCTCTGTGTAGCTTTGGAGCCTGTCTTGGAACTTGCTTTGTAGCCCAGGCTGGCCTCGAACTCACGGAGATCTGCTTGCCTCTGCCTCCCGAGTGCTGGGATCAAAGGCGTGTGCCACCACCGCCTGGCAGGCAATCCCCTTTTTAAGTATCCTGAGGATCCCAAGGAGAGTGAAGCAAAACCAGCCTCTCCCATGCCTGTCCTTCACCTCTCCCTCCAAGCTCTGCCAGCTTCCTTCCCATCCACCGCTTACTCTGGGTTGCCCAAGCTCCTCTTCATTAGGAAAATGCAAATGGAAATATTCTTAAGGCCAGGACATTTCTGACTTTTTCCTAGGGGAGTTTATGAGCCCAAGTGTTGCTCTGTTGACTGAAATTTCATGAAATAAAAAGTATAAAGCGTTTCCATGGTTCATTGAATTAATATATAGATAACCAGTTGCTACTAAGTAAATAGTTCCTGCTGAGATTGTTAGAGCCAAAAAAAAAAAAAAAAGTCCTTATTAATTGGAGATGTGAAGTGCTTGTGAATGAAATGATGCTGTATTTGTGGTATGCTTTTTTTTTTTTTTTTGGTTTTTTGAGACAGGATTTCTCTGTGCAGCTTTGCGCCTTTCCTGGGACTCACTTGGTAGCCCAGGCTGGCCTCGAACTCACAGAGATCCGCCTGCCTCTGCCTCCCGAGTGCTGGGATTAAAGGCGTGCGCCACCACCGCCCTGCGTGGTATGCTTCTTAAAAGTTCAGTTAAGGACTGGGCAGTGGCGGCACACGCCTTTAATTCCAGCACTTGAGAGGCAGAGGCAGGTGGATCTCTATGAGTTCAAGGACAGTCTGATCTACCAAGTGAGTTCCAGGACAGCCAGGGCTAAACACACACACACACACACACACACACACACACACACACACACACACACACACACAAAACCCTCTCTTGAGAAACCAAAAAAAAAAAAAAAAAAAAAAAAAAGAAAAAGAAAGAAAGAAAGTTCAGTTAAGCGATGGAGAGATGGTTCAGTGGGTCAAGGTAATTGCCAACATCCTTGATGACCTGAGTTTGATCCCTGGTACCCACAGAGTCGAAGAAGAGAACTGACTCATGTGTGTATATTTCTCTCTCATTGGGTGGGTCTGAAATTTTTTCATGATTTAAAAAGCTAAGAGAGAAAGGAAAACAAAAGTCGGTATCTGATCCGTTCTTGAATCAGTTACGTGGAGAAGCAGAGGTCCTAACGTGGGGAATTTGAGAATGGGAGCTTTTGCAGGATGATTTCAACAAAGAAGAACTTGATGGATTCTTTCTGGAGGACGGAGCCACCAGAGTTTCCAAGAAAAGGATGGGGAACTGAGTGACAGAGGTCCTCTGCTCCATGGTGCAGTCCTCGGGGCTCCTAGGAAGTTGTGGAGGGGAAAAGGGATGGCTCCAGACTTATGCAATGTAGGAAAGACCCATATAAGCCATTTGCTTCCATTCAGCCCTTCAGTGCTGATAGTAACATTGACTCATGCCTCATAATCTTTGGCTATGGTCAGGACTGAGTGGCCATTGAAAGTCTTTCCTGCATCTTGGCTGTCTGGACGTGGCATTCTCAGAAGCTTAGCGTCTCCAGGGAAACACTGTTGAAAGAGGACTGTGCAGTACTATCGTGTAGCTTACAACCAGTCTCTAACAGGGTCACAAAGCCCAGGAGGGAGGGTTGGAATGCAATATGGGAAGTTTTCTTCTCAGCCCGGTCACTGGCTCATAGGGTGGGGTGGAAGTCGGCTTCGGGGGTGACCACACCCAGCTCCCTGTCTACAGAGACATCCTCACAGCTGTTGCCTGTGTTTGGCTTTCCACTTGGCTCGCATAACCTGGCTTGCAGAAACCATTTACAGAGGACAACTGTGACAGTGATGTTTCTATCTTATCTTGCTTGGACCCCCTCCCCACATCCCTGCTGCTGCATACATTATTGATAAGTATTGGATCCTGGTTACTGGGTATCCTCCACAGACACAATAAGCCAAATGAAACCGAATTTAAAATGACCAGAGTTAATAAACAGAGCAAAGCAATTCCCAGGTGACTCTGGGAAAGGAGGGAGAGAAAAACACATGGCAGGTCTGGTGACCAGGTCTTAAATACACTGTAGGAGTGGTCTTGGGCAGGCCCTGGGGAGGAGCTGACCCTTGGTGGGCTTTCTGAGAGGTGGAGTCTGGAATGGGAGGCATGAGATCAGAGCAGAGATTCCCAACAGCTGTATCTTTCTGTCGGCTTCTAAGACATCTTAGGCTCAGGAGGTAGGTTTTTAGTTCCCACAAGTGCTGTGGGATGTCTTTCTGCATGCTGTGAATATGTGTTGCTCCCATTGGCTGATAAATACAACTGCCTTGGCCTAGGGCAGGGCAGGATGGAGCCAGGCAGGAAAATCCAAGAGAGCTAGTGAGAGAAGAAAGGAGAGTCAGGGGAGACGCCAACCCATCCTCTAAGGAGCAACCTGTAACGGGACACAGCTAAATCCATGGAACACGTGGCGATACATAGATTAACAGTAATGAGCTGAATTAAGTTATACAAGCTAGCTAGCAAGAAACCTGAGCCATAGGCCACACAGTTTGTAATTAATATTAAGCCTCTGAGTGATTATTTTATAAGCGGCTGAGGGCTTCGAGAGCTTGGGTGGGAGAGATTTGTTTGGACTCTGGGACTAGGTGGGACCGAGAGTTTCTGAAGACTTCTTCACAGCCTCCTTATATAAGATGAGGGAGGATTTTTTTTTTTAAATTTTTGGTGGGTTTCAGTGGAATGAAGAATAGGATGATCTTACACAGTTTGGACCATTCCAGGTTATGAGAACAGAGAGTGAGTGATGGTTCAGGAACTATCTTTCCCTGGGCCCTGTGTTTTTGAGACAGGGTCCTGTAGCCTAGGCTGGCCTCAAACTCCCTGTATTCTCGCCTCTGCCTTCTGAATACTGGGATTATAGGTGTGTACTTCCATGGTCGGCTGAAACATGTTTTGCATCATAATTAATTTTGTCAATCAAGATATGGCATAGGGGACTGGAGAGATTGTTCAGTGTGTAAGAGTGCTTGCTGAGCACGTCTGAGGACCTGAGTCTGAAGACCCCAGCACCCCTTTAAAAATCTGAATGTGGTCATACATGTGCCTACAAACCCAGTGTTGTATGTGTTGGGGGGGAGGGGCTCAGGTGACAGAAGAGGAGCAAAAACCCATAGGTCCATTAGTCTAGTTCAGGTGGATGGAGGGGGCAGGGGAGTATTGGTTGTAGTATTAAGGCAACTCCACGTAGTTAAAATGGAACAGCTACCCACTACAGGGGAGAGGTGGATGGAAAGGGCAGGGGAGAGCGAGAGAGAAAGAACAGAAAATCCTCAAACATCTTTCCCTCGCTGTGGAATAATCCTTGTGCACACTGTGAAGATGAGTTGCTCTCATTGTGAATAAAAAGATGGTTGGCTGACAGCTAGGCAGGATTTTTGGGACAGAGCGGATGCTGGGAAGAAGAAAGGGCGGAGTCGGGGAGTCAGGAGAGTTGGGAGCCAGATGCGGAAGAAGCAACATGGGAAGTCCATAATGAGGTAAAGGAACCTTGGGGGCAGCACATTGATGAATAGAAATGGGTTAATTTAAGTTGTAAGAGCTGGCTAAAAACAAGTCTAAGCTATCAGCCAAGCATTTATGATTAATAAGTCTCTGTGTGGTTATTTGGGAAGTGGCCAGTGGGACAGAAAACTCTGACTACATTTCCTGTACTTCGTCACATGAACACAGTCTTTAAAGTTACTCTTTATTTATAGCCTACCCTCTCCCTGGAGGTAGCTGAACAAATTTATCTAGTGGAATGATTCAAATTATTACATATTTAGTGATGAATTGATTGATTGAGACAGGGTCTGGCTATAGTTCAAATTGGACGCAAACTCGTAATCCTTCTTCCTTCTCCTCTCAGGCATGGGCATTCCTGATTTTTAAAAATTAATCCTTGGTGACAATAATTGATCACTGTATGCTAGCGCTTGGAAACACACACACACACACACACAGACACACACACACACCTAAAAAAGAAGGAAGAAAGAAAAGAAAACCAAGAAACAAAGCAGGCTGGAGAGAAGGTTCAGGGAGAAAGCACAAGCAGGAGGACCTGATCTCAGACCCCCAGCATCCACGATGAGGACCTGATCTCAGACCCCTAGCAACCACGTAAACAGCCAGAGCATCTGCAATCCTAGATCTTGGGAGGCAGACGCAGGAGGATCCCCAGGGCTTGCTGGTCAGCTAGCCTAGCCAAACCGATGAGTACCAGGTTCAGTGAGAGACCTTGCCTCAGAAGATAAAGTGGAGAGTTATAGGGGAAGACACCCAATATCAGCTTCTGTCCTCTGCATGCGTGCACACACATATACATTCCCTAACGCACACACATCTACAAACATGTACACATACATATATAATACAGGCACAGGAAAACAATATAACACCAGGCAGTGGTGGTGGTGGTGGTGGTGGTGGTGGTGGTGGTGGTGGTGGTGGTGGTGGTTGTAGTGGTGGTGCACACCTTTAATCCCAGCACTGGGAAAGCAGAGGCAGGCAGATCTCTGTGAGTTCGAAGCCGGAGTGAATTCCAGGACAGCCAGAGCTACACAGAGAAACCCTGTCTTCAAACAAAACAAAACAAAACAAAACGGAAAACAATGTAACACAAAACAGCTTTTACATACAGGAGGTACATTTACCTTCCCCTAAGGTAATTCTCTCTCATCATCTTGTCTTGTAGGGTAGCTCAGGACCAAATCCAGATCCTGGTAGCCAGTCAGTCTTTAATCGAGTGAGACAGCCTTGTAGTCTATAGCCTGGAAGGGTTTTCTGGAGAAGAGCCCATGTGCCAGGGTTAATCACAATCTGACTTAAACCTTAGATTATAGATGGAACATGAAAAGAGCAGATCAATGATTACCGTGTGGTCAGCTGAACCAAGACACTTAGATCTTTGAAGAGAAAAATGAAAAACTGGATTCCTCTCCAGGGTGCAGAATCTGTGGTAGGTCCAGTGAAAATTATAGTGTTTGGGTTAGACATGGCTCTTGCCCACAACCCCAAATTATGTATTAGCAGATCAGGATAGAAACGTAAAGGGGGTGGGGGCACTGCTGGCACATGCCTTTAATCCCAGCGCTTGGGAGACAGAGGCAGTTGGATCTCTGTGAGTTTGTGGCCAGCCTGGGCTACAAATTGAATGCCAGGATAGCCAGAACTGTTACACAGAGAAACCCTGTCTCTTGGGGGCAGGGGGGGAGGGGGGAGGGGACCACTCCCACCAAGAAAATGTAAATAGACTTTTGAATCAATCAACACACCCCATGGGGGGGGGGGGGAACAAATGTGGTAGATAGGCTCTGAGTTAGGAAACAGACTTCCAGCCCAGCTAGATTCCATTCACTTGTGTCTTGGACAGCTCTCATTCATTTTCTGTAAAGTGAGAGTCAATAGTGCCTACCCCAAAGGCAGACACACAGATTAGATAAGACTGTGTGTTAGAACAGTCCAGCTTAGTTCCCAGCTTCTAGTAGATTTCACTATTCACTTCCCCAATCTCTTAAACCTACAATAGGGCCTATGTAAGAACATGGTTCACAAGCCTGGCTGTGAGTTAGGTGAGTTAGGTGAGTTAATAATAAGAAATCCCCATGGACTCTTGCTGACTTTTAGGACCCCATTCCTCATACTGGGTTGCCTTGTCCAGCCTTAATAAGAGGGAAGGAGTGTAGTCTTACTGCAACTTGATATGCTGTATTTGGTTGACATCCATGGGAGGTCTGCCCTTATCTGAATAGAAACAGAGGAGGGGAGGCTGGAGAGATGGCTCAGAGGTTAAGAGCACTGGCTGTTCTTCCAGAGGTCCTGAGTTCAATTCCCAGCAACCACATGGTGGTTCACAACCATCTACAATGAGATCTGGTGCCCTCTTCTGGCCTGCAGGGATACATGCAGCCAGAGTACTCATACTAATAAAACAAAGCATAGAAGGATTGGATAAAGGGTTGGGGGGCAGAGGGAAGGTACGGGTGGGGGCACTGGAAGGAGGTGGGGAACTCCAGTTAGGACAAAAAATATAATAATAGAAATAATTAAAAAGTTAAGAACCAGGCTTGGTAGCTCATACCTGTAATCACACAGCATTTGGGAGGTAAGTACAGGAGGGTCAGAAGTTTAAGGCCAACTTCAGCTCCATAGAGAGTTTGACACCAGTCTGGACTACATGAAACCATTTGTTAATAAAACAAAACAAACGAAATGAACGACAGATGAGTATTATCTCAGTTTGGGTTTCTATTGCTGTGATGAAATACCATGGCCAAAAAGCAAGTTGGGGAGGAAAGGGTTTGTTCGGCTTACACTTCTGCATTGCTGTTCATCACTGAAGGAAGTCAGGACAGGAACTCACACGGGGCAGGATCCTGGAGGCAGGAGCTGATGCAGAGGCCATGGAGGGATGCTGCTTACTGACTTGCTTCCCATGGCTTGCTCAGACCACCTTCTTCTTTTTTTTTTTTTTTTTTTTTTCTTTTTTTGTTTTTTTAAGACAGGGTTTCTCTGTGTAGCTTTGCACCTTTCCTGGAACTCACTTGGTAGCCCAGGCTGGCCTCGAACTCACAGAGATTCACCTGGCTCTGCCTCCCGAGTGCTGGGATTAAAGGCATGTGCCACCACTGCCTGGCGACCACCTTCTAATAGAACCCAGGACCACCAGCCCAGGGATGGCAGCACTCATCATGGGTTTGGCCCTCCCCCATTGATTACTAATTGAGAAAATGCCTTACAGGTGGATCTCAAGGAGGCATTTCCTCAGCTGAGGCTCCTTCCTTTGATGACTCTAGCTTATGTCAAGTTGACACACAAAAGCAGCCAGTTTAAGTATGGTAGCTGACATCTGCAATCCCAGTTCTCAGCGGGGTGAGAGGAACATTATGAGTTCTATGGATATCAAAAGTATCATAACATATCACTGGGCGGTGGTGGCATACATGCCTTTTATCCTAGCACTCTGGAGGCAGAGACAGGCAGATTTTTGTGAGCTCGAGACCAGCCTGGTCTACAAAGAGAGTTCCAGGACAGCCAGGGCTAGACAGAGAAACCCTGTCTCAAAAAAAAAAAGTATCATGGCATATTATGAACAGCTAACTATATGCCAATATTTTTTAGTAATCTAGACAAAATTCCTTCACATATTTGAATTATCAAAGCTTATTAAATAAGATATAGACAAACTTTTCTTATGTGTGCATGTGTGTGTGCTTGTGTATGGAGAGGCTATAGGTTGAGGGTAGATGTCTTCCTTGAACCCTCCCACCTTGAACTGGATAAACTTAATATTACTGTATTGATTAAATAAGTTAATGGTTAAAACCTGCATAAAAATGTCACTCCTATTCAGAGACAGGTAATATCTGGGGGGCGCTCACTAACCTAAAACAAAGCGCCTGGGCAGGTGTCTCCATGACGGGTAAAGTGAACTGCTGACGTCCCAAGCAACCTAAGTCAGAAGCTCATTTTTTAGTAAAAGGGGGGACCTGTAGGGCCCTGGATCCCATTTTGGGTAACTGTTGCCTTGCTTGCTGACCTTGACCTTGATATCCTCCCTATGCTAATTCCCTGCCGGGTTCCACCCTCCTGAATGCTTAAAGGAAGTTCCTTGTCTGTGTATCCTGCATATTGGGCGTTAACAGCTTAGATGCAAGATTGCAAAACATCAGTGGTGAACTTCTGCCCTCCAGGGTTCTCCCATTGTGCTGTAAGCCTGTATTTAAGACCTCCTCCCTCCTTTAATAAAAGGTATTTGGCATTAAAAAAAAAAAACCTTTCAATCCTGTGTATGAGCTCTATAAAATATTGAAAGAATGAGCAATACTGTCTCTGCACATAAGAGTCTCAAGTAAATTGAAGTGAAGAGGAACTATGTCCTACCTCATTCTAGGAGATCAGCATTAGTCTGATTCCAAACGCAGCTAAAATATTAATAAGAAGACCACAGGTCAATCTCTCTCATAAGTATAAATGCAAAGGCTAGTAAAGTTTAGTAAATAGAGCACTTGCTTAAAATATCTCTTTATTCTTTTTATTTCATGTGTCTGCATGTTTACTTGCATGCATGTCTATGTACCACGTATGAGGCTGGTGTCCTCAGAGGTAGGAAAGGGGGCTGAATTTCCTGGACTCTGGAGTGATAAATAGTTGTAAACTGCCACCTGGGTTCTGGGAACTGAACCTGTGTCCTCTGTAGGAGCCACCAGTCCTCTAGATCGCTGAACCCCACCTCCCTTTGTGAGGCAGGGTATCATGTATTCCAGACTACCCTCCAGCTCACCTGGAATCTCTGCTCCTCTGGCCTCCACCTCCAGAGTGCTGAGGTGGCCGGCATGTGGCACCATACATAGTTTATGCGATGCTAGGGATAGAATGCAGGGCTTCGTGAATGCAAGACAAGCACTCTGTCAACTGAGCTACACCCCCAGCTCGGTAAACAGAACCCAGTAATATGTAAGAAGGATAATACATCATAGCCTTAAACCAGGGATGCAAGTTAGCGTGATACTTGAAATCAATCACCATAATTCACTACATTAAAAGAATAAAAAGTGAGTTCGAGGCCAGCCTGGGCTACCAAGTGAGTTCCAGGAAAGGCGCAAAGCTACACAAAGAAACCCTGTCTCGGAAAAAAAAAAAAAAAAAAAGAATAAAAAGAAATTCCCTATGATGACAAAAACCTAGATCCACTTCTTTTTTAAAATTTATTTATTTGTAAGCCAGGCAGTGGTGATATGCATATTTAATCCTAGCACTCAGGAGGCAGAGGCAGGCATATCTCTGAGTTTGAGGCTAGCCTGGTCTACAGAGCAAGTTACAGGACAGCCAGGACTACACAGAGAACTCCTGTCTTGAAAAACAAATAAAAAAATTATTTATTTGCCATTTTTTATTTTATGTATATTGGATATTTTGCTTATATGTATGTCTGTTCACCCTCTGTGCACCTGGTGCCTGTGGAAGCCAAAAGAGGGTGCTGGATCTCCTGGGCTTGGATTGTGAACCACCATGTGAGTTGGGAATCAAACCATCTCTCTATCCCCTCCCTCCCATTTCCATTTCTCACTTTAGTTAATTAATTAATTTATTTTTAAATAAAATGACTGTCGGCAAAATGGGGCACGTCTTCAGTTTGGGGATATCTATGACAAGGCTAACATGATCACCATACTCAGTGGAAGAGGCAGTATGCTTTCCTTCTGTCGTCACAAAGCTAGGCGGACCGCTCTCACTGTTGTGTGTGTGTGTGTGTTTGGTGTAAGTACTTGTTAGTGTGAACATGTGCACCTGTGCACACATGCAGAGGGGACAGAGGTTGACACCGGGTGTCTTTCCTTTATTTAAAAATAAAAATTGTATTTATTTATTTATTTATTTATTTATTTATTTATTTATTTATTTATTTATTTATTATTTATTTATCTATTTATTTATTGTTCTTTTCAAGTCAGAGTTTCTCTGTGTAGTTTTGGTGCCTGTCCTGGATCTTGCTCTGTAGACCCACCTGGCTCTGCCTCCCGAGTCCTGGGATTAAAGGCATATGCCACCGCCACCTGGCTATTTTTTTTTTTTTTTTAAGACAAGCTCTCTCACTGAACCTGAACCTTGTAGATGCAGCTGGGCATCATGGATTGAATGACTCAGTATTGTTATCCGTTCACTCTACTATATGTATAGATCCAATGGAACCCTAGAAGATAGTGGCCACTAGGGAAATTTAAATCATGACCACCAAGGGGGTACTATTACATATCATTAGACTTACGTCACCTGAAAGGAGAGAACATTAGTTGAGACAAGGCCTCCAGAAAATCCAGCTGTATGGCATTTTCTTAATTAGTGATTGGTGGGGGAGGACCCAGGCTATTGGTGGTATCATCCCTGGTCCTGGGTTCTATAAGAAAGCAGGCTGAGCAAGCCATGTGGAGCAAGCCAGTCAGCAGCCCCCCTCCATGGTCTCTGCATCAGCACCTGCCTCCAGGTTCCTGTCCTGTTTGCGTTCCTGTCCTGACTTCCTTTGATGATAAACAGTGAGGTGGAAATGTAAGCCAAATAAACCCTTTCCTACCCAGCTTGTTTTTTTGGTCCTGGTGTTTCATCGCAGCAATAGAAGCTCTAAGACAATGGCTAATAGAAATACGGAAATACCCAGCTTCCAGAGGGTGCGTAGAGGGACTGGAACTCATACACATTTGGTGGGCAAGTGAAATGGTACAACCACTTTGAGAAACAGTTTGGCAGTTTCCTAAAAAAAAAAAAAAAAAAAAAAAAAAAAACCAAAAAAAAACCAAAAACCTTATTCCCCACATCTACATATTTATAAAAATAAACATTTGGGGTTGGGGATTTAGCTCAGTGGTAGAGCGCTTGCCTAGCAAGCGCAAGGCCCTGGGTTCGGTCTTCAGCTCTGGAAAAATAAATAAATAAATAAATAAATAAATAAATAAATAAATAAATAAATAAATAAATAAACAAACATTTGAAAATATTTTCACATCTTTATCTATACATGAAGGTTTCTAATGCATCATTCATTACTGACCCAAATAAGAAACATTCTAAATGTCTATCAACAGCGAATGTTCACACTAACTGTAGTTCATTTGTACAATGGAATATTACTTAGCAACAAAAAAGACATACAGTTAATACCTGCAACATGGGTGAAGCTCAGAAAAATTATATAGATTAAAAGAAGTTAGTAAGGTACCCCTTACCTCCCCCAAATGTACATAGCACATGGTTCCATTTATATAGAATCCTAGAAAATGAAATGAATCTATAGGGAAGTGAAACCGATCAGTGGTTGTGGATGGGGTGGGGAGGAATTCCAAAGAAGTATGAGAATATCTGGAGTGTGGTTTGCTTGATTGTGGTAATTTCTTAAGTATATGTCAAAACTCAGTCAATTGTCTGCTTAAATATCTGTGGCTTATTGTAAGTCAACTGCAGCACATGAAAGCCATTTTGAAAAAACATCTCATCTGAGCCTAGAGCTCAGTGAATAAAGTGCTTGTCTAATGAGCTCAATACTCAGGTCCTGAGTGCAAAACTCAGAACCCATTTTTACATAAACTAGGCTAGCCTTGAACTCACAGAGGACTGCTTTTTAACTGCTGAGATTAAAGGCATGGACTGCCGTGCCCACAGAATCCATTTTTAAAAAGCTACGTGTGGGAGCAGGCGCTCACAATCCTGATCCTGCGGATGTAGGAATGGGCGCATCTCTGAGGCTTGGCGGCCAGTCAGCAGCCTAACCACACACACACACACACACACACACACACACACACACACACACACACGATCTAGGTGATTCCATGGTGCAGCCAAACTGGAGGACTCCCTCCCCACTGAAACAGGCACACATCACTCTCCAAAGTCCTTCAGCTTCGGCTGGCAAACTGAGCTGCCATTAAGCCCCAGAGTCTAGTCCTGCTGCGAACAGGAAACGCACAGGATGGCTGCAGAACCAGTGTACAAATCGCCTGCCCGTTTCACTGTGGTAATTCCAAGGCATTCGCTTTAGGCCACGGGGAAGCACCAGATAAAAGCTACTGCTCTGACATGAAATATAGCCGGCGCTCCAAGCCTTTAAGCTTCTAGAGTAATAAATCATCCACGGTGCGGAGACAATTTTGGATCTGATAATTGGGTGAAACTCCTCCTCCCTTTTTTTCACGGGCTGAGTGAGCTTCTGAACTGCTCTTTCTTTGTGTGAGGCTGTCACTGGGGCCCACTGTCCGCTTCCTTTCCCTGACCCCGTCTTCAGCGGCTCCCAGAATAGATACTTGACTGTCTTGATGAGGCTGTTGACTCTGTGAGCTAAGAGAGACTTCCTTAAATAAGCGCATCTCCTCTTTCTTCTCAAGGACTCAAACGGGACACTCCACAGAAGGCTTGACATTGGATGACGGAGGCTGGTCTATCTGGGTGTCCAGTTTTGCTCAGAGGCAGGGGAATGACTTAGAGTGGCTTACTTTAACCCTCCTCTGTTAGTGCGTATGAATCATGTGGGGATCCTGTTAGGATGTGACTGGGAGGCAAGGAGGGAGGTGGACCCAAGACTTCCATCTGAGCGGCTTTCTCCCAGGGACTGATGCTGCCAGCTGAGTCTTGGGACACTGTGAAGCAACATTATGACCCCCATTTTCATAATGGCGGTCACTCAAATCAAAATGGGGAAACTCCTCAGCACTGTCCATCCCACAGTCATGAATACTCTTCCTCATGTAAATGCTTCTGCATCTGGGAAGGAGAAGAACCCACTTGCTGGGCACTGCCTGGCATTACAAAGTACATAGCTCAGCGGGTAAAAGGCATGCCACACAAGCATGGGGACCCGAGTTCAGATCCCCAGGACCCACATAAGAGCCCAGGAAGGACATGGACATCTGCAGCTGGTGGGGATGGAGACAGGTGGATCCCGGGAGCTCACTGACCGTGCAGTCTGACTGAGACGGCCCCAGCTCCAGAACCTGTCTCAAACTTAGGTGCTAAGTGATAGAAAAGACACCTAACGTTGACCTCTGTTTTTCACATGCACAGGCAAGTACACACACACACACACACACACACACACACACACACACACACACAGAGAGAGAGAGAGAGAGAGAGAGAGAGAGAGAGAGAGAGAGAGAGAGAGAGAGAGAAGAGAGAGAAATATTGGTTTGTCGAGACAGGATTTCTCTGTGAAACTGTCCTAGCTATCCTGGATCTCGCTCTGTAGCCCAGGCTGGCCTGGAACTCACAGAGATCCACCTCCCTCTGCCTCCTGAGTGCTGGGATTAAAGGCAATCGCCGCCGCCACCAACGCCTGGCTATGGAGAAATATTGGTGGCTAGATTCGTCTTACCCTTTTCTGGAAAGAGTTCATAACAGCCTTTTTTTTTTTTTTTTTTTTTTTTTTTGGGTTATATTTAGTTAGCCCAACCCAAGCCACCTTATGATTGTCACATTCAACCACTTCTCGTGTGGGTTTCAAAAGGTATGTGTTATTGAGGGTGGAGACGCTTATGCTAAGCATATCACCTAGCTGTTGTTTTCAGTTCCGGTGACAAAGGGGTTGATCTCTTTCCCAGATAGTGGGAGGATGAGGTTGCATGTCTTGAATCTTCTTCTTTTTGAGGCAAAGATAGGCCTGGAAACAGCGGCACTTGCTTGCGATGATTTAGAGTCGCAGTGAAATCTGTTGGAATGAGTTGCAGGACGGTATCGAGACGTGGTCATGAATCTTCCCAGGAAGCTGGCTGTAGGTTTTTCTCACTCACTACTTACTTCCCCTTCTATTTCGTGAGTCAAATTGCATGGATTTTTTTTTTTTTTCCAAATCAAACACTTGATTTTGGGGAAGGAAATAAAGTAACTTAGTTCAACCTAAAACTGATGAAACTAAGCAAACACACACACACACACACACACACACACACACACACACACAATTTTTATTAGGATGTACATACAAATTTGTGTGTGGTGCACAGACATACATGCAGGCAAAAATATCCACATACATAAAATAAAAAGAGCTCCCTCTGTTTTTGTAAAAAAAAAAAAAAAAAGAAAAAATCTTACTGTGAGTGATTTCTCGTCTCCTGTTGCCTTGCTAATTAAATGAGCATACCACAGTTTTCAATGAAAATAACAGAGGAGAAGGAACTCGTGATGGTTAAGCATAAATCCATGTTCGTAGCTCTGTATTCCGGTCCAAGAATCCTTATTAAGCGACTACAAGAGCAATTTTCTGTCTTTCAAGCATCTATTTTTTTTTCCTTCCAGAAGAATGTGAATCATCGCTGGAATGAATACAGTAATAAGAGCGGTTCTGTCAACAGTGTGGGACAGGAAGGAGAGCTGAAGCTGGGATGTCTGGACGATGGCTTTGGATGGGGTTTGGGATTTGTTGTTGTTGTTTCTTGCCAGAAAATTTAAAGTTCAAAAGGTGTGGAAAAGCATATCGATTAGGTCTGGACTGGTCAAATGCTAGACTTATATCTGCGTTTAGCTAATGTTTTACACATGGTCTCTTTGGGCCGAAAAAGCATTGTAGCCCTGGTTATCTAAGGCCGAGGGCCAGCTGCAAGCCCTTCTTTTTCTTGTCTTGTTTTCAAATCATAGCCATTTACTAGTTAGGGCCCATGTGACCCCTGATCTCTAAAGTCCCATTGGCACCTGTGGACCTTTCTGGGTTTTGTTTCTCCCCAAGCCCCCTGCTCCAATTGACGCATTCGCAAGGGAGAGCTGGTGAGCTAAGCTGACCACTGGCCCTTGGGCCTATCTATCTTCTGGTAAGTTTATCAAGTACATTCAGCTCTGCTGATAGAAATTTCTCCCCATTATTTAATTGTCATTAAGAATTATGCTGATATGTAGGGTGTGGTGGCATATGCCTTTAATTCCAGCACCCAGGATGCAGATTTTTGTATGTTCCAAGCCAGCCTGGTCTATATAGCAAGTTTCAGGCCAGCCAGTGCTGCATAGTGAGATCTCACCTTAAAAAACAAACAAACAAACAAACAAACAAACAGGGACTGGAGAGATAGCTCAGTGGTTAAGAGCACTGACTGCTCTTCCAGAGGTCCTGAGTTCAATTCCCAGCACCCACATGGCAACTAACAACCGTTTGTAACTACAAGATCTGACACCCTCACACAGACATACATGCAGGCAGAACACCAATGCACATGAAATAAAAAATAAATAAATTTAAGAAACAAACAAACAAACAAACAAACAAAACAGGTCCGGCAGTGGTGGTAGACACCTTTAATCCCAGCACTTAGGTGGTAAAGGCAGGCAGATTTCTATGAGCTCAGGGCCAGGCTGGTTTACAAAGCTAGTTCCAGGACAGGCAAGGATACACAAAGAAATTCTTGTCTTGAAAAAACAAAAACAAACAAAACAACCACAAAACAAAATAACAAAAGTATGTTGCATTATATAAGCATTTTACATATGTTCTCTTATTCAATCTTTGTGATACACATAATACAGATGGGAAACAGAGGGACAGGAAGGTTATACAATATATCCAGATTCTCAAGGTTAAGATCCTAAATACATTCATGTATAACACATTTTGGGCAAATATAACGGCGGTCTCATAAGAGTACAATGAAGCCGGGAGGTGGTGGCACACGCCTTTAATTCCAGCACTCTGGAGGCAGAGGTAGGCAGATCTCTGTGAGTTCCAGAGGACAGCCTGGGCTACAGAATGAGTTCCAGGACAGGCTCCAAAGCTACACAGAGAAACCCTGTCTCGAAAAACAAAACAAAACAAAACAAAAGAGTACAACGAAGCTGAAACATCTCTCCTTCTCTCATCCCCCATTAGTCCTTCCTCTTCTCCCTTAGGAATAGGAAATGAACGCAGCCTTGCATAGACTAGTCAAGGACTCTACCACTGAGCTACACTACACAGGCCGTACTCAGGAGCTGAGGAATTTCCATCACTTCCTGATGTCCTAGTCTTGGTCATGCTGGTGTAGGCAGACCTTGCCAGGTGTGTGTTAGCACACCACATGTCATTGTGTGCTCTACATAAAGTTTATAAGGAGACACAACTATATTCCTGGTGTTGTAATAACTCGAGAGAGTGCTCTGACTTCCAAGAATGCATGATGGACGGGTCTTTTTCACAGCAGGCTCATCCATGTGATGTTTTCTGTGTCTGTTGTTCAATTATGAGACCAGATGTGGTGACTGGCCATCTAGTCCAACTTATGAGTCTCACGCGGTGGTGAGACTGACTAACCATGCACTCCTCAGAAAGCTTTCCGTCATTACGGGACACATGAGTATACTGTCCAGGCATCTGAATCCCAGGGCTCGGCTCCCAACCACTCTGGGATTCTGCTTCCCTTTGCCATGGATTCTTTCAGGATTTGGGAACTACCAGTGTTTGGGAAAGGGATAAAGATACACACAACTAGTAAAGCTGTTTCGAATCTTCCCAGATACCCATTTATTTGCCAGTTATCTGCTCCCACTCAATTCTTCCGGAGTATAATTTCAATTTAATCAAAGTACCACAAAGTCCCATCCCTAACCAAGAAGCTGTTCGCAAGAATAACTGTAGGGAGAGGGGAAAAGTCAGTTTTCTTCAATGGGGTGACATTGGGTATAGCAGGCACTTGCTCTGGGGCCGGCCTTGTGTTTAGGGAGCAGTTGGCCAACACAAAACAGACTCATGTTTTCTGGTGTGCTTTTTTTTTGAATAATAATAATAATAGTTGTTGTTGTTGTTATTTTAAAGACAGGGTTTCTCTGTGTAGGTTTTGGCTGTCCTGGAGCTCACTCTGTAGCCCAGACTGGCCTCCAACTCACAGAGATCCACCTGCCTCTGCCTCCCGAGTGCTGGAATTAAAGGCGTGCACCATCACTGACCTTTTTTTCCTGAGACATAGAACATGAAGTGAGTGGGGGAAGATTGGGAGGAGTGGGACAGAGGAAAAAATATTACCAAAATATATGATTTCTCTCAATTAAAAAGTTAAAAAAATAAAGTCAAAGTATCAAACTTCAAAGCAGATAGCATTTCCTGGTGATCTACTCCCACCTCCCCCGACCCCAAAGTTCCTGGGGCCCAAGTCTCCTGTAGTCATGTTTGTATTTTAAAACTATCTTCCTGGTTGTTACTAGGTGGGTCCCATGCTCCTCAGCAAGATTCTGAAATCTGACTTGAAGGAGCGGCAGAGTTTCTGATGGGGCTAGACCCGTAGCGTGTACATTCTGTGTGATGTGGAAGCCGAGGGTGGGGGCTGGAGAGAGGGAGGCAGACGGGCAAAGGGGGAGAGTGGGGGATGGGAAGGAGAAAGATGAACGTGAAGTAGATGCCGAGATAGTCAGGTTTCCCCATCACTCGGGCCTTGGTGAAGCAACTTTGTTTCCTTAAATGCCTTCTCCTAAGCCAGGCACAGGGTTCTGTACCTGTAGTCCCAGCACCTGAGAAGAGGGAGCAGGAGGACCTGGAGTTCAAAGTCATCAATTACATAGGCTTAGAGGCTAGCCTGGACTGCAGGAGACCCTGCCTCCAAGACAAAACAAAAGGAACCTAAGACCCTACATTCAGCCCGTACTGACAACCTCCGCTCTACGGGTACAGTCCACACCCCAAGCCCTGTTTGAACTTCTAACTGCATTTTCTAAAGCCAGGCCATTTTCTCTGCTCTTCACTTTGCATTCTACCATGAGGCCAGTCTTTTCAACTCAAAAAACATTCACGGCTCACTAGCGCTTGTGTTTCATGGATCACTAGAGGAAACGTTTCATGATTTAAAAAAAAAAAAAAAAATTGCTGTGGTCAAAGATGCTAGGGAAATCCAATTTTCTCCTTTCTTTTTTTCTCTGTGTAAGAGCCCTGGCCTGCCATCCTGGAACTCACTCTGTAGCCCAGGCTGGCCTCCAACTGAGATCCACCTGCCTCTGTCTCCTGAGTGCTGGGATTAAAAGCATGCGCCACCACTTGGCCAATTTTCCCTTTCAACATTGCTGTGTTTACAAATATATTGAAGGCTGAAGTTACAAATCTTACTCCCTGTCCCCAAAAGCCAAACCCAGCTTGAATTTGTTTTCTTTCCTGGTGTAACACCTACAGCACAGGGAAAAATGTCTTGGGGGGGGGGGCTTTACTCAACATGCATGGTGTGTGGGTTAGCTGATTTGATTTCCCCCTTTGTCCTTATTACCTCCCAAATATCATCCCGTGTTTCTGTCTTTACCTAGCTCCTGCCTTCACACTAAAATGTTTCAATTCCGAGGCAGAGGCCCGGAGAATTCCCTTGCCTTCTGACTTTGTGCATGACCTTCTTGTGGGCTGTGCTCAGCTTTCTTTTTTGACCAGGCGTTGCCCTGACCTGAGAATGTCCTCGGAATTCACTGATAATGGAGGCACTGTCCTGTGCAGACATCTGTGATGGGATCAAAATAGCCTCTGCCTCCTCCTCTTCCCAGACTCTCTGATTTCCTCTCCCGCCCTGGGCTCCACATCACTCCCTTCTTCTCCCTCAGGGAGAAAGTGCTGATGGACTTTGATATCAGAACCTCCTTCAGGAGGCTCAAATGGAGCAGGAGGAGAAGGCAGAGGATCAAAAAGCAGCTGCGCAGGGGTTACGTACAGCTTTCCCGGCTGCAGAAGAAGCGGTCCAGGCCAGCTGCCCTGCTACCGACCAGCAAAGAGGAAGAAAGGAGACTTGAAAGCAGCCAGAAACATAGCAGGAATCCTCATGTTGGGAGCATAAATAGAGGGAAAGGTGTAGCAGGAATCTTAAAAGTTCTTATTAATAAAATCAAACCCGAGGCAAGTTATTGGGGTCCATGCTGGTAGATCAGAGAGACAGAATGAGCCACAGCTATCTCACCTTGCCATTTCCTCAGCTGGTCCTGTTTCCCCAGACTGGAAGCCTCTGAGTCCTCATCCAGAATGTATCTCAGCTGAACTGTGTTGCTCCATAGCCTGAAAGCTTAACCAGCCAAATGCCTAACCAGCCAAAAGCCTCTAGTTTCTGGTCCTCACGCCTTATATATCTTTCTGCTTTCTACCACCACTCCCTGGGATTAAAGGCTGGCTTTCTGGGATTGAAGGCGTGTCACCATGCTTGGCTATTTCCAATGTGGCCTTGAACTCACAGAGATCCAGAGGGATTTCTATCTCTGGAATGCTAGGATTAAAGGTGTGAGTGCCACCATTTTCTAGCCTTTGTATCTAGTGGCTGTCTGTTCTCTGACCCCAGATAAATTTATTAAGGTACACAATATTTTGGGGAACACAATACCACCACAGAAAGGGCTTAAAAAAAAAACAAAACATTATAGGAGGCAAGGTGGTGCATGCTTATAACCTCAGCATTCCAGAACCAGAGGCGAGAGGATTGTCACAAGTCTGAAGCTAATCTGATGTATATATAACGAGTTCCAGGACAAAGTAACAAGACCCTTAAAAAAATATATATTGTGTTTGTGTGTTGTGTTTGGAGGGGAAGTGTGGGGCATCAATCCAGGTTTGTAGCTAGAATCCACAAGTGGAACTTCTGGAACACCCTTGGTGCCCAGTGGAGACATGGGCGCTTCCTGGTCTATGGGACTTAGATTGTAGTCAGACTAGCAGCCGGGCGGTGGTGGCGCACGCTTTTAATCCCAGCACTCGGGAGGCAGAGACAGGTGGATCTCTGTGAGTTCGAGGCCAGCCTGGGCTACAGAGTGAGTTCCAGGAAAGGCGTAAAGCTACACAGAGAAACCCTGTCTCGAAAAACAAAAAAACAAAACCAGACTAGCTTTGGCTGGTTGCCACAGTCCCAGGTGATGAACCCACCTCTTCTGTAGGAGTCCCTAACAATATGGTCCTTAGCTTCCCCCTGTGCTGTGGGCCCAGGGTCCGACATAGCTCTGTAGCACAGGACTGCCCTCCCCATTCATGGTTTAACTTGATTTATGCTGACTGCAGAGAGGCTGCTTACGTAACAGTGGCGTCTTAGAGAAAGTCTATGTTGGCAGCCAGCCTTGAGGCTGGAATTCTTGTGGGAAAAGGGAGACATGGCCTCCAGAAGACCTCTGTTAGAGTGTCAGTGGTGGGGCCAGGCAAGCAGAACCGTTAACTTGTCTTCACCCGAATGGTCCTGGGACTCTGATGACCCGGGTCTGCCCAGATGTGCTCAGAGTAGTCACAGAGGGAAATGGCAGAAGGGTTTCTTTTTCAAAGATCTAACTCACGGCATGGGAAAGATTGCTCAGTGGTTAAGAGCACTGGCTGCTCTTCCAGAGGTCCCACATTCATTTCCCAGCACCTATATGATGGCCCATAACCACCTGTAACTCTAGTTTCTGATGGGCTTCTGGCCTTTCTGGGCAACAGGCATGTACGTGGTACAGATATAAATGCAGGCAATTATTCATACCCATAAAATAATAAAAGGTTTTTTCCAAAGGACTATTGAATAATGTTGAGGGGGTTGCTTGGGTTTCATCCTCAAAAATTTATTGACTCATTTATTTTTCAGACAGGGTCTCCTGTATCCCAGGGTGACTTTAAACTTCCGGTGTAGCCAAACTGATTTTTTGATCCTCCTGCCTCCACCTCCAGAGTCCTGAGATTATAGACATGCTCTACCATGCTAGGTTTTGGCAGTTCGGAGGATTGAGGCCAGAGCTTTGTGCACACGCTCTGTTAACTGAACTGCACCCCCAGTGTCTTAGTTAGGGTCACTGTTGCTGTGATAGAACACCGTAACCAAAAGCAACTTGGGGAGCAAAGGGTTGCCTTCCCTCGGTTTCATATCACAGTTCACCATTAAAAGCAGTCGGGGCAGGAACTCAAACAGGGCAGGAACCTGGAGGCAGGAGCGGATGCAGAGGCCACGGAGGAGTGCTGCTTACTGACTTGCTCACTATGGCTTGCTCAGCCTGTTTCCTTATAGAACCCAGGACCCTGTTTCCTTATAGAGCCCAGGGGGTAGCCCTACTCACAATGTGCTGGGACCTCCCCCATCAATCACTAATTAAGAAAATGCCCTGCAGGCTTGTGTACGGCCAGATCTGATGGAGGCATTTTCTTAATTGAGTTTCCTCTCCTCTCGGATGACTTTAGCTTGCGTCACATTGACATAAAACCAACCAGGCCACCCAGCTCATCATCCCTCATAGCTCCTGAAGTAGGCCTGTGTGTTCCTCTAGCTGTATTCAACCGTCACAGGCAGAGACAGACAACGACCAAGTCTGCTTTCACGACAGCTGGATATGACAAAGGGAAGCGCAAACGGTTGAGGGCATGCCGTGGGGCCACGCGGGTGTCATGGCCGACCATGGAACTGATTCCGGGTCGGGAAGGGAGCGGAAACAACAGAAGGGGAGGGCACAGTTAAGGGTGGAGGGACTAGGAGGTGAGGCGGGCTGAGGGGGTCAGAGGAGGGGTGCAGTGAGGAGATGAAAGATAGGCTGCTGTAAGAATGGGTACAGAGAATTGGGATCATGAACGAGGTGCCATTGTCGGCAGTCACAGGCATGGGTTGAGTTCAATGGACAGGCGGAGAGGAGTTCAATGGACTTGGAGGTTGGACGCGGGCAGGGTCATTTATATGTATGTATTGAAGTCACCACTAAAGTAAAATGGTGTGAAAAGGCCAAGAGTAGAGGAAAACTAGGATCTAATAGACTAGAAAAATGATCTCTGGGGGACCAGGAGAAGGCAGTAGTGGTTTATATAACCCGACGACATAAATTCAACGTAGCGTGTAAGGGTGACGGAGGAGTAAAGAGAAACGTAGCAGGCGACAATGAGGAGTAAGGTCACCTGACTCATCCATGTCCAGGTCCAGCGGTGGGTTATGAGAGAAAAACACCCTCTTCCTGTCTGAGAAGAGGGTGAGAGAGGCCAGGAGGGGTATTGTGAGAAATAGGTGGTAGGCTTAGAGACTAGACTGAGGGTCAAGGACATTAGCCCACTGTAGTGGATATCTGTTCTATGACCCTGAAGCGCAGCCCTAGAGGCCAGCAGGTAACTGCTCTACCTGCCTATGGCCTTGAAGTACCTGCCCCTGGCGTGTGGCCTCTTGGCTACCCTTAAGACCTGAGATGCACAGTTCTCTTTTCTCCCTAGTGGGTTTGGATGCGGGACTGACTGAGACGGCCGGAGAGACTGTACTCCAGCGTTCCAGAACCTTCAACAATTGTGTTCTGTACAGTGAGATTGTCTCCTATTGTCTCCGCTAATAAATTCCTTTGCCTTTAAGGGGACTCCGCCGACTTCTCACATCAGCCCACCTTGGATTAGGAACTCCAAAAGGGCAAAGAGGAAGGGGTTCAGGATTGGGCATGGAGTGGGACAGGGTGGGGGAGAGCTACTCAAGAGTGGGATGTTAGCAAGCTGGGAGCCAGGGTGATCTTAGGACCCACGAGCTGGACAAGGCAGATGGTGGTGGTGAGTCTGAGCGTTGGGGTTCAGGAGCTCTTCTCCATTTGTTAATTGGGGGAATGTGAGGAAAAGCCCACCATGGAAACTCTCCGCAGGGGTCTCGAAGCTTCTTGTCTGTCTACTCTCCTTTTCATGGTCTCAACAGTTGGGACGCTTCTGACTCTGACACATTAACCACTGGCTTTAAAGAAGGTCGGACAGGTATGTTTTTCTTCCTGACTAATGAGTTTCCTGTTCTAGAATCACCACATCTGCCCCTCCCCCCACTTCACTGTGCACATCCGGGGCTCTGTGGACACACATGGGCCGTTGCTAAAAAAACGGTCTATTGCATTCAAATAACCAGAGCTGAAATCCTCCCCGATATTAGGGCAGACCAAGGCCGCCGGAAGCCCCAGTCTGGCTGAGAGCTTACCTCCCACACCTCCATGCAAAACCTTGACTCACAGGGGACTCACCAGCCCCCATCCTGAGGAGTTATGGACAGCTGACGGCTCCTGGGACTGGAGAGTCAGTTTTCTTTACGGAAATGACCCCTTGTAGGTCAACCACGCTCTAGTGGATGGCCCCACCCTCATGGGCAGCTCAAATTGGGGCTTAGTGAATTCTTAAAAGCAAAGATCTTTCCTCACTCTGCTCCTTTCTGCATGCACAATAAACTGCTTTGGCAGGAAAAACCTTTGACTTAAGGGAAGAGGTGTTTTTTTTTTTTTTTTTTTTTGATCGATGTTTCAGAGAGCTCAGCTACTCACCATCTTGGTAAATGAGAGTGTGTGCTTCACCTCCAGGCATTCCCTCGTCCATTACCCGGGGCACTTCCGGGACAGGGGAAGGACCTGGGGTCAGTAAGTAAGTAAGCAGAGCTTTCTGCTTGCACTGACTTGCATGAGGGAGAACACAAGGTCTTAGGAGGGAGGGGATGTTTCTGGTGCTGGCTCCAGCGTCAGGGCAGCCCCCTGAGCAATGATTTCTCATCTGGTGGTTTTCTAGAAGCCCAGAACCTTCCGCTGTGCTCTGGCATCACCCGACACCTTGTTTTCAAGAGTCATGTTTTCTCTCCTTAACACATCTCGTTGTCTTTAATCGGCCCTCAGGAAAAGCCCTTCACACCAGGATGAAGCGCGTAGACAGAGGGGGACTTGTGAGTGATCTTTCCATTTCTGTGTGACGTTTCAGCAGAGCGGCCGAAAGAGACAGGATGGGAGAGCAAATCTAAGTAACGTGTAGAGGGCACGGCACTGTGGCCAGATCTACAGATTTGGGGGAAGCAGCTAAACAACTTAGGGAGGCAAGGGTTTATTTCCCCCCCAGTTCCATAGACCAGTTCATCATCAAAAGCAGTCAGGGCAGGAACTCAAACGGGGCAGGAACCTGCAGGCAGGAGCTGATGTAGAGGCCATGGAGGGGTGCTGCTTACTGGCTTGGGTTTTTTTTTGTTTTTGTTTTTGTTTTTTGAGACAGGGTTTCTCTGTGCCGCTTTGCACCTTTCCTGGCACTCATTCTGCAGCCCAGGCTAGCCTCGAACTCACAGAGATCCGCCTGTCTCTGCCTCCTGAGTGCTGGGATTAAAGGTATGTGCCACCACCGCCAGGCTCTCAGCTTGTGTTCTTATAGAACCCAGGACCACCAGCCCAGGGATGTCCCCACCCACAATGGGCAGGGCCCTTTCCCGTCAGTCACTAATTTTAAGAAATATCCTACAGCTGGGTCTTATGGAGATGTTTTTTTTCTCAACTGAGGTTCCCTCCTTTCAGAACACTCTAGCTTGTGTCAAGTTGACATAAAACCAGTCAGCACAATTAACCCCTTGTAAACTTGATACACAAACACATCACTGTGAAGCCATAGCCCTTCCTTTCCTGTTCTTCCCCCAAGGTCACACATTATTATCAACATTACAATATAAACATTCTACTTTTCAAGGGGGTGGATTGTTGAGACAAAGTTTCTCTGGGATTTAATCCCTCTTCTGGATTAAAGGTGTGCGCCACTGGCCGGGCGGTGGTGGCGCATGCCTTTAATCCCAGCACTCAGGAGGCAGAGGCAGGTGGATCTTTGTGAGTTTGAGGCCAGCCTGGTCTACAGAGTGAGATCCAGGAAAGGCGCAAAGCTACACGGAGAAACGCTGTCTCGAAAAACCAAAAAAAAAAAAAAGTGTTCGCCACCACTGCCTGGCCTAAATATTCCAAATTTTAAAAATTTCATAGTCTTTAAAAATTCAGCCTTTTTAAAATAACCAGTCTTTCTTAAAAATCCAAAGTATTTTAAAATTCAAAGTCCTTTCAACTGTGGGATCCTGTAAAATAAAAAATAAAGTATTTTCTTACTCCAAGAAGGGAAGAACCAGGGCACAGTCACAATCTGAACAAAGCGGAAACCAAACCCCAACAGTATAAATAGCTCAGTGTTCAATGTCTGGGATTCACTCACCATCTTCTGGGCTCCTCCAAGGGACTTAGGTCACTTCTCCGGCTCTGCCCTCTGCAGCACACACAGCTTGTCTTCTAGGCTCCAGCTGGCTCCACTCCACGGCTGCTGCTGTTCTTGGTGGTCATCCACGGTACTGGCATCTCCAAAAATGCTGGAGTATCTTGCTGCAACTGGGATGCAGCTTCACCAATAGCCTCTCCTGGGCTCTCTTCAGGGACTCAGGCCCAGCCACACAGTGTCAAGACTTAGCTGCTCTTCATGACCCTTTTCATGCCTTCAAAACCAGTACCACTGGGTGGCTCCCCCAGCTCCCAACAGAGTTTCTCTGTGTAGCTTTGGCTGTCCTGGAACTCGATCTACAGACCAGGCTGGCCTCGAACTCACAGAGATCTGCCTGCCTCTGCCTCTTAAGAGCTGGGATTAAAGGCGTGCGCCACCACCGCCCAGCACTTGGGTGACTCTTATACTACCAACCAAGTTCAGCTGCCAGCAGGACCATAGCATCTGGGGAGGAAACACTCGCCAGAAGACTTCACCTCAGTGATGCTGGTCTCTTCTTAATCGTAGCTGATTCTTCAGCTCCAGCTGACCAGCATGCATTACCCCAGCAAAGCAAGGTTTTTCTTTATTGGTTCTGGTCTCTTGTTAATCACAGCCGATTCTTCAGGCCCAGCTGACCAGACACCACGGATTCTTCACATATAAGGCCCGGTAGGGTCTCTGCTTCCCTCTGAAACTTCACAGGCCAGGGCTCCATGCTCTGCACTGCTCTCAGCATTTTCCAAGCTCCTGTGGAATATAGTTCACAGAGATTTCAACCCTCAATGGCTTTTCTAGTCCAACGGTCTTCCACAGTCCTCCCCAAAACAACATGGTCACGTCTATCACATCAATACCCCACTATCCTGGCACCAACTAGTCAGCACACCTGGGCCACCTCTCCCAAACCCAGCTTTACCCAGTTGCCTGTAGCTCTTTGTGTGGGGTTAAGGCCCTCTTGCATGGGCCTTTTCCTGTATGTACAGGTTGGCATCTTCTTGGTGTCCTCCCTGGTCAGCTCACCGTGGGGCAGTCATGTTGGTGAGACGTGATAGGGCGTAGCTGCTGATGTTCCTAGGAGGCACAATCTCAGAACGAGCTGTTAGGATTCTGCCACGTCAGCCGTATGACCGCACATGCGCAGTTCAGTAGCTAAGCCAGGGGTCTTACGTCATCTGTGCACTGAGTGATTACGTAATGCGTGTGGTGTGGTCACGCAACCAGCGCATGCGTGGCATAGCTCCATGAGCCCACCTGGGTGTGTGCAGGGAAATCCTTAAAAAGCCGGTCACAGACTCCACACTTAATCCACACACGGCTCTGCCCCAGGCCTGGCCCTGCTCTCTTCTGTGTCCCCTCTTCCTCCTAATAAAGCTCTGACACTGGGTTTTGTTGTGTCTCGTGCCTCGTGCCCTCTCTCACACGGAAACCAGCACCTCTTATTATTTTTAAAACCAACACAAACTCCTTGATCCTCTGGCTCTTACCCATCTTTCCATCCCCTCTTCTGGTTTCCTGAGCCTTTGTAGATGTATCCACTGGGACTGGGCTCCTCCATAAGTCTGCGTGTTGATGGGTTGTAGTTTTTCTACCGTGGGCTCTGTCTGTTGTAAAGAGAAGTTTCCCAGATTGGGGATTTAGCTCAGTGGTAGAGCGCTTGCCTAGCAAGTGCAAGGCCCTGGGTTCGATCCTCAGCTCAAAAGAGAGAGAGAGAGAGAGAGAGAGAGAGAGAGAGAGAGAGAGAGAAGTTTCCTTGATGAGGGTGAAGACTACACTTATCTATAGATATAAGAACCAACGTTTACAGGTTATTGTTAGGGATTCTGCTGGTTTAGTAAGTTAGTGGTCGTAGATTCCCCTCCAATAACCATGACTTCCCCAGCACTCATTAGGCTAGCTGGGTTTCCAGTACCAGGCATAGTATCTCTCTTCTTGATCAGGTCTTAAGTCCAACTAGAGAGCCGTTGGTTACCACCAAGGTATGTACCACTACTGCATCTGTGGGTATCATTGTGCCATGATGGTTTGCAGATGTGATTCGTAGGCATCGTAGCTGGGGGGTACCGTCTCCCTCCTCTGGAAGCTTGCCAGCACCTTCTGGTACCATGGAAGCTAGAATCAGGGAGGGGGTATTCAGTTCAGTTCCAGCTCAGGGGTCCTGGGCCCTCTTTCTGAAGTATATGGTGTCTTCAGCAATCGGGACTCACCAACCAGAAAAGGGTATTTTGTTGCTGTTGTTGTTTGTTTTTCTTGGAGGCAGAGAGGATCACTGTCTTGCCCTGGTGCTCTAGAACTTGTTAGGTAGACCAGGCTGGCCTCAAGATTACAGAGATCCACCTGCCTCGGCCTCTTGAGTGCTGGGATTAGAGATATGTGCCTCCATACCCAGCATTTAAAAACAATTTTAAAATTGCCTTAGAAAATAATGGGTTTCCATGTGGGGGTTTCGTGCATATTTATTTTTTTGTTGCTCTATCCCTAATGCTTTCTCCTTCTCGGTCTCCCTGTTCCCACTTCACCCACTGCCAGGATCCCCTTCCACTTTCCTCTCTTGTCTTCTCCCTCCCCCTCGTCTGAGGACCTTCCCCCCCCCACCAGTTTCACTGGTCCTTTCTTAGTTTCCTGGCCTTACTATTGTCCATCTTAGCAAAAATACCCTTGGTCTGCCCTGTGCTCACAGGAAGGGCTGTCCTGCTTCTGATTCTGACCTCGATATTCACCAAGGTCTGAGTCCATGTGGAATTCTGCTACTAGAGACACTTCATTTCACATGCTGTGGCTACAGAGCAGGTTTTCTGGGTTCTCCCGGAAAGCCATCAGGTTCAGTGACTATGGTCCAGGTAGACTGGGAGCATAGTGTGAAGGTCTTTGAACCCACAGAACTCCAGAGAAACCAGGAATGTTCAGCACATAGGACTGTCTTTCCAGCGGGAAAGATGAAAAAGCGGTTCTTCCATCCAGAAAGCCGAGAATTGGAAGTGATTAACAGTCTGGTGATCTGTGTTATCTGTTGTTGGGCCAGGCCATATCAAGCTCTTACAACCAAGACGGGAGGTGGTGGCTAGTAATATAAATGACCCTTATAGCCAGAGGCTCCCCCGAGCTCCCGGCATCCAGGACCAGAGGTGGCTAACGGTCCAAATGAGTTCTACATTATCTGTATAGCTGAGACCAGGCCAGACCCTTAGGCCCTTTAGCTAGCACATGCAGTGTATCTCTAGAACCCATCTTTTTGGAGGAAATGGCATGTACCCTGAGCTGAGTTTCAATGTAATTACACATTTCCTTGTGAACCGGGCATTGTATCACACCAGGAAACTTCTTTTCAAATTGTGCTGGGCTTAAATACCCTGGGAATAAACCACCTGTTATTAGACGCCCCGAAGTCTAATCCAGGTGAAGTCAGTCTGTACTGGGTTTTCATTCTTATCTCTGGTTCACTTCCTTGTATGATACCTGCAGGGAGGGATCCCCTTACAGTTGGGTCCGCTAGAGGCAGCTGCTTGCCATAGGAAGGTCATCCTCGTGAAAGACAGCCCAAGACTTCAGGGAGTCATTTCCAGTTTAGAGAAACGGTCGGGGCTACTATCCCTCAGCACATGGCCCTGGAACAAGATGCTGGGGTTCAGGTCTCCTTGCTAGCTGAGTGTCCATCAGAAGTTACTTAGCCTGTATGTCCCCCAGTAGCAATCCCCTCAAGTTTCTCTGTCTCTGTCTCTGTCTCTGTCTGTCTGTCTCTCTCTCATTTCCCTAATTCAAAGTCTGTTTCCTAGGGTGGCCTTGAACTCATCACCACTCTCTTCTCTCAGCCTCCCAAGGGCTAGAATCTCATCTTCCATTTTTACCTCCGTAACATGGGGAGTTAACAGTACCTTCTAGGGAGGATTCAATGCTCGCAGTGGTCCCCCCCCCCCCAGCCGTGTCTAGAGCCAGCTCTCACAGCGGAGGAGAGATGGGACTGTATTTTTAGAAGACTTACCCACTCTCCTTTAAATAGGGATTTACTTATCTAGTTAAAGTTTATTTTTGCAGCCCCATTTGAAGACCGGTGCTGTGGAGCCATTCTATTTATCTCCGAGCTGCCCAGCTCCCTCGGGCCTTCCTCCAAGCCGGCAGGCTGCTGAGCACCCTACGGGAAACCGGTGTCTGGGTCCCCCAGCCTCCGTGGTGGGCCCTTCCTAACTCCCGTTTCCCCTCTGCCGGAGCTGAGAGGAAACGGGACCCTCTTGAATGGCATGGACTGTATCTCACCCAACTCCAGACCTAGCAGAGCCAGTTCAGAAAGTCCCACTACACTGCCACCAGCTTGCTGGGGCAAGCAGCCCTCATTATCTGGTGGAGTTACCTCCCTCCTTTAAATATACTTTGCAAAGCTTTGGCCCTAGTAGGTCTGCTACCTCCGATCAGAAATTTAGTGTCGTATTTTATCTTTTCGACATAGAGGCTCATGTACCCCGGGCTGGCCTTGACCTGGCTGTGTAGCAGAGGATGGTCTTGAACATCTGAACCCTCCTGCTCCTACCTTCTGATTATAGATGAAGACCCCCACATCTGGTTTATGGGGCACTGGAGCTTGAACCTAGCTAGGGCTTAGGCTGGCTAGGAAAGCACTCTACCAATTGAGTTACATCCCTGTCCTCCTCTCCCCTTTTAAACTAAAGGCATTTCTCACCCATTCATGCTGTTTTGTTTTGTTTTGTTTTCGAGACAGGGTTTCTCTGTGTAGTTTCGGTGCCTATCCTGGATCTCGCTCTGTAGCCCAGGCTGGCCTCGAACTCACGGAGATCTGCCTGCCTCTGTTTCCCGAGTGCTGGGATTAAAGGCGTGCGCCACCGCCGCCCTTCTCACCCATTCAAAGAGCACCCTCCATTTCTTAGAGACCCTGCCACCTCCAGCACACCCTGGAGGTCTGAACAGATTGAGAGAGGAAGGAAAGGCACTTGTGAGTTAGGGAGGCAGGCCCAGGGCAGAGGACAAAGGCTCAGGTGGGCCCCTGAGAGGAAAACCTCTCTTGGGGAAAGAGAGGAAACCCAGGCCTCTGATACGGATGAAGTTCTCAGCCCCTCACTGCAGAGAGACTGGTTTGCCGCACTCCGATGGCCGGAAGTGCCTGGCCCAGTAGCCCACGGGTGGGGAGCTGCTGCCCCGGAGCTCAGGCCGCATGCTGCTGGGCGCGGATATTTATAGCATTTGCCTCTCTGATTCTGTTTCCACCTGGATATAGGCGGCCTGAGGCTGCCGCGTGTGTGGGGACTGTGGAGGGCACACATCGATGTAAGGGGCTGCTGCTTGGCCTTGAGCTCAGTGGTTAGGCCTGGTGAAACCCGGGGCTTTCCAACGAACTCCTGGTGTCCCAAGCTGCAGCGGCTGTGGGCGGGGTGAGGTAGGTGTGGGTGGCCAGGGACCTGTCTCGGTTTCCTCCCCGCCCTGGCAGTCACGGTCGGTCGTCTCTGCAGCAATTCGGAAGGGTTAAAGACCAAACAGACCACAAGGACTTTTCTTTGTAGCAGGAAGAGAGGGTCCCAGGAAGGTCGTGCGGCAATCATCTTTTCAGACACAAAACTACCGACTCCACGTTTGCAGACCGGTTATCGCCATCGGCACCTTCAATTTTCCCTAACCGTCACCACCTGTCTGGCTGCTGGCAGACGGCAATGACATCATTTAAAAATATAGAAGTAACTGACCTCTCTGCCTTCCAGACAGTGATTGCAGCTCAGAGGGTAATGCTTAAAAGCAATGGGGACTCGACTTTCGGGAACTTTAAAGCTACACAAACAAACACACAAAGCAAAACAAAACCAAGTAACCAAAAACCGAGGGCACAGGCTGGGCATTGTAGCTCACCGTGTGTCATTCCAGTACTAGGGGAACTGAGGCAGGACTGCTCACGTGTTCGAGGCCAGCCTGGGAAACTTTGACAAATGCAAATAAATAAATGAGGAAGGAAGGAAAGGGGGGGGGGAGACAGAGAGAAAGAGAGACAGAGAGAGAAAAGGGCGCAAAAGTGAGAACCCAGTCGAGAGAGCAGGCCCAGCAGGAGTCAGCCACCTACACAGGTCTGTGAGTGTAAAGCCTGCCTCGACTGTCCCACGGACAAGCCAGGCTGGAAAGAAGCCAGCACAAGCTCGTGTGAGGGAAGTAACATAAAGAACAGTAGCGATGACCTAGAGGACGAAAATACAGCTGACACTTGTCCCCGCCTTTCTTTTTCCCACTTAACCTTGTCCCAACCCAGATGACATAGGCCAGGGTCAGGGTCACCACTGCACAACGCGGCGGGGAAACTGAGGTTTGGGAACTAGGTTAAGGAGCTCGGAGCTCCAGACCCAGAGGCACGGCCCTCGCGTGGGCGCTGTGGCCACCCCGGCTTTTCCAGGAGGGCTGGGGACAGGTTCTGGCACCGCAGTGGCACAGGTCTCAAGGCTGCGGCTGGAATTCCAGCCACTTTAGTGGCCCCGGGACGTGGGGGCGGCTTGGCCGGGATCGGGGGGCAGCACGGCGAGGCTGGGGGGCAGCTGGCAGTCAGCTGGTGACCGGGGGGCCCCTCGCGGGAAGCGGCGGGAAGGCGAGCAGGCCACATACCGCGCGGCGCAGAGGAAATAGCTGGAATTCCTCCCGCCGCGGCGCCGCGCTCGCTCGGGCAGCCCGGGCACGCGCAGCCTGCGGGGAGGGCCCCGGGGCGCGCGCCCGAGGTCCGCGTGCTCGTCCCCGGCCCTGGCTCGGGAACTGCTTTCCCATCCCATCCCCAGCGAGCGCTCCAGCCACACTCCCTGCCAGCATCTTGGTCCTCTGTGCCGGGACGGGGAGAGGGAGAGGAGGGAAGGGAATGGGATGGGGATGGATGGGGATGGGTGGAGGGGACGACAATTGGAGAGAGGCACCGCGCACGAAGGGGCAGACTCCCTGGGGCCAGCCAGGCCTCCTGCCTGTTGGTCTCTGGCTCAGGCCTGTGAGGTGACAGGGTGTCCACGAAGGCCCGTTGCGCAGTGGTCCATCTTCCCCCGCATCCCCTACGGCCCCTCCAGATGCTGCCCTCTGCCCTCCAGCAAAGGAGATGGCTTGAAGGTCTGGACCAGCACCAGGGTGTGGGCTCCCACAGGTGCCAGCCTAGGCCTTTGGAAAGCTGTGGCCAGTGATGTCACCAAATGTTGTAGGTCCTTTCCCTCTGGGCTTCGAAGTCCTTGAGGTAGGGAGTTCCTGCTTTGGGGTGGAAGGGATGAGGCTAGACCCTCAGGTGGAGACAAAGGGAGGGCAATGAGGGATTGAAGTGAGTACCGAACCTGGAACCCTCTCTGCACAGCGCTGTAGAGAAGGGGATGGAAACTTTTTGAAGAGGCAGCTGAGAAAGCTCCCCTCTTCTGAACTGAACCAAAGTTGACCAGGTTGGGGATTAAGAGGTGGGATGGTGGATGGAGGACCCTATGGGGCCCACCTAACTTTTCCTAGGAGCTGGGCCCGGGTTGCTTGGAACAGGGGCCGACTGATCTGGGCCCTCTCTACTTTCCCTTGGGATGATTGGTTCAACTGATAATAGCATCTGAGCTGGTGAGATGGTTCAGCAGGTACAGGTGCTTGAAACCAGGCCTGATGATCTGAGTTCAAATCTCAGGACCCCACGTTGTGGAAGCAGAGACCACTCATACACACAAAATGCTCATGGAGCGCTCACGTCTTCTATGGTCTATGAATTCTTCCCCGACCACCAGAATTCATCTTTTACTCTGTCAGTTTCCATGGCTTATATGATCGTTCCTTCCACGCTGGATTGTGAACAGGTGCTTTGAAGTTTATCTTCCTGATTAGATAATAGCTTTACAAAGGCAGGGACCCTCTGAATCTCATATGCCTTCGGGGACCTACCATCCTGTAGAGCGTTAACCTTACGGCAAAGACCGCTTAAATGCTTGTTGAGCGATTGAGAAGGACCAGGAGGAAATTGGGCTGGCCCAATACAAACAACAACATAGGCCAGAGGCAAGTCTGGCCAACACTGAGCCAGCATACACAGGGTACCTGCTACCCAGATCCAGGACAGGAAGGTGGGGTCCTGAGTGCTAGTCACTGTCACTCCCAAGAAGGCCAGGATTCTAACCTCAATGTCACCCTGATTTACATACATTCCCGCCCTAGCTCTTGGTTCTGATTTCAGCTTATGGACAATAACCTGATTTTCTCATCCCCTTCACCTCCACATTCTCAATACTCCTGGACTGCCTCGAAGGTTCTGATTTCACACAAATTGGTGCTGCTGGGTTTTATAAAAGTGATCTAGTCCAAGACTAGGGACACAGATGGCTTTTTGCCGAACTGTCTACCCGTACGTAGGGCAGGGTGGCTTCAACTTCAAAGCAGGGTGGACCTGGAGTTTCCCCAGACTGACCCACATTGCCTGAGTCCCAGTGAGCAACTCCACCCCACCCCACCCCCCAAGCCTTCCAAGAAGCCAGACAAAGGGCAGGAGAGGGACTCTCCTCTGAGTAAGTTCCCCCACTGGGGCCCTGGGAGAAAACAGGAGGCTGAAGCCAGGCCCCATCCTAACGCATCTGCCCCTGTCCTGGGTACAAGACATCATTTCCAGAACTGCCCCAGACACTCAGCGGTGAGGAGCAGGCCCAGGCAGCCTTGGCAGATCGATCCTTCAGACGTGGCCAGCTCACAGCATCAACAATGGTTCTGGGAATTTGGGCTCTCAAAACCCCTACATTTTTCATAAGAAAGAGGAACAGATTTTGGCATCTTTACTCTCCAAACAGGAACTGACCAAGACAGTGACCTCTGGTAGTCACTTCCTCATCCAGGGTTCACCAGGGAGGTAGGCTTCCTCAGCCCTCTGTTTTCCTCCAGGGATCGGTGGGCATAGGAGCCCCAACAGGGGAGAGCAGGGAATGGATGCCGAAAGAATGTAGGGGTGGTGGTGGGGGGTGGGAGGAGAGAGGTTTCTGAGGACTGAGGACTCCAGAAGCCTGATGGGGCAGAGTTAGGGCTAGGGGGTACCGGGCATGGAGTTGTTATTTTTATCTTGTCATGGAAAGAGCATAACCACTGTGACCTCTTACGGGGGTCACGGTTTCTTGGACCTGGGCCGGGTGTGGATTCTGGGGTAGGAGAGAGGAAAGGAGCGGCCTTTGGGCTAGAGCAGGAGAGCAAAGCGAGCCCACTTAGGGTGCTGAGAGGGTGGGTGGCAGTGGGGACCAAGGCCTGAGAGGAGGAGCAGGCAACATCAGAGGGGGGCCTCTGAGCTGCGAGGAATTCCCCAGAGGGTCCTAGGAGGCCTTGACTCTTGACCAGGGCTCCTATGACAAAACCAGTTCAGAGGAAGGCATGAGGCCATGGGGAAGGCTGGGGGGACCTGGTGGGGGAGGGGGGGGGGAGGGGGGGCATGCAGTCTGCAGCCATGTGATGGCGACTCACCCAGACCATGAACGTGTTTCACATTCCTGGCTCCTCAGGGTGGGCAGCTGGAGGGACTGGTCACTGTGAGCAGGTCTCTGTTGGCCCAAGTTCTTGCTGTGAGGCTGAGTTTTTGTGCACCCATGGGAGCTAAAAGTACCACGGGTTTACAGTCAAGTGAGGACATCCATGTTACCAGATGGAGTGAATGATTGTCCGTGGGCAAGGAGAGGCTTCCTCCGTTCTGGACTGGCTAGTGAAGGGCGCCTGTGGTGGTGGACAGGGTGAGCGGAGGTCGCAGGTCACCTCTGAGACAGGTGAGAGGAGGTGGGCTATAGATGGAGGCAGACGTGTGTTTGTATGTGGAGGCCAGAGGCTGACATCATCTATCACTTTCCACTTTCCACTTTATTATTATTATTATTATCATCATCATCATTATTATTTTTTTAAATTTAGTTATTTTTTATTTTATGTGTATGATCGTTTTTGCCTGCGTATGTGCATGATGGGTTGGGGAGACACCAGGAGTCTGAGATTCTGTGGGTCAGTAGGGTGTTCCTCAGCAACTCCCGTTCTGGGGTACCTTGCGTAAGCTCACACCCCTCACACTGGTGGGGAGAAGGGGGTAGCAGGAAAAGGAAAGATCTGGGGAGCTCTTTAGCCTGGCGGAGTCTGAGATGCCACAGAAGACTTTTGTCTCTCAGCAAAGGACAGAGGAGGTTGTGCTGGCCGTCAATGTTCAGTGAGCTTTATTTCTCTTCCCAGGCTCTAAGAATCCAGAGATGGCATTTCCCCCAGGTCCCACATACACAGGTATCAAAGTCATTCAGAAGGTCAGTGTCAGCGGCCCATTGTGAGCAGGCAGGGCCTTCTGGGTGCCAGCAAAGGCCACGTTCATTTATTTATTTATTTTCATTTTTCTTTATTAAGAAATTTTCTACTCACTCCATATACCATTCACAGATCCCCCCTCCTCCCCTCCCCCAGCCCTCTTTCCCAAGCCACCCCGCATCCCTACATTCCCCCAAATTAAGGTCTCCCATGAGGAAGGAACAGGGACAGAGTCTATTGTTTTATCATCTCGCCTTGTTGACCGCTCGGTGACTTCAAGACTTCTCTCGGTGTGACTGTGAAATCCACTTCCTGGGAGGTCTTTGCTGGTCTGCCAGCCTCTCTACTTCTCATTTTTTTTCTGGCTCCCTGTGTCTCCCATAGAGTAAACACTTCAACAATTTGCTATATGGTGTATGTGAATACGTGTGTGGTTGCTGTGCTGTACCTGTTTGTGTATCTCTCTGTGTGTGCGTGCACTGTACGAGTGTGTGCGCTGTACGAGTGTGTGCGCTGTACATGGATGTGTTTGTATGTGGAGGCCAGAGGCTGACATCATCTATCACTTCCCACTTTATTATTTTTTTTTAAATTTAGTTATTTTTAGTTTATGTGTATGATTGTTTTGCCTGCGTATGTGCATGATGGGCATGCCTGGTGTCCTCAGAGGTCTCCGAAGAGCACTGGAACCCTTGAAACTGGGGTTATAAACTATTGTGAGCCAAAAAATCAAATTTGGGTTCTCTCTAAGAGCAGTAATTGCAGCTGGGCGGTGGTGGTGCACACTTTTAATCCCAGCACTGGGGAGGCAGAGGCAGTCGGATCTGTGAGTTGGAGTTCAGCCTGGTCTACCGAGTGAGTTCCAGGACAGCCAGGACTACACAGAGAAACCCTACCTCGGAAAATAAATAAATAGGAAAATAAACAAACAAATAAATAAGGAGCAGCAATTGCTTTTAACCACTGAGCCATGGATTCAGCCCCTCCACCTTAGTTTCCGAGTCAGGGTCTCACTGAAGCCAGAGCTCACCAGTTTGGCTACACTGGCTACCTAGAGAGCACCTGGGGGATCTGCTCATCTCAGCACTGAATTACCAGTGTGCTCTGTTCCTAGTCTTTTACATGGGTGCTCGGTATCCAAACGGGCTCTTGTGCTTACAGGGCAGACACTTCCCTGATTTAAGACATCACCCCAGTCACTACGTATCTTCTGTCTTTAATTTGTTAGAGATTATGCTGGGCAGGATGATTCAGTGGTAAGTAATGCTTCTGCCTGAGCTAGATGAACACCCTTCTCCCTGTTAAGTCTGGAGATCTTTCTAAAGCCTAGTAGGGTCAGAGGCGCAGCTTTGTAGGAAGAGAGTAGCATTTTCCTCGCTAGGTGTGATTTTGTGGCGCCACCTGCTGGCAATAGACAGATATAGTCATCCCGAGTTTTGCATGACTGTACCTATAAAGTTCAAGGCCAGCCTGGACTACATAGTGAGTTCCAGGAACGATACAAAGCTACACAGAGAAACCTTGTCTCAAAAAACAAAAAAAAAAAGAAAGAAAGAAAGAAAGAAAGAAAGAAGGAAGGAAGGAAGGAAGGAAAGAAAGAAAGAAAGAAAGAAAGAAAGAAAGAAAGAAAGAAAGAAAGAAAGAAAGAAAGAAACCAAGTATTGGGGATGGAATGATGTTTCGGTGGTTAAGACCACAGGCTACTCTTGTAAAGGACCTGGGTTTGGTTCCCAGCACCCACGTGGTAGCTCATAGATGCCTGTAATTTCAGTTCCAGGAGGGATCCAAGACTCTCTTTAACTCCATGGGCACCAGAACCGCATTTGAGCATATGTACAACATACATACACATAACATAAAAACAAATACATTTTTTCTTTGGTTCTTTTGAGACAGAATTTCTCTGTCTAACTCTGGCTGCCCTAAAACTCACTCTGTAGACCAGGCTGGCCTCAAACTCAGTCAATCCCTGAGTGCTGGGATTAAAGGTGTGCACCACCACTACCTGGCCACAACAAATGAATCTTAGAAAAGAAACCAATTACTAAAGCATAAAGGGCTTGGAAGTGCCACCGTGACAGAGTGCTTGCCTGGCATGCCTGAGGCCTTGAGTTCAACCGTCAACGCCACCAAAGAAGCAAGCAAATAATAAAGCAAAGACTGTGACAGAATGAAACACATATGTGCTCATCAACAGACGCACAATTCCATGTAGAAATTTAACATCTAAATAAATTCCTGTAGTCTAACACAATAAAACCCACTTCTTTATAACAACTTCTTTCTGTCCCAGGATTATTTTGCACCTTCTTTCTAGCCTAAGGACACACCAGTTGGTTCTCTCTCTCTCTCTCTCTCTCTCTCTCTCTCTCTCTCTCTCTCTCTCTCTCTCTCTCTCTCTCTCTCTCTCTCTCTCTCTCCAGGATTTCTCTGTGTAGTGCTGGCCATCCTAGAACTCACTCTGTAGCTCAGGCTGGCCTCGAACTCACAGAGATCCACCTGCCTCCGCCTCTCGAGTGCTGGGATTAAAGGCCTATGCCACCACTGCCAGGCACACCTGTTGATTCTTTAAGACTACATTCACAGCAGGCTGGGGTTGTAGCTCAGTTGGGAGAGTGTGCACAAACTCCTGAGTTTGATCCTGGAATCACACAAAAGGGGAGGGGTAGTGGCATGCGCCTGTAATCCCAGTATTCAAAAAGTAGAGAAGGATCCCAAGTTCAAAACTGGACCAGTGAGATGACTCAGTGGATGAAGGTACCTGACAACCTGAACCCAGACGGTGGAGGGAGAGACTTAACTGTCTCTGACCTCTACATGTAAAATGTGACACGCCCCCTCCACCTATACATACATGTGCAACTCTCTCTCTCTCTCTCTTTCACACACACACACACACACACACACACAACCAAAATTAAAAATAACCTCAAGTGCAGTACCACCATCTTGGGGGAGCCATTCTGCGTCTCTTCTACTTCTGAACTTGATCCCTTTATGGCATTTTATTGACTTGGATCTCCGCTGTTTGAGAACACATGTTGTCTTCTTTTCCAGTCCAGAAGTTTCCCGAGGGTTGGCCTTGTGCTCGATTCCTGCTTGTGCAGTCTGGTAGTGCCGTCACTCCATCGTGTACGAGAAGCAGGGGCTCAGCCCGTGCTGGCTGATTCAGGACGGTCGTGGGCACGGCAGAGCGTGAAGACAGCACACGGGAGCCCACATCTCCTCACACGACACCTCTCGCCTGGCAAACGGACACACGGTTTATATAAAAACACTGGGACACATCTCTGCCCCACAGCTCTGTGTAGATATTCCTCCTAAACCAATGGTTCTCAGCCTTTCTAACGCTGCCACCCTTAATACAGTTCCTCAGGTTGTGGTGACCCCCCCACCAACCATAAAATCATTTTGTTGCTACCTCATAACTGATTTTGCTACTGTTATGAATCTTAATGTAAACACCTGTGTTTTCTGATGGTCTTAGGTGACCCCTGTGAAAGCGTCACTCAACCCCCAAAGGGGTCACAACCCACAGGTTGAGAATGCTGTCCTAAACCAACCCTTTTGTCTAATTTTTCCCTTTTTATTTGTCCTGGTAATCCCATGCTGTACTTTATCATTCCTTCTCAATTTTTAGTGCGTGCCAGTGTGCATGTGAAGGTTCATTCATGTGGCCTTTATTCTGGAAGGCTAATTTATAATTCTTTATAATGCTGGGCAAGAGGCAAAGCTTCCCTTTTGCTCCACAGGGAGATGCAATCTTGGCCTTTCAAGGCTTTGTACTACGAAAGCATCTTTTGAAAGTCAAGAACCAAGGCAGGCAGTACATTTGCTCACAGGACTTGTAGAAATGGGACAAGACTTCAGGAACTCCTTGTTTACATGTGTTGATCTGCAGAACAGACACAGGACCCTGAGAGACCTGGGTCCTCATTGAGAGCTGGGGGGCAGCTGGAATTTGTGGACACAGTGCTGGAGGGGAGGGGGCTGTGTGGGCCCAACTGCAGTGTACACCGGGTTTCCTTGATACTTATGCACACAGGCAAAGGCTGACTATTGGAAAACAGCATCCGGGAGGCTGGAGGCCAAGAAATTTCCCGAGCTCACAGGGATGTGGGAGATGTCCCAGTTCTGACTGGCAGGAGTGGCCAGGGAGAGGCACATGGGCTCTGTGGTTCAGTGAGTCTTTGTCCTAAGATGTCTTGGTCTGGGATGCTAGCCTCAAGTATCACAGGCCTGGTGGCTTATGAGCGATGGCAATGCATTGTAGAGGCTGCACATATAAGCCAGGTACCAGCATGAGTGGGTCCTGGTGAGAGCCCTCTCCTAGGTTGCATGCTGCCTTCTTGTATTTCCACCTGATAGAAGAGATCGAGGAGCTCCCTAGACAACATGAACGTCATTCATGAGGGCTCTAGCCTCATGACCTACTAACCTTTTAAACGCCCTGTTCCCTGACAGCACTACATATCTGGGGTTAGAATTCCCACGTGTGATGTTTTTTCAGTGCCGGGGATTAACGCGGGGTCTTGTGTAAGACAGGCTGTGAGCCAGCCCATAGGTCTCTGTGTTGCTCTTCTTTCTTTTTTTTTTGCACACATAATCTAAACTCCTAGTTGTGACAACCCAAAATATCTGCAGACATTGCCGGTATTCCTACCGTGGAGGTGGACGCGTTATTGCCCCTGATTCAGAACCCGCGTTCTGGACCTGTCTTAATAATGCCGGAAAACAAGGCTTGGAGGCGTTTAACTTCTCTATAAAGAACTCAATCATCTGACTCCTCTCTTCAAACAACAGCCACAACAACAAAAGGACAATGTGATTCGGATACTCGACAGTGCCAACGACATTCACAATGCCCAGCTGTGTCCAATCAAAAACTGCTAAGCGTGCTATGAAGTATTAGATGAAAACCCGCACCAGGCGGCTGTCAGCGACGAGAGACAGACTTACGTAGATCCAGAACAGGCATGCAAGACTCTTTAAAAATGAAGCTCTTACTTCATGGCTGGAGAGATGGCTCAGTGGTTAGAAACACTTGCCACTCCTGTAGAAGACCTGGGTTTGGTCCCCAGCACCTATATGGTGGCTGACGACGGCATAGGACTCTAGACGCCCTCGTCTGTCCACCAGAAGTGCATGCATGTGGCGCACTCACATACGTGCAGGCAAAACACTCATACACATAAAAATTAAAATAAGTATTTTGCTTTACATGTGTGTGTGCACGTGTACACACGTGCATGAGTGTTAGATTCTGCAGAGGCCAGAAAATGGCGTCAGATTCCTTGGAGCTGGAGTTACCAGTGATTGTGAGCTGTCTGATGTGAGTGCTGGGGACGGACTTCGCTGGGGACAGACTTCTGACCCTCTTGGAAGAGAAGCAGGTGCTCTAACCACTGGGCCGTCTCTCCAGTCCCATGAAAGCATCCGAAAGGGTCTATTACAGTGGTGTTGAAAGATTTCAGGAAAAACAGGTACACAATGAGATAAGAAATATTATTAAAATCTCTCTGTTGTCTCTCTCTTTCTCTCTCTCTCTCTCTCTCTCTCTCTCTCTCTCTCTCTCTCTCCCTGAGATAGTCTCTTATTACTGGCTCAAGGTACAACATTTTTTTTTCTAGGACTAACTCAGGAATATACCATGTAAAGTAAAATAGTTGCCGAATGAGCTTCCAGCACATCGACTAGATATTGCAGAAGAAAATGTCTGTGAACATGTGCACACAACAACATCCCAAACCCCCAACCCCCCAACCCCCCAAACTCCCCTAAATCTATTCAGACCAAAGCCCCCGACACAGTGACCTATTGGGTAATTTCAGCAATTTAATGAATATGTAGTTAAGAGTTCCAGATGGAAAACCAAGAGTGAGGGTGGGGGGTGGGGGGGGAAACTGCATTGGAAAAAAAAATAACGTCTGAAAACTATTCAAATATTATGGAAGTCATAAACTCAATTATAAAAAAAATTGAAGTTGTATAAACACAAAGAAAACCACACATTATATAATGTTCCTGCAACCTAACGATGGAAGGAAAAACAGTAGAATCGGGCAGACTGGAGGGAAAACCCACATTGCTTACAGAAAATGAAGAAGGAATGAAGGAATGAATACTTACCTCCCCATTAGGAATGCAGGAGGCCCTTTCTACTCACTGCCCCTGAGAGGTGAGCAGCTTTGTTACGCCAGGGTCCCCTCCATGACGCTCAGTCTTACCTCAGGCACACAGCAATGCAGCCAGCCAGCCACGGCCTAAAACCTCTGAAACCACGGAGAAAATGCGTTATCAGGAAATGAACCAACAGATTTCCCAAAGAATCCGGTTGTGAGCCAGGCAGTGGCTCATGCCTTTAATCCCGGCACTTGGGAGGCAGAGGCAGGCCTATCTCTGTGAATTCGAGGCCAGCCTGGTCTTTAGGGCAAATTCCAGAGAAACCCTGTCTCGAAAAACCAAAACCAAAACAAACAACAAAACAAAACAAAACAAAAATCAGGCTGTCTTTCTTTCTATGTCCAAATGCAGAGGAAGAAATCAAACCTTGGGAAGCCCAGCTGTGGGCGAGCCTCGACGCATGCACATGTCTCAGTGAAGATGACCGACCAGATCCTCCTACCTGATGCAGTACCTAATGGAGTAGCCAAGATGCCTCCCTTGGTGAACAGGGTGGGGTGGGGTGGGGGGAAGCAACCCAACAGGTTATTCCTGTTTGAATTAATCCAGGTAAGGCTTTTACAGTTTTATAGCAGGGATGGAACGCTTGAGTGTGTTGAAAGACACGGAGGAGGTCCCATGATGTCACACCATGGATCCATTCCTCCCACGCCTGTGCCTCCTTGTTATCGCTTACAGGGAGTGAAAATGGTAGCATCCACTGGGCAGTGGGCACACTCCGGTCTCCCACGTGTCGTCCCTCAAGCTACCCCTCAGCCACATTTCTACCCCAACACTTACTCCCCTACTGGACTCACGACACCAATAAAAACAGTTCTATTAGTTGACGATTTTGTACCGTGTTTTTTGATCATATTCATTCCTTCACCAAATTCCTCTTTCCAACCCACCCAACTTTGTATCATCTTTTTAAAAAACCCATCAAGCCCAGTGTGTGCTTCCCATACTCTGGATGTGTGGCCATCCACTGGATGGGGGATCAACCTCCCATGGATCATACCCTTAAAGAAAACTGACTCTCCCCCTTCCAGAAGCTATCAGTTGCCAATAGCTCCTTGTGGGGGCCCACAGAGATTTCCTAATGGAGATCTGAGCTTGCTTTACCTTGCAGGGCTGCATTAGGGGATGGATTGACCATGTGCGTGGTTACCAGGTGTTTGGAAGGGTCTGCACTTGGCTGTGCTGGGGGAGGTCTTTTACCCCGCCCCTTGGCATTATAAAAAGCCCCTTTGAAGAGACAGAAGGGGCCAGTGGATATGATCCAGGTCCTCCTGAAACTGTCCTGTGTTTCTCTCTGTCTTCTGCACACTGTCTTTCTATCTAAATATTTCTTATCCCCCTCTCCTCAAGAATATCCTGGGAAAAAGGGGGAGCCAGCCTCCTACAGCTCCTCAGCTAGGGATGTGATTTTGTGTCAACTTTCCCTCTCCATGCTGGGATCAAGTATGGCTTGAACGTGGGCGGGTCTTGAGTATGCTGTCACAAATGCCGTCACCACCCACCTTTTATTCACACATATAACTCACACATGGTCTGCTACCCTGGAGATACATCACTTCAGTATTGACCTGTGTGCATCCCCTGACATTACAGACCAAGCAAGAAATGATGCTAACTCTTCGGAATGTCAAGCTACAGGAGCCAAGGACCGGGGCAGGAAGCCTTCACACAAAAACCCGGAAGGTTACGGGATTGACTGCTCTCCCCCCATCTACAGAAGCAATTGTCTGCAAGTGCACAGAGGCCATGGGGAGGGTCACTGCAAGGCCGTGGAAGAGCGGGGAAATGTAGATGTCAGCAGAGGTGGGTCTCCCCAAAGAAAACACTGAGCAGGACGTTGTCCAAAGCTGAATGTCCCAAACTTACCTGACAATGCTTGAGACATTTGCTGTAAAAGGTGAATTATTGAGTTGGGAAGGGCCTGGAAAAACTATCTTTCACATAAGAATATTATCTGATGGTGGTTTGTTTTCCTGCCAGGAACGCTTGGGTAGGCAAACCTCTCTGGTCTGTTTCTTAATAAGGAAAGACTATCATATCCGTTAAGTTTTTGTTAATGCTTCATGGTGGAAATTTCATTGCACGTCCATGTGACTTTCTACCTCATCTCGGTGAAAAGTGTCTAGAAGTGTTTTCACAGCAGCCTTGTTCCTCTCTACATAGACAGATGTGGGAGAAAGTCAAGGCAGAACTACGGTTCCTAACGAGTTCAGGCTAGCTTAAATCTCAAAACAGTTGCACCTCGTGAAATGAGATGCGGTTAACCCATGTCGTCATGCAACTGTCGTCGTATAACAGGAATGCATTTCCATTGTTTCAGTTATTAGATGTGTAACACCACCGTTGGCACCCTGAGTGAGGCCCTCATAGACTAAGATGTACGCACGCACGCACGCACGCACGCACGCACGCACGCACGCACGCACTCACGCACGCACGCACAAATGCTTAGAAGGGCCCGGTAGAAAGTGAGAGTGGAATTGGGTAATGCATGCCTGCAATCCCAGCACTTGGGAAATGGAAGAAAAGGCCCTCAGAGACATCTTGGGCTACAGATGTGTGTGTTCTAGGCTAGCCTGGGCTACTTGGAACCTTGTCTCAAATGACAGTAATAACAACAACAGCAGCAGCCATGAAAACAAAAACCAAAAACTACCAAAAGTGAACAAACAACAGCATGACAGCCCCCACTCCCACCAGGGAGTCCACCGCTGAGTCCAGTGTGTATGTTTTCAGTAACGTTTGTAGAGGCAGTCTATTTTGATGTCCTGGGAGGAAAAAAGCCGGCCTTCTATACAGGCCCACAGAAGCCTGGCTTAAGAAAAAAGAACAATGCTGTGACAGAGTACATGCACTTTCAGGTACAGATGCCTGAGAAACAAGAAGGTCAACATCAGAGACAAGGTGACGTGACAGTCACAGTTCTTCATTCATTTCATCCCAGGAGGAGCCTGGACTTGAGAGAGAAGGAGTTGGTGGATGGGAAAGATATGCGCTGTTTGTGTTTGTGGGTCTGGGGGAAATGAACCTCCAACGGGGTGAGGAAGATGTGGAGGAACCAGACATGGCAGCAACAGTTTCCCCTGGGTATTTGTGACGAGTGAAGTGTAGCAGGAGGAAGAGGAGGACCAGTCAGTGAAGTGTGACTGTTGTGATTTCTAAAAGCTGGTTCCTAGTTGGGCGGTTGGTGGTGTTTCACACCTTTAATCCCAGCACTTGGAGGCAGAGACAGGTGGATCTCTGTGATTTCGAGGCCAGCCTGTATTGGGGAAAATTATAAAGGCCACTCCACGTAGTTAAAAGGAAGATTTATTTAGTGGATGACTTACAAATGAAGGAATGGATAGGTCGCGGGGGTCTGGGGAAGGCGTTTAGCAATCCAGCGGTGTTCTCTGGAGCTCTGCACAGTCAATCTCCACTGTCCAGGGTCCAGGCACAGAGAGCGCGCCCAGAGCGAGCGCTCGCCCATCCAGCTCTTGGGTTTCCAGCACCTCCCCTCGCCCCGCCTCGTAGGCGTGACAGTTGCCAGAGTCTCAATGGGGGTTGGAACTTCCAGATCCAAGCTGGAATGGCTACCCACTACAAGCCTGGTTTACAGAATGAGTTCCAGGACTGTTTCACAGAGAAACCCTGTCTTAAAAAAAAAAAATCCTCTTTCTATATTGTATTGTATTCATTAAATATTATTCTTACAATTACTAAGTAAAACATAAACAGGTATCACCCAGGGTTCAAAGGTCTACTTATTTGTTTGTTTGTATTTGTGTGTATTTGTGTGCATGCATGTGTATGTATGTGTGTGTATTCATGTGCATGTGTGCAGTGTATGTATGTATGTGTGTGTATGTGTGTGTATGTGTGTGTATGTATGTGTGAGTATATGTGTTTGTGTGTGTATGTGTGTGTGTGTATATGTATGTGTGTGTGTGTGTGTGTGTGTGTGTGTGTGTGTGTGTGTGTGTGATGACAATTTACCGGAGCCGGTTCTTTCCTTTTACTATGTGGGTCCGAGGGATTGAACTCAGGTTGTGAGATTTAGTGGCAAGCACCTTTACCTACTGACCCATCCCACTCACCCAAGAACTGCTCTTCCGGATGCAGGAATTTCACTGTGTTGCCCACGCTGGCCTTGAGCTTGTGGTGGGCTCAAGCATTCTTTCTGTCTGGTGCCCTGAGCTTGTGGGCTGTGAGTTTAGCTACGAAGCCATACTTCAGTCTCGGAGAAGGGAATGACGCCTCAACCCTACTATGACATAGTCCTACCCAAACATTGCAAACGCTTTAACAGAAAGAATATGGGTGCTTAAAAAAAGATCTCACCAATACCTTAATCACAACTGCTCAAGTCCAAATGCAGAACACAAGACAGACAGACAGACAGACACAGACACAGATACAGACACACACACACAGAAAAGGGTGGGGGCACATAAACATGTACCTGCCTGCATATAAATATGTACATGTACATGTACATGTACATCCATGTAAAATAAAATGAAGCAAACCCATTAGAATAACAGACGCAGAACAGTCAGAGCAATCCTGAGCAGAGAGACCAATGCTGGAGGTGTCGCCATACCCAACATCAAGGGACACTACAGAGTCATAGTAACAAAGCAAGCACAGTACTGTCATGAGCACAGAACGTAGCCCAGTGGAAGAGACTAGAAGGCCCAGAAGCAAAGCCACACAGTCAAACCACCTTAGGTTGTTTATATCCTTTAGGTTTAATTTGCCAGTTGGACATATGTGTCTAGAAATATATCTATTTCTATTATTATTCTAAATTTATTATTATTATTATTATTATTATTATTATTATTATTATTATTATTAGTTTTTTTGAAACAGGGTCTCTCAATGTAACCCAGCTGCGGCTTTAAACCCACAGAAATCCACCTGCCTCCACCTCCCAGGTTTTGAGATTAAAAGCGTGCATCACCCTGCCTGGCCACCCATTTCTTTTAAATGTTTCCGATTTATTGGAATATGGGTTTTCAAAGTGTTTGCTGACAATCCTCTGAATTTTACTGGTATCTGTTGCAATGTCTTCCTTTCTATCTCTAATTTTGTTTATGTGCTAAAATCTTGTTAGATTTGCTTATTTTGTGTTATGATTTTTTTTTTCTCACGTGTATCATCTGTGTGTGCACCACATGCCTGCCTGGTGCCCAAGGAGGTCAGGCATCTTATCCCTGGGACTTGAGTGAGCCATCTTATGCATGTTGGGAATTGAACCTGGGTCCTCTGCAAGAACAAGTGCTCTTACCCAAGGTAAGAGCCATCTCTTCAGCCCTGTCTCTAGTTTTATCAACTTGAGTTCTTTCTTTTCTTTTTGTTGGTTTGACTATGGAGCTTGATGATCTGATTTATCTTTCTGCCTTGCTTTTTGACAAAGTTGCCAAAGCATCCATTAGCAAAAAGATAGCCTGGACATTCACATGAAGAATGAAGCTCCATCTCCCCCTCTCATCCTTTATAGAAATTAATTACACATAGATCAAAGGCTAATTCATGTTAGGCTGGAAACTCTAAATGGGTAGAGGAAAACGGATATTGGCAAGGACTTCCTGAAAAAACTCCAGGGACCCAAGAAGAGAAAACCCAGGCAGACAAATTGAATAGTCTGAAGCTAAAAGCTTCCTCACAGCAAGGGCTATAGTAAGAGTCAAGGGAGAGCCCCCAGAGTGGGAGAGAATCTTTGCTAGCTGCACATCAGACAGAATAACTAGAATATATAAAGAACTCAGTGCAGTAAATACAACACCCCTAAGCAACCCGATCAATAAGTGGGCTAATAAATCTTACAAGGTGAGGCACAACTAACTAATAGATATATGGAAAATGTTTGGCATCCTTAGCCATCAGAAAAAAGCAAGTTAAAATTATGCTGAGGTTGCACCTTACCCCAGTCAGGATGGCTGTCACTAAGAGAACAAACAACAAATGTTGGTGAGGATGCAGTGGTGAGGATGCAGTGATGAGGATGCAGTGGTGGTGAGGATGCAGTGATAGAATGCAGTGGTGAGGATGCTGTGATAGTATGCAGTGGTAAGGATGCAGTGGTGATGAGGATGTAGTAATGATACAGTGGTGAGGATGCAGTGGTGGGGATGCAGTGTGAGGATGCAATGGTGAGGATGCAGTGGTGAGGATGCAGTGGTGGGGATGCAGTGTGAGGATGCAATGGTGAGGATGCAGTGGTGAGGATGAAGTGGTGAGGATGCAGTGGTGAGGATGCAGCGGTGAGGATGCAGTGGTGGGGATGCAGTGATGAGGATGCAGTGGTGATGGTGCAGTGGTGATGATGCGGGGGTGAGGGTGCAATAATGAGGATGCAGTGGTGGAGTGTGATGGGGGACGGTACTTATATGGCTGGTGAGAATGTGAATTAGTCCAGTCACCATGGAGATCATCTTTAGAGGTCTCTCAGGACACTAAAAGTAGATTTATCACATAGCCCAGCTCTACTGCTCCTAGATACTCACCCAAAGGACTCCAAGTAAAAGCATCACAGTGTGTCTTATTTAGTTACTGTTCTGTTGCCATGAAGAAACACCATGGCCCAGGCAACTTATAACAGAAAGCATGTAACTGGGGACTCACTTACAGCGTCAGAGGGTTAGTTCATTGCCATCATGGCAGAAAGCATGGTGGCAGGCAGGCATGGAGGTGAGAGTTTACATCCTGATCCACAGGCAGAGAGAGGAGGGGAGAGAGAGACACTGGGCCTGGCATGGCCCATCCCCAGTTACACACTTCCTCCACAAGGCCACACCCCCCAATCCTCCTAATCCTTCTCAAACAGTTCACTAACTGGGGATTGAGCATGCAGATATATGAGCTTCAGGGGGCCGTTCTCATCCAAACCACCACACCCACTGTTTCTTACAGCGCTCATCACAATAGCCAAACGCAGAACCAGCAAAGGTGCCTGTCAACAGATGAACGGACAAAGGACGTGCAGAATGCACACACACCGTGGAGTTTCTAGTTTTCCACAGCAGAGTTTCATTGCCATGAACAAGAGTGAAACTATGCCATTTGCAGGAAGACGGATGCAGTAGGAGATCGCTGTGTGAAGCGAAATCAGAAAAACTCACAAAGGCAAATACATTTTCTTTCACTTGTAGATCCTAGATTTTATATAAATATATAAAAATCTTTTTTTTTTTTTTTTTTTTTTTTTTTTTTTTTTAGTTTCTCGAGACAGGGTTTCTCTATGTACCTGCCGTGGCCATCCTGGAACTCGCTCTGTAGACCAAGCCGTCCTTGAACTCATGGAGACCCGCCTGCCTCTGTCTCCTGAGAGCTGGGATTACAAGCGCATGCCACCACTGCCCGGCTAAAAATCATTTTATAATTTTTGTATCACGTCATGAAAATAGAAGTGAAAATGTCTGAGGAAGAAGGGGGTAATGGGAGGGACAGTGAGAAAGGGGAGGGTTGTGGGGGGACCAGGGTCAATGGTCACAGTGTAAGACAATGTCTTTCTTTTCTTGGCTCAGGGGATTGAACCCAGTACCTTGTGCATGCTACCACACACATGCCCTACCACTTAGCCATACCCTCTGAAAATGTTTTAATAAGACCCATTACTGAGTGTAAGAAATATATGCCAATAAAAAAAAAGAAACTGTACTTATAATTTAAAACTTCCCCACAAAGAAAATCCAGGTCTTCTTTGATGAAATCTGCCAAACCAACCTTCCTTCCTTCCTCCCTTCCCTCCTTCCTCTCTCCCTCCCTCCCTCCCTCCTTCCCTCCCTCCCTCCCTCCTTCCCTCATTCATTCATTCATTCATTCATTTATTATTCATTCATTCATTCGTTTGTTTATATTATTTATATGTCCCACTCCTGACCCAGTCATAATGGTGGGACCTTTGTCTGGGTCTCACTCTCCTTCATTTTCCTCCTTCAGGTCTGACCTAAGATGTAACCTTTCCAAATGTCCATCTTTCTTATTGTATCTTATAGAGTCCTGTATCCTTCAGGTAACCCCCCCCCCCCCCCCGCGCCCCCCCCCACGGTGGCTGTGACACACAGGCTTGTTTTTTTTTAATTAAGACTTTTTTAAAATTCATTTTACGTACCAATCACAGATCCCCCTCTTCCCTCCTCACACCCCTCCAGCCTTCTGCACCCCCTTCCCCAACCCACCCCTCATTCCCTCCTACAAGAAGGTAAGGCCTCCCATGGGGAGTCAGCAGAGCCTGGTACATTCAGTAGCGGCAGGTCCAAGCCCCTCCCCTTGCCTCAAGGCTGTGTGAGGTGGAGCCCATAGGTAGTGGGCTCCAAACAGACAGCTCATGCACCAGGGATGGATCCTGATCCTACTGCCTGGAGGCCCCTTAAGCAGATCAAGCTACACAACTGATTGTTGACTATTGACTTCAGCCTTCCCAACAAAGAGGGAAGGATCCAGAATAGCTTCATCTGATGACTAGATGTACTTTCTCACAGGTCTACCTCAACCCTCCTCTTGCCATTCTTCCTTGGTGACCGTGCTCATTGCCCATCCATGCTCACTGCCCATCCATGCTCACTGCCCATCCATGCTCACTGCCCATCCATGCTCATCGCCCATATGCCTTGTCACCCAGGATGACTCCTGAAGGTATGCCCTCACCCAAGGTCTCCTGTGACTGCAGGTCTGTCTCTGTGGCCCTGACACCTCTCCCTGAGTCCCTCAAGGTGTCTCAGCTCAGCATAGCCTATAGTGAGACCCAAATCACTTCCCTAAATCTGCACCAGGGGCAGGGCTGCACACACAGGAGAAGCCGCCAACATCTATCCAGTTACACAGGTCAGTCCACCTTGCTGTTTCCTCAACCCCATTCCTTCCTCCACTCACCATTGGGTATGCCTCAACATACTCTTTTAAATATGATTCAACCGCCTTGATTTCTCATCCTTCATTTACCATCTCTATCCATCTCTTATGCCTGGTCTAGCACATTCTCCAAACAGCAGGCACTGGGATATACAGCAACAGATCTGTAGTGGGTAGCTGCTCCAGCTTTGACCTTGAAGCACTGCCCCTAGTGAGGCAGCAGGTAACTGTCACACCTGTCTATGACCTGCCCCCGGGGTGTGGCCGAGAAGGGACCCCTTAAGACCCGAGAGACCTACGTGCCGGCTCTCTTGGCTCCTTGTGATCCTGGATCCTGGACTGCAGGCCAAATCAGAGTTCTCCAGAGAATCACGCCAGACTGCACCCCAGCTCTCCCGGATGCAGTAACTGACCCCTTTATTGGTTGTAAGTTACCCTGAAATAAACCTCTTTTAACTTTCTCCTTGCTCTCAGGATGCACACCTTTCCTTCACAGCCCTGCCACCTCCTGCCTCTCCTCCAGTCTCTCCTGGGGCTCAGGAATGGCGGAAGAAGGAAGACCCAACTTCAGGGTCTGCTGTGCCGTGGCTGGGAGGACACAGGAGGTGACCCTTGCTCTGGAACTCCAGCTAGCTGCGGCCGGAACAATGTTTCAATAACCTCTTTCCATCAAGCCAGGTTCTGCAGATAACCTTCCTGTTCACACGTCAGCGGAGGCTGTCAGCCCCTCACTTCTCATGATGTAGGATCCAGACTCCCTCCTGGGCAGGAGGCAAGAAGGACAGGGGAAATTAAGGGGACATGAGAAGGGAAAGAGGTCCCCTTACCCTAGGATGTACTTTGCCTTTTTTGATGATGGATCAAGAAACCTCAATACAACTGACAACGCTAAAATTGCCTACAGAGATAACACGTGCGTTTCCCTAAAGACATCTCAAGCAAGGATGTTTCAAATAACTACTTGTGCTCACTTAGGGCTGGAGTGTCTGCAGCTTTGAGTTTTATTGTACTGACACTCATTTCTGATCTTTAAACCCAAACAGTTCACCTCAGAAAGCCACTCTGCCGTTTGATTTACAAAAGAAAATTCTTTAAGAGAAAGAAGTAAAGACGGTCACATATTTTTACTTCCTTTTACTACATTACTTACATTTTAAACCTTGCTTAATTTTTGAACTTCATTGTAAATTACATCTTCTGATTAGGGGCACTTAGCAGGCCACAGCATGGCATGTATCCACTGCAAAGACACCTAACTGTCACCTCCCTCTTGCAAGGCCCTCACCTGTGTCCTGGGCTGTGTGATTTCCTTCCCCTTAGGGCCCTCCTCTCTAAAACCAACCGAAAATGTGCACAATTCCTTCCTGTAATAAACTCATGAACCCTGCTTCACGCTGGCTGGCTTTAATACTCTTTACTGAGGTACAGCCAAGGATCCAGCTTTACCTGAGTGGAGGCTGCTAAGCAGGAAGGGTTGAGTTCAAGAGGAGTTGAAACCAAGTCTGTCCTGGAGTGTGGTCATGATTTCCGGGGACCTGAGGATTGGATGGAGAGAGCCATGCAGGGGCAAAGGGGCGGGGCGGCCCAGCACCGGGCTTTGCGATCTCTGTCTTCCAGCTCCTATTTGCTTCATTCCAGAGGCAGTGCAGAAAGCTGGGGTCCATCCCTTCATGCCCGAGATTTGGGTTGTGTGCTAAGGATGGCTGTCCATTGCCGGCCCCTTAGGCAGTTAAGGCGACAATGGAGAGGTTATTTTTTCATTTTGGGCACTAGATGGCGACACCTCCCTTCAGACAAAGTTGCCAGCTAGGCTACCAAAGCACCCTTGAGGTCACAGAGATGGATCCCTGAAGTTTCTGGGTCCTCATTTGGGGATTTGGAGTGGGGCATTTTTACGTTTTACCAGACTGAGCCCAGTGGGTTCAATGAGCAGTTAGGGAGAGCTTACTGTGTGCCAGCCCTGGGCTGTGAGCTGGGGCAGGGAGCTGGGAGGGACGGAGGCAGCCGCCAGAAAGCATCCAGGGTCTCCACAGCTCCTGCAGCCTCGAAAGGGAGCCAGATACAGTGTAAATGGCCACGAAACAACGGACTCCTATCATCCGAGGTGTTCCAGATGACTGGGTGCTGTGAGACCATATTCACTGGAAGAACATGGCTTGCCTGAGCTTTCGGGGAAGACTGCTCTTTCATACCAAACCATACATATCCTGACAACTCCTCTGCTTCATATACACCGTTACACCTACCCAAACCACGCCTAATTATAATCCCACCTTATATCCAGTGAGCCCCCCAACATTCCACTTTACCCCCACATAAATTCCCATCCTAGACTTCCCCTGTAGACCTTAATTACGGATGCTATTCCACTAAGTGTCCCTTCCTTCTGTAACCACGAGCAAATCTTTCTTAGAGACTTTGCTCCCTGTCCCACGTTCTCCACAGTCCCGTGAATCTACTGCCACATCTATTAGGAGAAATCTCATCAAACCGCGAGTCCTGATCTCACCCAGCTGTCTTCCTAACGCCACTCCGCTGGACCTGACAGGTATCACATCTGTGGCAAACCCAATGTCCCACACCACACGTCCTATCACAGGCATGCCATGGTTGCTCTCGCAGGGCGAGGGTCACAGCTTCCGTCTAGAAATGCACAGACCTCTGTTGTCTTCTTTGCTTTAGGAAGGAGGTGAGGAGGAAGAGGAGGGAGAGGAGGAAGGGGAGGGGGAGGAAGAGGAGGAGGAGGGGGAGGAGGAAGAGGAAGAGGAGGAGGAGGGAGAGGAAGGGGAGGAGGAGGGAGAGGAGGGGAAGGAGGAGGGGGAGGAGAAGGGGAGGAGGGGAGGAGAAGGGATGAGGGGGAGGAGGAGGGGGAGGAGGGGGAGGAAGCTTGCCTCTAGGTGCTCTTCTGCTTGCATCCAGCCTCACCAGTTTTTTTTTTTTTCTGGTTTTTCGAGACAGGGTTTCTCTTGTGTAGCTTTGCGCCTTTCCTGGAACTCACTTGGTAGCCCAGGCTGGCCCTGAACTCACAGAGATCCGCCTGCCTCCAGCCTCACCAGTCCTAACAGCTCCCAGGACAGTAGGTAACACTTATAAGCACAGGCTCCAGGTCTGAAGTCTGACTTGGGCTCTGGGTGCCCACTCATTGTCTCCTCCTCCCCCTCCCCCCCAGAGGAGGAGGAGGCACCAGGTCCGCGTTACAGTTTTGCCAACTGATCATTTAGCCGGCTTCCTTGCTCCCCGCCCCCCTTACTCTCTGCAGGGGCAAGGTTCTTGGGGGAGAACGTCTAAGGCTGGAAGAAACAGACCCGAAGGAACCGTCTAGTTCCACATCCCGCGATTCCCTCCCTCCCGCTCCTTCCCCCAGCCCCTCCCGTCGATCTAGCTTTTCTTCTGTGAGTGCAGCCGCGCAGCGAGCTTCCACAGCAGGCAGGCGCTGGGAAGAAACAGGGCAACCCGGTCTAACTCCCTCACACACCACACGCGAGAGGAGACTGAGGCTCAGAGACCGAGAACTCTCTGCCCGCACTCTGTCGTTGGTCAGGGCAGAGCCGGCCTTCCTGACGGGCCTCGCGGAGGGTTCCTCCGGCAGCTGCCCCTCGGGTGTGCCTCCTTGTTCAAGAAACGCTACTTGCGTTCAGAAGGCACGTCCAATGCGAACCACTCCGGAGATTGTATTTCAAAGATTGATAGACATGGCTTTTGCATTTTATCTGCTGTTTCAGATTAGCTCTGCTGTGGCTTCATTCTTTGGGGTTGATATTGGGGGTGGGAACCAATTTTGAGTCCCTCTCCGAAGTCCTTAGCTCTAGCCTGTAAGACTGGGCCTAAAAGGGACAGGGTGATCCATTCTATATTTTCAGTCTGTCAGGAGATTTCATTGTTTAAACAAACATTTCAATGAAGCCATCCAGCTGGGCAGTGATTTATGGCTCTGGCTACAGTTTTTCCCCAACAAAGATAAACAATCCTGCAACTCTTGGGACCAGGACTCCTGGTTCTAATAACTTGGAGCTGGCTGGACCACGCCAGCCATTGCCTGGTCTGGGGTTTGGTTAAGATCTGTTCACACTGGTCCTGCGGCTGAGCCACAAACCTTGGGGGACCATGTTGTGCTTGGAAGCTGGAACTACCTCTAGGGCAGGGAAGAATGGCAGAAAGGAGAGAGACAGTTCAGGGGTGGGGGCTTCCGACCCACCCCTCTCTTCCAGGCGCGAGCAGTAATGTTCTGTGTGTCCTGCGAAGTAGATACGTGGTATTCCAGTACAACGGCTTCTGTTATTATTGTTGGTGTTATTATTTATTTATGTTGTGTGTGTGTAGGTGTGTAAGCCAGAGGATAACTTGTGGGAGTTGGCTCTTTGCTTCCACCACGTGGGTCCTGGGGATCAAACCTAGAACCATTAGTCTTGGCAGCCAATGCCTTCCCTGCCGAGCCATCTCGCTGACCCCGAGTTTCTGGTCTGGCTTATATTGGTAATGGCACGTGGGTCTCCTCCTGTGGAATTATGCCAGGCTGTACACTGTGTGTTTGTCTAATCTTCAGCTCTGGCCTCTGAGCTTGGTCCTGACCAATCAGAGTAATACATTCTTGTGGTCATAGTTGTTGACCAAGGGAGTAGAGGGACATCTCATCTTATGAAGAACAGAAAGAGGTAGATGGGGTTGCTGGTCAAGAAATGGTTTCAGTTTTTTTTTTTTTTGGATTTTTTGAGACAAGGTTTCTCAGTGTAGCTTTGGCAACTTTCCTGGAACTCATTCTGTAGCCCAGGCTGGCCTCGAACTCACAGAGATCCGCCTGCCTCTGCCTCCTGAGTGCTGGGATTAAAGGCGTGTGCCACCACCGCCAGGCCAAAACGGGTGTTTTTTTCCCCCTCCTAGACTTGAAGTGGGATGATATGGGATTGTGACTGACCACAAGAGCTGCTGCTGACTTTTAATATCCAAGGGAGTTAGATGGTATGACAACAGATCGAATACTGAGGATGTGGGAGCTGAGGGCCGGAGAGCATTTACCCAAGTCCTCTTTTGAGTGAGGTAGGCTTTGACTGGTATCTATACAACAGGAACCCATATTTACCATTAGGCACAGCATGAGACCAGCTAGGATAGATAGTCCCAGCCCAGGGTCTGGCTTGTATGGTTCACCAAATGGACAGCGGCTCCCTGGTCTGACTACTTGCGTGTGGGGTTTACCTCAGCGGAAGGGTGTGGAGTTGAGGCAGATGCAAAGCAGAGAGAACGCACCTCACAGTCACGTCCCCAATGAGTTCTTGGTGAAGCTGAGGGCCACACACCAGGGGACAGTTATTTCAGGAGATTCAGACGTACGTCCCAAGAGAAGAAAAATCAAAATGCTTTGGAGATCGCCATGATTGGGTGGAGACATCACAGGAAAGGGAGTCTGGGGGTGAATCTTGAAAAGTGAGGAGGTTCTGATAGGTAGAGATGGGCAGAAGGTTTGACCAGAGGATGAAATGGGGAGGGAGAAGGGGCTATTCAGGGAATGTTGAGGAGCTGAATCAGACTAGAGGTTAGAGGATGTGAAGAGATCCAGCCGCTGACAAGGTAAGGTGGTGTCATCGTCAGATGCCTGTATTGTAAAACGTGCACTTAGTTCGGTGGGCAATGGGGAGCTATTGAGCCCTCTTGAGCAGGGAAGGATCTTTATAGGAGCTGCTTGCTATGGAATATTAGTTGAAGATGTGTTACATTCATTTATACTGTGGAATATTTGTTTAATGATGCAAAGATGTGTTGCGTTTTTTTTATGTTGCATTTGTTTAACTCTGTGAAGCTGTGTTACTGTGCCTGCCTAAAACACCTGACGGTCTAATAAAGAGCTGAACGGTCAATGGTGAAGCAGGGGGAAAAAGGACAGGCAGGGCTGGCAGGCAGAGAGAATATATAGAAGAGAGAAGAGGGAGAGGAGGGAGAAGAGGAAAAGGAGAGGAGGACGGCAGGGGTCAGCCACCCAGCCACCCAGCCACCCAGCCACCCAGCCACCCAGCCACCCAGCCACCCAGCCACCCAGCCACCCAGCCAGCCAGCCAGCCACCCAGTCACCCAGCCAGCCAGCCAGCCAGCCACGGAGTAAGAAGGAAAGAAAGGTATAGAGAACAGAGAAAGGTAAAAGCCCAGAGGCAAAAGATAGATGGGCTAGTTTAAGTTAGAAAAGCTGGCTAGGGCTGGGAGTAGTGGAGCACGCGTTTAATCCCAGCACTCAGGAGGCAGAGCCAGGCGGATCTCTGTGAGTTTGAGGCCAGCCTGGTCTACAGGTAAAGGGTTTATTTTAGTTTACAGTTCCACACCACAGTCCATCACTGAGAGAAGGTAGGGCAGGAACTCCAGCAGGACAGGAACCTGGAGGCAGTTGCTGAAGAAGAGGCCACAGAGGAACACTACTTTCTGTCTTTCCCCTTGTGGCTGGCTCAGCCTGGTTTCTTATATAACCCAGGACCACCAGCCCAGGGGTGGCATCACCCCACATCGCTCATCAACCAAGAAAATGCACCACAGGCATGCTCACAGGCAAATGGAATGGAGACGTTTTCTCAGTTGAGGTTTCCTCTCCCCAGTGACTCAAGCTTGTGTACAGTTGACGTGAGACTAGTCAGCACAGCTAACGAGCAGCTGGGCTGGGATTTGGAGTCAGGCATTTGGGGACCAATTTGTCCTTTCAAGCACAGCTTGCTCAGCTTCACGTATTCTAAAAGAAATCCAAATTAAAATTGTAGTAAAACATCATACTTTATATAACACTTGGCGGATGATGTTTTTGCTCAGGTAAAACCACACTCACATTTCATTGGTGGAAACGTTAATTAGACTATTTTGGAGGGCAATCTGTCAGTACCTACCAACATTTTAAACACACGTTTGCTTTGACATAGAAACTCCATTTCGGGCATTTTTCTAACACTCAGGTGATGGAAAATGTGGACATTTATTATAGTATGTTTGGATGACAAATGTCTAGGAAGAAGCTACGCATCTCCCAACAGGGCCTTGTGTACAGATATGGAGCATCAAGGCCGAGATGAGTGTATGGAACACTCTCTAAGATGCTCTGGTAAAGTGGCCAGGAAGATGGCCAGGGCAGAGGATGACTCACACATGCTCAGTCCTACACGCTGGCACACAGACAGTCTCCAACTCTAGGAAGAAGGATTGATGCTTGGGTGAAGGAGAGAGAGAGAGAGAGAGAGAGAGAGAGAGAGAGAGAGAGAGAGAGAGAGAGAGAGAGAGAGAGAGTAGCTTTTTAAAAAAATTTCTATGGTTTGGTATTGTAGAAAAACACATTTAAACATGTGTAAAGAGCAACTTGTAAAAAATAAAAATGTGCAGAGAGAGAAAGCTCTCTGGTGGGGTTGCTGATGGAACTGAAACTGAAGGGTAGGAAATTAAAGCCTGGGGGTTCCACAGGTGTTATAAGGGAAGGGGTATCTTACCACATGATTGTTACTTTCAGGTAGAAACACACAATGCTGTGGGATGATCTGTATGACAAATTGCTCTGATTGGTCAATAAATAAAACACTGATTGGCCAGTGGCCAGGCAGGAAGAAGGTGGGACAAGGAGAGAGGAGAATTCTGGGAAGTGGAAGACTGAGGCAGAGACACTGCCAGCCACCGCCAGGATAAGCAGCATGTAAAGACGCCGGTAAGCCACCAGCCACGTGGCAAGGTATAGATTTATAGAAATGAGTTAATTTAAGATATAAGAACAGTTAGCAAGAAGCCTGCCATGGCCATACAGTTTATAAGTAATATAAGCGTCTGAGTGATTATTTTATACGTGGATTGTGGGACTGCGGGGCTTGGTGGAACCTTGAGAGAAGCCCTCCAGTAACACACAATCTTATTTGTTTCTATTTTACACTTTAAAATAGATTTTTATTTGATAAGCATGTCTATGTGTACTTGTGTACCTGAACATACATGGTATAGTGAATAGATCATATGGTTAATATTTCAGACCACACACATACTAGTAGTTAATATGTTAATATGTTAATAGTTCATATGGTTAATAGTTCATACTGCACACATACTGCATAGTAGTAGTTAATAGTTCATATGTTAATAGTTCATACCAAACACATACTGCACATTAGTAGTTAATAGTTCACATGGGTATGCACATGGGCTTGGAATCCAGAGGTTGGTATTAGATGTCTTCCTCAATTGATTACCTTCCTTTCTTTCACGTGTGATGTGTACATGCATGTTTGCACATATGCAGGCACACATGTATGTGCAGGTCATATGTGTGCATGCACCTATGGAGGCCCGAGGCTAACCCTGAGAGACTTCCTCAGTCACTCTCCACCGGGTTCCTCGCGTCAGAGTTGCAGCCAACTCCAGAGTGTATCCATAAGGACTAGTCAGGTTAGCCGGGGTGTTCAGGGAATCCCATGTCTCCGCCTTCTGAGTGCTAGAATTCCTGGCAGACCATCATGCGCACCCGGTATTTGACGTGGGTTTTGGGAATCCAAACTCTGGCCCTTGAATTTGTCCAACAAACATTTTATCTCCCTAGCTCTGTTTCTGTTTTTTTTTTTTTTTATGCATTTAAAATTATCTTCCCATTCTCTCTCTCTCTCTCTCTCTCTCTCTCTCTCTCTCTCTCTCTCTCTCTCACACACACACACACACACACACACACACACACAGAGAGAGAGAGAGAGAGAGAGAGAGAGAGAGAGAGAGAGAGAGAGAGAGAGATCAATCTATAGTTCCCTGCAGCTGAGCTGAGCTGGAGGGCGGGAAGCCATCTCGGGGCGCTGCTCCTTCCTCCTCAAGTCCTGCTTCCTACGCTCTTCAAAGCGTGTTCTCTCGGCAAGCGTCTCCCGAGAGTCTCCAGGTGACTTGTGGAAGGTCTAAATGAGGTGGGAAAATGAGAAGGGGCATGAGACCCTGGGAAGGGGACTTCAGGATGAGGATTTGGGGACTTTCAGAACATCAAAGAGAAGAGAGAGAAACTGAAAGATGGCTGATGTCCAGAAAGCAAAAATGGTCCAAAGTCCAGACTGGAAGGCTGTAGCTCATAAACACTACAGAGGACATCTTTGTAGTGTACACACCTCTTGGTACACTTACCTTTTTGTTCAGAATGGACCTTTAGAAGTCGAGTGACCAGGTCAGAAGTTAGACATACTTAAAAATTTGGTGCCATTTCCAGATTGTACTTTATTAAAATTTTATCTTTTGCATTTGTGTGAGTGCGCGTGCGTGCGTGCGTGCGTGCGTGCGTGTGTGTGTGTGTGTGTGTGTGTGTGCCTGTCACAGTGCACATATGGAGGTCAGACTACATACAACTCATGGGAGTCTGTTCTCTCCCTCTACCATTCGAATTCCAGGAACTGAACTCAGGTCATCAGGCTGGGGGGCAAGTGCTTTTTAACTGCCGGACCTTGTCACCAGCCTGACTATTAAGATTTTATTGACCCGACACAGGAAGTGTGAAAAGTTCCCCGTTTCCACCTTCACCCAGCCATTTCAGAAAGATTTTAAGGCAGAACAATGGGAATTTGAGGGAGTTTGGATGAGATCTCTTAAAGTCTTCTTAAAAATGACAAAGAGGGGCTCCTGGTGGGGGAACTCCAGCTGAGCAGGGCTGGGGGTGGGGGAGGGGGAGGGGGAGGGGGTGGTGGGAATGAGAAGGCCGAGGTGACAGGGGTCAGAGTCATGGCTCAGGGGAAATGAAGTCAAGGTCAGGAGCAGGTGGGAACTGACGGTGATTTACCAAACCGGCCCCCTCTGGCACTTCACTCTTTATGGCCGTGCCCCTGGCCCTGCAACAGGGTTAGGTGAGGAATTCTAGTTTTAGTTGAGAAAGAGGATGCACCACTGAATTTAGCAACACCAGCTCTAGTTTAGGGCTTGTTACGCTTGTGGTGAGGCACGTGAAAATGGGATGGGTGCTCCCAAGGTGCTCCAGTCCAGTCACAGATACAGACTCATCAGTACAATGATGCGGACCAGTAGAAGAAAAGGCTTCAGATGTGCACCAAGGAGAGAGGATGGACCTGCCACTCTAACCAAGGAGAAGATTGGTAAAGAGGCCAAGTCCAAGGCTAGTTTTTTTTTTTTTTTTTTTTTTTTTAACAGGGTTTCTCTGTGTAACAGCCCTGGCTGTCCTGGATCTTGCTCTGTAGACCAGGCTGGCCTCGAACTCACAGAGATCCGCCTGCCTCTGCCTCCTGAGTGCTGGGATTAAAGGTGTGTGCCACCACCGCCCGGCTCCAAGGCTAGGTTTTAAGGGTGATCAGGAGGAATGTGAACAGTAAGCTAACAGAACAGGGAAACCCTAAGTAGATGCTTGCCTTCCAACTAGAGCTAGGTCTGTGTTGTAACTGAGAGAAGCCCACCCCTTGCTCAGCTGGTGGTCTTTGTGGGGCTTGGATCTACTTTCTCAGGGGGTGCATGGGAGTTGGTGATGGTGCTGTGGGGTTGAGAGTCTAACTTCCTTTTAATGAGGTCTTAGGTATCTTGAGGCACTATGGGGTGGGGTGGGGTTAACGTGGATGAGGAGAGGACAATTTGGCTCAAGATGCTTTTGTGAAAGAAGGAGGTTCTGATGAACAACAAGGAAGACAGTGGGTGGGGTGTGGGGGTGGGGTGGACAAATGGAGCCCAGGGTTCTAGGTGCCAGGTATGGCCTTCACAGAGGCCCCTGGTCAGCATGCTCTCCACACCCTCTGTGTGAGCCCCTCACATCCAGGACTGTGCCTGGACCCACCCGCCTCTCTGTTCCCATGTTCTCTTCTCTTTCTTCCCAGTGCCATCTCTGGGGATTCTTCATTGTTTATTTTTAGGGGTAGAGAGGATGAGTGGAGAGAAGCCCTACTCCTCCTCAAAACGTTTTTCGGAAATAGTTTCATCCTGTCCAGACATCAAAGTCTGTCTTCTCTTTCTTCCCATCACATCTCTCCCTTGAGGCAGAGAGCATCCAAAAGATTCTGGCTGCCTGAATAGGAATTGGGGGAGGGGTGGGGACTGGGAAGGCAGATGGGAACCCCTGGGAGGAAAAAGTTCAGTCCGGATATCAAAAACAAAACAAAACAAACAACAAACAAACAAACAAACACCCCCCTTTCTATTGTGGGCCATGAGACCACTGTCCGCCGGTAGCTAGGCATGCAACTTACAAATAACGTGCCAAATGAGAACGGCTTGGGGATCTTTCTAACAACCAGGATCTTGGAAACAGCATGCGTGTTCAAAGAGATGAACGTAAGAGCCAGCCTGTGCAGACTAATCATGGCACAGGTCCCTTGGATCCCCTTGCTTTCTCAAGGAATACAGCACACAGTTGGTGGGACATGCAGCTTAGGAACTGCCTAGTGGACTCTGTCTCTGGCCACTGTTTGGCCAGTGAGACGTAAATTGGGGTTTGTGTGTGTGGGGGGGTGCATTTTCTGGATGGGACCAAGTCAGTAGCATCTTGGGAAGGATCTATCCTTCAGCTATCTATCTATCTATCTATCTATCTATCTATCTATCTATCTATCTATCTATCTATCTATCTAATTATTTATTATCTATCTATCTAATTATTTATTATCTAGCATGTGAATGTGTTGTGTATGTAAATGCCCATGTGCCTGAGCATGCTTTCAGAGGCTGTTGGGTATCTTCCTCTGTCTCCTCTGTTTATTCCTTTGAGGCAAGGTCTCTCCCTAAGACTGAAGACTCATGTTTTCTCGTCTAAGCTGAAAGCTAACAAGCCCCAGTGATCCTTACTCTCTGGCCCTCTTGGACCTGGAGTTTCAGCCATGTGAGGCCTGCTCAGCTTGTTGTATAGGTGCTTAGATCCAAATTCTAGTCCTCATGGTTGTTCAAAAAGGACTCTTAACCATTGAGCCATCTCACTAGTTCCTTCCTTCCTTCCTTCCTCCCTCCCTCCCTCCCTCCCTCCCTCCTTCCTTCCTTCCTTCCTTCTCCTCCTGCCTTTTCTTGTAGTGAGATCTCAAGTAGCCCAGGCTGGCCTTGACCTTGCCCTATAACTGAAGACGACCTTGAATTTTTCTGTTTCTACTAGATGCCCCCCAAGTGTTGAGATTACAGGCATGTGCTACCAAGCCTGGTTTTATGTGGTATCGGGGATTGAACACAGAGCTTCATGCATGTTAGGCGAGTATTTTATCAACTGAGCTACATCCCAAGCCCTTAGGCCCATTTTCGTTCACCGAAACATATCTGGAGTCCCACGTGTTCCCAGCTCTTGCCAGCCTCCTGCTGTCTGCCCACGGGAGTTCTTCTTCTTGGGGCTGCCCGTGGCATGTGTGTCGGGGTGGGCTGTAGGCGGGAGAGGTGAGTGGGGCCAGCGACTGGGAAAGGAATTCACAGGACACACAAGGACTTTTGGGAGGTAGGGGGTGAGGGGAGACTCCGGGGATGTGAAGAACTGCCAAACAGAGAGGAGGGCTGATGAAAGTCTGATAATCTTTCATCTTCAGAACTTTCCATTTGAAGCATGAAATTTAATCAGATGTTTAAAGATCCTGCAGAAACGCAAGATCAACACAGGCGCAGAAGACGGGACTCCGTGGGCAGGTGCCGTATCTGTCTTATTACTGCAGTGAAGACAGATATTGGAACTGGCTGTGAGATTAGGTTTGGAACCCTGCTAGGTTGCTGTGGGTAAACAGGCCCTGGGGGGAAAATTGCTTTTCATTTCCTGAGATAGGAAGAGCAGGAACGGGGTGAGAGGAAGTGGTCATGAATCTCTGGAGACAGCAGTATCCGCATCCTCATTAGCTAGGGAGATGTCAGGTTGAAACCAGATGGCAAATATTTAATCACAAAGAGCATCTGTCAGAGAGAGAGGGAGAGAGAGAGAGAGAGTGGGAGAGAGGGAGAGAGGGCCTGGCCTGGGTCAGGGAGCCCACATGTCTGGTGCCAGTACTGTCAGTCCAGCCGCCAGCCCCCCTGAACTCCTACTGTGTGCTCCGCCAGCAGTCCCATAGCATGTATCCTGGGGCATTCACATCACATTCTAAGTGAATGTCACTTCTTGGAGCATGTCCCAGTAAGCTGCTGTTGTACAGGAAACTCTCACACAAAAGTCTGAGACTCGAGGCAACTTATTTTTTTCTTTATGCTTCTGTGGGTGGACTGCCTCGGTTGGGTGGTTTTCACTCGGGGTCCTTTATCGGGTTGCAGTCGCCTGTCGGATGGGCTGCAGGGACGGGAGGGTTCCAAGGGGCTAGCCGATCACTGTGGCTCACTCACAGGACTGGAAGTTGATGCTGGCTGTCCATCTGGGGCTCCTCCAGGGCTGTTCTCTTATCCAAGTTTTTTCCCCCAAGGTTTTTCACGGTGTGCGGGGCTGTGTTCTTGGAAGAAGTGTACCAACAGCAAGCATTCCACGAGGTCTAGGCAGAGTGTGTCAGGCTTCTTGTGGGATAACCTTGGAGGTACAAGAACATCATTTCTAGCACATGAAGGGAACGAAGCTTTGTCTTTTACTGTGGGAATGCCATGCAGGCACAAGGAGATAAGGAATTACTGGTGGCCATTTTTTTGAGACAAATTAACATATACATTACCTGGGTCCATAGCAGATTCCGTCGGTAGGTCGTCTGTACAGTTGCATGGGGTCCCACACTTAGGACGGTCCTGTGCTTCTTAGGACAATGCTCGGTTGCCACTGCCTTTAATTGTTAACACATTTCTGGTGTGGGGAACGCGGCTCAGTTGGTAGAGTGCTTGACCAGTGTGGGTTTGATCCCCACCACTGCATAAATCCCTTGGTGGTAGAGGCCTGTAGTTGGAACACAAAGGGAGTGGAGGCAGGAGAATCAAAGGTGGAGGTCATGCTTGGTGACATGGTAAGTTTGAGGATCAACTCACTTCTCCCTCCTTCCCTCCCTCCCCCCTCCCTCCCTCCCTCCCTCCCTCCGTCCCTCCCTCTCTCCCTCCCTACCTCCGTCCCTCCCTCCTTCCTCCCCTCCCTTTGTTGAAGGGAGGGGCGTCCTATGTCAGGATTGGCTCATGGGGCAGAATGATGAGCTTTGGAACCTGTAGGGTGCCAGCTCAAGGTCAAGTCCCGGTGAGCCACTTGAAAAAGCCTGGGTCAAATGGGTCTGGGTTTGGGGAAGAAGCAGAGGACTAGGAGAACAAGGAAGAGGGAGAGGAGGAGGAAGAGGCAGCTGTCTGGTTTTCTAAAGGAGTGCACTGAGAGCATTGGTGTCCTGGATAATAATGCCTCCCTCCTAGTCTACAGCCAGATACTTGGTAATTCCCCAAGGTATGGGGAATGTCTTCTAACAAAGTAGGAAATAGCTCCAAGAGCCTCCTAGAGCGGACCCAGTCCAACCTCTAACAAAGACAGATGGCTTCTGGGAAGCACACGTCTTGTTCATAGGTGAGGCTCTGTTTCCTTCAGGGGGTAGCATCCTATGTGATTGTCTTAGTTACTTCTCTATTGCTGTGATAAACATCATGACCAAAAGCAACTTGGGGAGGAAAGGGTTTATTTTAGAACTCTCTGGTCACACCCCACCACCGAAGCGAGTCAGGGCAAGAACTCAAGCAGGAACCTGAAGGCAGGAACTGAAGCAGAGACCATGGTGGACTGTCACTTATTGGCCCGCTCCTCAGGGCTTACTCAGCCTGCTTTCTTAGACAGAGGACCACCTGCCCAATGGTTAGCGCCACCCGAAGTGGGCTGGGCTATCTCACAGCCACCATCAATCAAGAAAATGCTCAATGGACTTGCCTATAAGCCAATCTTACGGAATGAGACCTCTAAGAGAACTAAGGAGGATGCTTTCCACGGGGCACTAGTTCTAGATTTCTCTAGAAAAGAGACACTTTCAAACCACGCATCCAAGGCTTAGTGTGGGCTGTCACTCTTCACTAGTGCTTGTCAGTTGCTTGTTTGACCTTCTTGGGCTGCTCTTCAGGGATCTCGTATTATTGTTGTGATAAAGCGCTATAACAACTTACCAAAGAAAGCCTTTCGCCGGGTGCATACCCTTAATATCAGAATACCTTTCTATGTAGACCAGGCTGGCCTTGAACTCACAGAGGTCCACCTACCTCTGCCTCTCTGCCTCCTGAATGCTGGGGTTAAAGGAGTACATCACTGTGCCTGGTAGGCCCATTTTCTTTCCACCAGTAAGCATACTCTAGCACACAGCTTCTTACACTGACCCATGCGGCATCAAGTGATCGGATGTGATGGTCACAAAAGAGCTAGGAAACAGTAAAAGGGTTCTGAACACAAGCAGCAAAAATTGGTTAACATGTAACGGTGATGACGGTGGTGGTGATGGTGATGATGATGATGATGAGTGTGATGATGGTGATGATGATTGTGATGATGGTGATGATGATGGTGATGATGATGGTGATTGTGATGATGGTGATGATGATGGTGGTGATGGTGATGATGATGATGATGAGTGTGATGATGATGATGGTGATGATGATTGTGATGATGGTGATGATGATGGTGATTATGATGGTGGTGATGGTGATGATGGTGATGATGATGATGATGATGGTGATGATGGTGATAATGATGGTGATTATGATGGTGGTGATGATAATAACAATAATAGCAAGGAGGCAACAAAATGACTCAAGGAGTAAAGAAAGTTGTAGACAAATTTCTAAACGGTCTTATTAAATAAGAAATGCAGAGTTAAAAGCCAAAGAGATCAGAGTGCCATGACTAGCTTTAGCTTACCACCAGTAAGTAGTAGCTTAGAGAGAGAGAGAGAGAGAGAGCTTCTTCCTGTGTGACTTGTGTTTTATTGCTTTCCTGTTCTGCCTTCTTATTGGCTCTAAGCCCAGCCACATGACTTCCTTGTCACTGCCTGTCTATACAGACCTCCAGGTCTCTATGGTTGGTACTGGGATTAAAGGGGTGTGTCTCCAAACTTGGCTGTGTCCTTGACCACATAGAGACTCTGCCTGCCATGTGATTGGATTAAGGGCGTGGGCTACCACCGCCTGACTTCTGTTCCTGGCTCGCTAATGACCTCTAATCTCCAGGCAAACTTTATTTATTCACATACAAATAAAATCACATTTCAGCACAATTAAAATATCACCACAAAGGTACTTGCTGCCAAACCTGGTGACCTGAGTTTGATTCCTGGAACCCACATGAGTGGAAGGAGAAAGCTGACTCCTGCAAGTTGCCCTCTGACCTCCACATCCAGGATACACACACACATAAACTAGCACACAAATGTAATAAAATATTTTACTGTAAGCAAAAACTTCAGAATCAAAGGTGTGACGATTCCCAGGTGTCTCTGGTGGCGTCCCCCCATGCTGTGTCACACGGCCCCATGACAGCTTGAGTTCTGAACACACACCATGGGCATATTACTCTGTGCATGCTCTGTGCATGCATTGCACCACACAAAGCCAGTGAACACTATCTGAAACACCCCGGCTCAGATTCAAAAACCCCGAGTGTCATGAATTAGTGTTTTTGCTGTACACACCACGTTTTCCATTCTTCTAGAAACATAATGGTTTAATTAAGGAAAACAGTGACTTTTTACATTTTTTACATTTATCATTCCTCAGCATGTAAGTATCAAATTAGTATATATTTGGGTTGTATTGTTTCATAATGTTTGATTTAAAACACTGCTATTTGAGTTGCTGACAGGAGTTTCACAATAATTATTCATTGAGCTTTGGCTTGGGATTAGACAGAATTTTCAACAATTTCTGAAATGGCCCTAAATACATTTCTGCCATTCTGTGCTATATCTATATATATATAGGCAAAGTGGCATTCTCAGCATTGATATAAGTAATGAAGTATAAAATCAAACTACCAATCAACTCTGAAAAATGTTGAATTATACTCTGTGTCTTGCAGGATCAACTATTCAGCCAAAACTGAACTCTTTATGTAAAAATAAACAAACAATCCACTTCATTAGTATGCAAATTGGCTTTTTATCTTTAATAAATGTTAAAATTATATGTATACCAAAGAATTTCTTTAAAATAAATTTCTTTATGATTTGTCAGTGAGTTGGGTGAACATTTGATTTGTATACCGATTTCAAATACTTATATATCCAGAGTAAAAGTTTTTTTCCTATTTTTCAATAACTATTTTCTAAATTGTATGTGTGTGGGGGAGGGTTGTTATGTGCACACGAGAGCAGGTACCCGTGGAGACCAGAGCTGGGTCCCCTGGAGCTGGGAGCTATAGGCAGCTGTGAGATGTCTGATAGAGCTACTGCGACCTGAACCCAGGTCCCCTGCAAGAGCAGTGTGTGCCCTTACCTGCTGGGCCATCCATCTCTCCAGCTCCCAGAGTAAAAGTTTCTAAAGTGGAAAGGGGTTGTAAGGGGGAAAACTTTCAAGACGATTTAGTTTATTATTAATTAATTAATTAATAATAATAATTATTATTTTTAAGATTTGTTTATTATGTATACAGTGCTCTGTCTACATGTATCCCTGAAGGCCAGAAGAGGGCACCAGATCTCATTACAGATGGTTGTGAGGATTTGAACTCAGGACCTTTGGAAGAGCAGCCAGTGCTCTTAACCCCTGAGACACCTCTCCAGCCCTATTATTATTTTTAGATTAATTTATTTATTAAGTATACAGTATTCTGCCTGCATATATGCCTGCAGGCCAGAAGAGGGCGCCAGATCTCATTACAGATGGTTATTAGCCACCTTGTGGTTGCTGGGAATTGAACTCAGGACCTCTGGAAGAACAGTCAGTGCTCTTAACCTCTGAGTCATCTCTCCAGCCCTAATTAATTATTTTTTTTGACACAGGGTCTAACTATGTAGCTCTGGCTGTCCTAAACCTCACTATGTATGTAGATCAGGCTGGCCTTGGACTCACAGAGATCTGCCTGCCTCTGCCTCCCGAGCGCTGGGATTAAAGGCATGCACCACTACACCCAGCTTAGTTTATTATTTTTAATTATATTTAGCATGTGTGTCTGCATGAAGGTATGCAAGTGCCCATTAAAGGAAGAAGGGGGCGTTCCATCCCCCTAGAGCTGGAGTTACAGGCTGCCTGATGTAGGTGATAGGAACTGCAAGAGCAGTATGGATTCTTACCCACAAAGCCATCTCTCCAGGCCCTGGGAAAGGTTTAAGACTCCCTGCTGTGACCCGGAAAGCAAGCTGAGGTGGCACCTTGGCTGCTCCCGCCAAAGTCACTAGCTAGTTACAGCATCCTGCTGGGGAGGGAACTGAGGGTCCATCCAGCGATGAGGGAGTTGGCGCAGTGTGGCAGATGTGCCCAGAGGCTGGGGTGAAGGTGTGCTGGTGAGCTTGTTTCCTGTTACCTTATGGACTGTCTGTGCTCCCGCAAAGGCCAGTGGTTAAGTGAAAGTGCATGGTTTGGGAGCCAATATAAGTGTGTGTGTGTGTGTGTGTGTGTGTGTGTGTGTGTGTGTGTGTACGTGTACATTCATGTGTGACTTAGAGGCTAATATCAATATAATAACGTGGGGCTTATCTACCTATACAGATGAATGTGAGTTAATTTCCACTCTGGGGATATAGATCTAGCTTGGATAAACGTAAGGCTGATTTCCGTAAGCATTTGGTCCTTAAGACAGTCTTCTATAGCGGAATGCTGTTTGCGGATGGTTAGTTGGGTCTAAGAAGAGACCCTGTGGGAAATGAACCCACATCTGAGGCTGTTGGGAGGCCTCACCCTCCTTCTCAACGGGGAGTCTAGAGCCCGGCCTCCGCTGGGGCAGAGAGCATGTGTCACATGCCACTCACTGGGTCACGATCTGAAGGGCTGCTTAGGCCTTAGTGGACTTCAACGCGCATTTTTAGAAAAGTTCAAATAACTTATTTTGTTTTTTTTTTCATCAGTAAGTAGTGCAAAGAAAGTGTACAAAGGGGCAAGAAACAGAAAACCAGTGTGTGTGTGTGTGTGTGTGTGTGTGTGTGTGTGTGTGTGGTGTGTGTGGTGTGTGTCTGAGTGTGTGAGTGTGAGTGTGTGTGTAAGTGTGTGTGTGAGTGTGTGAGTGTGTGTGAGTGTGTGTGTGGGGTGTGTGTGTGTGTGAGAGAGACAGACATACAGAGAAAGGGGCAGAGAGAGAGAGAGAAAGGCGTGTACACAAACACACACAGAGAGAGAGAGAGAGAGAGAGAGAGAGAGAGAGAGAGAGAGAGAGAGAGAGAGGAAGAAAGAGAGAGAGATATGTTAAAGTCCTAGTTCCTTTCTCCTGTACCCTCATCATGGAGACAGGACAGCGTCAGGCTTGCCCTGGTGACTGGGGTAGGACTAAGCGCCTCACGGCCGTGCTCCCAGCCAGTGGCATCCTGCTCCCCTCCTCTGGCTGGATGCGTACGTTCTGATGATGCCTCCGCTCACGGCTGTGTCCTGCTCCTGCTCCTGTCCAGTCTCTCTAGGCTCGAGACCCTGTTTGCCAGCTCCCTGCCTTGTGCCCCCGTCCCTAGCTCTAGGCTTTCGTTCACTGCATTCTGTGATCTGAAGACAGACGCTCCCGCCACCGCCGCTGCGGCCGCCCGACTGCCCAGATTTCAGAAGACCCCTCTGGAGTTGCCCAGGGCTGTGATCCACCTGCCGTCAGGGACACCCTGCTACCAAATGCTAGATGCTCGGCCACACCCCTCCCCAGCCTCACACCGCGGCTGAGCTACCACCTGTTGTCTGTTTCCACACCCTTGTACACTGCCGTGTGCCTGTCACCCTGGACGGCTGCCCAGCAGCTGCAGCTGAGGCCGTCCTGCCAGCACCTTCCCAAGCCCGATGGGTGGTCTTGTCGGGTTCCCAGCTCTCCCAGCCTGCCTCAGCTGCTGCGATTGCGGGGGCCACATCTGGCTAAATACAGAGCCCAGAGAGCCTGGATTCACCCCTTAGGACCATTAGGGGAGGAGCAGGTCTGGACACCCAGAATGATAATGGCAGTGTTTACAAAGGACTTACAATGTGGCAGGCACAGTGATTTGTGAGCTTGCTCTGTACTTTATGACCCCCTGCCCTCACCACAGGGCATATACTATGACATCTCCTTTCCCGCAGATGCAACAGCAGAATCTAACCCATCTGAATGAATCTACATAAGGTCTCCCAAAGCTCAAGTTACAGAAGTTACGGAGGTGGGATTTGGGCCTAGGGAGCTTGGTTTCAAGCTCATGACCACTAGACCAAATGCCCCAGCAACATGCTCTGTGGTTTTTATTCATTCATTCATTTATTTGTTTGCTTATTATTTTTATTTTGAGCTGAGGACCGAACCCAGGGCCTTGCACTTGCTAGGCAAGCGCTCTACCACTGAGCTAAATCCCCAACCCCAACATGCTCTATTGTTTCCAATGACCTATTCATGGCCCCAGATCAGCTAGCTAGAGGGGAAGACCATGGTTAAGGCTTTGGACCCTTCCAGCCTGCTTTAGAGACAAAGGTAGAAATAAGTTACCCTCAGTCATCATTAGGAAGGAGACTGGAACCACACATCTGCTGGTCCTTTTCAGATGCACCTGCTTCTTCTGAACTCTGTATTCTCTCGGTCCCGGGAAGTTACTCAGGAGTAGTCACTTGGTGGCAACATTGTTAAACAATGTGGGAAAACAGGATGGGTATTTAAGCACAGCTACATCACTAGAGACTTTTTGAAGGGAAAGGAGAGACAGGGAAGGGCGCCTGGAGGATGACGGAAGTCGTGGAAGTCGTGGAAGTCGTGGAGGAGAGGATGGACGATCTGGTAATGCGGACCACCTTGATGCCGCTCTCAGAGGAGACATGGGGAGAAGAGAAGGGTGAGCGCTGGGTTGAGTGACTTCTTTTCCAAGCGAATGGTTCCATACTGTGGTGTGCTGACTAGGAGGACGATGACACAGGATGGTGGATGCGGGAGGCTACAGATGGGCTCACTCGTCCATATTGAATCTGGATGTAGTGATGTCTGCTCCCCATTTATTCCTGGGGAAACAAGTTTGTGCAAGGGATGTCAAGGGAGTTCTCCTTTCTCCTACAGGTTCTCAGTCACTGCTGAGTTTGGGATGGATGGCTTCGGTGTGGAGATTGGCGATTATGTAGCTTCTAGGCATTCTTAGAGGAATCCAGCATGTGGGCTGTAGACAATTACTTGTAAGTCCCCTGTCAGTACTCATAGCTCTGTCCCCAAATCTGGCTGGCCTGGACTGCTGGGGAAGCTGTTGCTATTTCTCTTGCCTCTGCAGGTGATTGGGATCATGTTCTAGTTAGGAGCTTTCCTCTTTGGGTTCTGATTCCTGGCACCAAGAAGGAAAAAGGGAAGGGAGAAGGTGTTCTGGGGTGATTAGATTTCACGATGATGAGTGGGATGGACCAGAACACTGATGAGTGGAGATATGTAGGGCATTCCTTGAGCGATCCCAGCAGAGACAAGGCGGTCCAAGGTGCTGCAGGATGCAGAACTCTCCCTCCAAAGGTTTGGATTGTAGGTAGTTGCCAGCCATGCATTGGAAGGCTTTGAATCCAGACGTAAGATCTGTGTTTACACTGGCTTCTGCCGTTAGCCTTAGCTCCCCCTCAGCAGAAAGTCCTGGAAGCCGTGACAGGGTCAGGAGACAGAGACATGGCTGTGAGTGGATAAAGCTCTGCCAGGTTCTGAGGTCAGTCTTGATCTGCTGTGGCTCTAAGTATCAGAAGTGGCTTTCACAGAGAGTCCAAATTATTCCAAGTCTTTTTTTTTTTCCCTTTTCATCTTGTCAAAAAGGGAGGTGTTGCAAAAGGCAGTGTGAGGAAGGGGCAGTACGGTGAACCTCCATCCCAGGGCTGTGTGGGCTCGGAGAGCCCAGGCGTGACCTCAGTTACACACATGTGCCCCACATGGTGGGCCATGTGTGCTGCGGCTGGGCTCTGCAAGAAGACCCTCCATGCTTGGAAGAGCGTGGATTTGCTGACTTGGCAATATGGGTGGGGGGCTGGGCCCCATCTGCAGGGGAGGGGGCAGGAGCCCCAGGGGCTGAGTGTGGAGGGGCTTTTCAGCCCCACAGTCCTGAGCTCCCCCTTCTATCCCCAACCACAAGAGTAGTGTAATTCTCCTCACGTTAAAAGTAAACATCTGGCAGCATCTGCAGTGCCCAAAATAAACTAAGAACTAATAGGAGGCATTTGTGACCACAGTGGGTCCTGGATGGAGCAGGAAGGGGTGGTCTGCTATGTAGAAGCCAAAGTGGCTACTGGGGGAGTCTCAACTCATTTGTTTATTGATTGGTGATTAGCTAATTGATTAATGCCCAAGATCCTAAAATATCCTGCTGATGTAATTTGCCATGATTCAGGACATCGGGGACAGTACACTGACTTAACGGGGCCAGCTGATGGATCAGGGGCCAAGAAGGATGGTTAGTTCTGGGACATCAACTACACCTTACTGCAAGTCTAGGGTCAAATACCCAAGGATCCGAGAACAGTGGGAAATCTGTGCGGCAAAGCCTCTTGGGTCATTGCAGGGTCGTCATTTGGCAGAGGTAGAGAGCTGGACTAGATCTGAGATCAAAAGCAGACTCAGCTCAGAAGTAGCCAGGATCCCAGGACCCTGGGCATGCTAGGCAAGCATTCTGCCATTGGGCCGCACTCCTACCCAGGAGAGCCACATTTGGACACTGGTCCTCTGAAGCTGGTCTTTTGTGGTGCCGGAGTAAACAGTGATAAATACATTGACTGCTGAAGTCTGATTGACAAGCTGGAAACAGAGCCTGGGACTGGCTGGCACCATCTGACAACTGTGAAGGAGCTTGTGGATGAAATTGGGCATATTTGAACAGCATCAAATCCATTCCTCACAGCCATACTTAATGTAAGCGACAGACGGAGAAACAAATTAATACCAAAAACGTCGCCAGCTTTCACATTCTGGCAGGAGAAATGCTTCCAGTCTTGGAGAGATTCGCAAGCCTTTCTGAGTCTGAGGACTCGTATGCTTCATCACCCTCGTCAAGCAGGTGGCATCACGGCAGGGCTGGCAGCAGAAGGAAGAGCCAAGAAACATGGGGTTGTGGGGGAGAAGGGGCTGCTTGACTGGGTACCTGGGGAGAAAGCAGCTGGCGGGAACTCCTGAGATGGTTTTTTGTGCCGGCGGTCACAAACTGAACGGAGCCGGCTGAATGCAACTTGTAGACATGCCCTGTTTGACCCACAGATGTCTTTATCTTATTTTAATTTTAAAGTTCAACTACTGGCTCAAAGCACACAGATTGGAAACCACGAAAAGGGGCTGGAAATGTTGTTCCGCGTTAAGAGTGTGTACTGCTTTTCCAGAGGACCTGAGTTCGGATCCCACCCCTCACACTTGGGCTCTGTTTATAGCTGCAGCTCTAAGGGGATCTGACATCTCTGGCCTCCTCAGTCATCTGCACTTCTGTGTATATACCCCATGACCCACATACACATAATTAAAAAGAAAAGAAAGAACACACACACACACAACGCACACACATACACATATGAACTCACATACATTCACACTCACACACATATATACAACACACACATACACACAACACACATGCACACCTCCCCACTCACATACACACACATACACACAACACACATATACATAACACACACGTACATATACTCACATACACACACATATGCATACCCACAACACACGTATATGCATTCACACACAGCACACACACATATGCATTCACACACAGCACACATACATATGCATTCACACACACACACACACACACACACACACACACACACACACACTCTGATTCTTCTCACATGTCTGTCCAGCTCAGTTCTGTACTGGTCAGGTGGTCCTGATAAGCACTGCTTAGTGCCTGCTGGCTCTGGTGGTTATGTGTGAGTGATTTCAATTCCTCTATTAAGCCATTAAATGATTTCTTATGTACTAAATAATTAGCGGGACTGGATTTCCAAAATTTCAACTTAAAGAAAGGTCATATAACAGAATGAGAGGTTTTGGTCTCACTTTTGGTACAAAGATCAAACCATTCCTTCGATATAGTGAAACTATTATCTAAATAAAACCATTTTTTTAGGGGGGGGAGACTTGGCACACAGCTCAGTAGTGGAGTGTGTGACCAGCACGCATGAGGCCCAGCACTACAAAAATATCCAGTACTAAAACAAACAAACAAAAAAACAAAAAAGGCTTTTTTATTAATCAAACAATATTGCAAAGTATAGTAACATGTAAGTATGAAATACCACAGTGAAACTCATTATGTGTTAACATAAATAATAAACAAAAAATAAAAATACAGCATACATGAAAAATTTGAACATAAAGAAAAATATTTTTACAAAGAAGCACTTGGTCCTGTGTATTTCCTTCCATTCTTTTTCATAGTCTTTCTTTCCATCATTGGAAAAGCCTAGGTGTACTTCCTGTTTTCTTCATTTATCACTATAATTTATGTATTTTCTCATATTGCTGAATAATCCTCAAGTTTTTGTGATTCTAAATAATATTGCCAGGAACATCTATGTGCATTTGGATATTTTTGTGTCTCTGTTTTTATGAGTCAGGGTCTCACATAGCCCAGACCTGCCTCAAACCCACTATGTAGGTGAAGAAGACCCTTAACTCCTGATCCCTCTGCTCTGCCTCCCAAGTGCCGGGAAGGCAGGTGTGCAGCACCACACAGTTTAGGCTGTGCTGAGGGCTGAATTCAGCCTCATGCAGGCTAGGCGAAGACTCTACAAAATGAGCCACATCCCTAGTCCAACATTTGACTCTTCCTAAAGTCTGAATTTCTCTCTCAGTATTATCTCCTCCCTCCCTCCCTCCCTCCCTCCCTCTCTCTTTTCCTTCCTTCCTTCCTTTCTTTTTTTTCTTCTTCCTGTTTTTGGTTTTTTGAGACAGGGTTTCCCTGTCCTGGAACTTGCTTTGTAGATCAGGCTGGCTTTGAACTCGGAGATTCCCCCTGCGTCTGCCTCCCGAGCACTGGGTAAAGGCGTGCGCCACCACTGCCTGGCTCAGCCTGTACTTTCATAAGCAAGCACTAATGGGCTCCATAAAGACTTATGGAGTTAACCCGGAAGTTTCTGACCTGAAATGTGCCCTGTGGCGATCTCATCTCAGCAAACTGTTGGAGAGGTTATTGGGAAAAAAGTCCACTTCAGAATACATGACAGGATCGTGGGTTATTTATATATATATTATTTCAGCATGGGAAGTCCATTCGAGGAATAGCAATGTCCTGATACCCAAGTAAAGCAGTACTAAATGTGCTCAGGAGACGTCTTCATTTTAAAGAAGAAACTCATTGTCTCTTAATAACTTCACGATGCTGCACAGTTCAACAATGGAGTCAGAAGACGCCTCGTAGCATCAAGGCTGGTACAAGAAGATACGGGAGACCAGGATCCAAGGCAAACTGTCTTTTTCAATTACTACATCTCTGAACTCTAAGTACAATAGTCATTTCTTAGAGAAATAGCCGCCTTTAAATTTTTTATGGATGGTAGGAAAAAAAAGAGACTAGACTAGATCAGATCATTTGAGGTCAATTTATATCCTATATACAACCCAGAGAATTGTGTAAACAAAGCGGTGCGTCATAAAACGAAATGAGATACAGGTAACCTCAGGCGGCCTCCTGCACAAGTTCACATGAATTCAGTGACTTCTCCAGGCCATGGAAAGCAAAGCACATGGCAGATTTTATTTTTATTTGCCTTTCTTACACCCACCAACTCCCGGTGGCCAACAAATAAGGAGGCCTATCTCACGATGAGGCAGGACAAAATGAGATGCCGTTCTTGAGTTTGACTCCTTTGTGAAGAGCCAGAGGTCACCAGAGGTGTGTCTGGGAAACGGCCCATCAGCTCGAAAGCCGGGCAAGTCGGCGGGATCTCTAAGGGCAGGATTAGAGAGCACTTGAGCAAACCCCACCTCCTATGGCAAGGCAGCCTGCCTGTGCTAACAAGAAACCACGCTTCCATAATCTACCAGAGCTCTTTGAAGGGTCAAATCAGAGTGCGGATAAGGGGGAAGCGGTAGACGCAATCTATTTACACTTTCCAGAATCCTCGGAAAGCCCCTGCACCGAAAGCCTGTCCACAGCGCTGTCGCCATGGGGATGGGGAGAATGTCTGGTGACAAATAGGGAAATGGCTCTGAGATAAGAACTAAAGAGCGGGGATAAGTAAGTGTTCCTTTGGGTGTGGAGAAATGTCAGCCGCGGGGCGGTTGCCGGGGAACGGCTGTTTCTGGTGGTCCAGGTGAACAGGCCCTCAGTGACTTGAGATGTGACCATTGATCAATCTCCTTGCCACACAGCCATGTCTTATCAATGACTTTGTGTGTGTGTGTGTGTGGGGGGGGATGTATCTGCTTTGGTGGCATCTCCACTGACAAGATACACTCACTAAGGGGGGAGGTGCATCTAACGTGGTGACTGGCATCTGCTGACAGAAGACTAAGAGCTCTTCTAAGAAGGGGAATCTCAATAAGGAAGATGCTGAAGATGTAGGAGGCGCCTGAGGGGCTGAAGCCGCTCCACGGGGCAAAGGCAGGCAAGTATGACGGAGGCTGTGTACTTTGTTTCTGTGATGAACCGTGTGAAGAACGAAAAGGCCACGGTGGACACTAATAGCAAGACTGTTCGTTTTTTAGAAATAGAAAATCCTATTTAATTTTATATTACATTTTATTTATCTATTTATAATGTAGAGCCTGGGGGCAGCACGCACCGCGTTACATGTGTGGAGATCTGAGGGTGCCTGGTGGGGATCTGGTCCTCTCCTTCTACCACATGGGTCTCAAGGATTGAACTCAGGTCGTCTGGCTTGGCAACAGGTGCCTTTCTTTGCCTTAGGAGCCATCACCCTGGCCTGAGGCGACAAATTCAAAACCCTCAGTGACAGCTCAAGAAGCCATAATGGGTTACTACGGTCCCAAGGTTTTCAGCTTTCTTCATTATTATCCTCATCACTGCTTTTTTTTATAACACCCTTCCCCTAATGGGAATATTTGGGTGTGTTCATGTGGCATATGTGTGTGATATACACACATGCGTGTGTTTGTGTACCCGGAGGAGAGAGGTTGGTGTTGGGCATCTTCTAGGTCTCTTTGATTTGCCTTTAGGGACAGGGTATCTTTACTGAACCTGGGACGTACTGATTCATCTAGACTGCCTGGCCAGCAACCTTTGGACATCCGCTTGGTTTTGCCCGTGCAATGTTGGGGTTACAGATCTCTGGCTTATGTGATGCTGAGGATCCAAACTCCGGTCCTCATGTCATGTATGTGCGACACAAGAGCCCACCCTCTGAGGCATCTCCCTAGACGCCTCCCAGAGAAATTTTTGTTTGTTTTTTCTTTTTCCTTTCCTTTTCTTTCTTTTTTTTATTTGAATTTTTGAGACAAGGTTTCTCGATGTAACAGCCTTGGCTGTCCTGGAACTCACTCTATAGACCAGGCTGGCCTCGAACTCACAGAGATCCGCCTGCCTCTGCCTCCTGAGTACTGCAATTAAAGGTGTGCACCACCACTACCCAGCCTCCCATAGAATTTTAATAGCATTGCCGGGCGGTGGTGGTGCACGCCTTTAATCCCAGCACTCGGGAGGCAGAGGCAGGTGGATCTCTGTGAGTTTGAGGCTAGCCTGGTCTATAGAAAGAGTTCCAGGACAGCCTGAATTTTAATAGCATTGATTGCCTGTATATCTGGTTACGACTGGAAGTCCACAATCCATTGTATTATGTAAGATTTTTCTTCCAAGGGCCTAGTTTCATCAGAGACTAAGAGCTCTTTCAGCTGGAAGGATCTCAATAGGGGGGTGGAACCAGAGAGGGAATTTTTCTCTCAAACCTCCTCAAGGGAAGCCGGTCCTCCAGGGTGAAGGGTGGGGGGCTCCTAGTCTGCCTAGCAATCCCCCTTTAGCAACAATGCACCCACACCAACTTCCTCGGCCCTCTGGCTGTGACTCAGTTTTGTCCTCTTGACAGGAGAGACTTGGGCGAAGGAAGGAAGGGACTATATTATGAGAGCGCTGCTCTGTGTGACGTCACCTTGTGCAACTGTTCCCATTGGTCACTTCCTTTCCTGTGGTGCCTTTGCACACGACTCCTTTGGGGGTTTTCCAGGTTCTGGTGGATGGCTCCCATTCCCTTCCCATGATTCAAGACAGCCCAGGTTGCCGCCCTGCTCTTGAAATTCCCCTATGCCAGACTCTTGTCACCCTCTGTATCTTACATTCCCTGTGCTATTTCCTGTTGGGCGCCTGGATGTCTTGCCACCACACTTTGAGAAAGATATAATGAAGTGGAGCGAGGCCAGGGGAGGGCAGGCAGGTGGATCTAGAGTGCTTGGGAGGGAATTTGTGGAAGGATCTTGTCTGTCTTCCTCATATAGTTAGACTGATGGAGGAACATTAGCCACAGAGAGGTGACTAGGAGCTGGGGTTTCTGTGCAGCAGACCCCAAATGGTCTGGGACAGGGACAGACCCGTTGGGGAGATCCTCATTCTTGGTGTGTGCTGATGTCAGTGATTAGTCCTGGCTCTCCATCTATGGAGCATCCCCTCACAGGTACGGTGGGTGTAGTCTGGGGTCCTTGATCTATGGAGCGGCATGTGTGAGTGGATCACCAGTCCTGTGGGTGACCCCCGCCTTCCAAGACTGCTTTGCCGAGAAAAGGAGGTCACAGACTTCTGGATGCAGAAAACAGCTCTTCAGCTCTCGGGACAAACACCCATCCCGGGGTCGCCGTGAGGATTAGATGAAAAGTACGTGTGAGGGCTGCCGAGAACAATGGGAGTCTCCTCCCAGTCAGCTCTCTGCCTCTTGATCCGGGAGCAGGGGGCAACCATGTTTTACATGTTCTGGCCACGGAATGAAAGCCAGAAGCCGTTGTCCCGGACAGGGGGCGGGTGGGCACATTATCCCGAAGCCTCCTAATCCCATTTTCTACTTTCACGTTAATCCTCTTCTAAGCTTTTGCTGTCTGCCACACACTCAACTCCCAGGGCACTGGCCCGGGAGCGGGGCCTCACCTCCCCTAGTCAAAGGCCGTCTTACTTGGGAGTCGGGGGCATCCCAGGCAGGGGGTGCGAACAGTCCGCCATGCCTTGCTCCCTGTAGCAGCCCTGGGTGTTCTTTGTGACCAAATCTACAAGGGCAAACGCTGACTGGGACATAATGACAAGTGTTTGCTACTATGTTTGCTACTATGACTAAGACGCTTCCGGCTGACACTGGCTAGGACGTGTATGTATCATTCCCTCGGCTGACACTGGCTAGGACGTGTATGTATCATTCGCTCCAGTTCTTCCGCTATTCTCAACCTAAACTTTGCAGACCAATAAACTCAGGGAAATTATTTTCACCAGATACACACAATGAACAAAGGTGGCATGTCCCGGGGCTGCTGGCGCCATCTTGGCGGGGCTCTGGAGCCTCGTGGAGACCCACCAAGCTAGATCATCCCCTCACGTTGCTTCTGCCCTCCTTGACTTTGAAACAGATCCGGACTCCCCAACCCCCAGGGTTCCCAGGGTTCCCTTCTCTGCCATCACCAGAGGCTTCAGTAGGTGAATGTAACCTCTCCGCCCACTGCTCCTGGATAGCATGGTTACTCCATGGAGTAGAACAGGTCTAGGTTCTGAAGAGAGCGGGTGTTGTGAGCTGGTTCTGGTGGGGTTTTTTTTGGGGGGGGAGGGGGGAGAACTGAGCGCAGCCACGAACTCAGAGAGAGGTGGCTACGTAGGTGTGGCCCTCGGGAGGGAAGAAAGGGGCTGCTTTAGGGCAGGACCAGCCCTTTCTGGGTGTACCAATGCCTTTTCACTCCAGGCTGCAAATGTTTCCCCCTCAATTTCGCAGGACTAAGCATGGCCATTTCTTCCCCCAGAAAAGGGTTCTGAGGCAAGGCTCACTAGTTTGATGGAGAAACTGTCTACTGCACTTCAGGATGAATCTTTCTGAAAAGATTTTATGCCTTAGCTTGTTGTACACTCAGAAAAAGGATGTGGTTCCCTAACTCTCACCTGGACTTCCCCTCACCCCCAGTTTATCATTTTTGCTTTGGGTATCCATACATCCCCGCTGGACTGTTCTTGCTAAGTTCATAAAAAAAAAAAAATGAAGCTGGCTGTTCAATAGACTCTTCCTTCTCTCCACTCTCCACATATTTCTTGCTTAAAGAAAGGCTCTAAAAAAAAAGACAACTTGTGCCGGTGAACTTGTGGTGGACGGTGGTGATGACGTCCATCTAGGGTGCACCAGGCAAAGGCAGTCGGCCTGCAGGCCATTTGGCTCCCTCCTCCTTTCTCGACTATTTCTCCAGCAGTTCATTAAGATAGCCAGCATCCCACTACAAGGATGACACTCTTGGGTTAAGGCTTTGCGCACAGACAGCCAAAAATGTGTTCAAATGAGACCCTCCTGGGGGGAAAGGGCTCTGCCCCTCGTGTCTTTGCTCAGGATTTGACATGGAGGTTCAAGCAGGAAATAGGACCATGGAAGAAGTGCCTGAAAACACACCACGGCATCTTCCGTGTTTGCCGCGGAGATTCCGCTCCTCAAAGGATGTCAACCCCCATGAGACCCATACCACTAGAGAACTTGTGGCTGAGAGGAGTCTTTGTCCCGAAACATCGTTTTTATTAATCGATTAATTTTTTTTTTTTACAAAAATAAACAATTTAATGAACAAGAAGTACAAAAGCTTCCGGATATGCAAACTCCAGGAGGGAGAGGGGCCTGGTTTTGGCTGCTTGGTGGCTTTCACTGAAAGCAAATGAGGCAGAAAGGCTTCCATTCTACCCCCACCCCAGGTCCTGGCTCAAATGCAATCTGCTCCTCCACCCTCGTCTCTCGGCTCATATGGACGCGTGTGCACCACTGCCCAGGACCCCTGGGCTGGCCTAGGAGCAACCTCTAGGGAGAGGCCAGAGACAGCCTCCCCAGGTTACTGGTTCACTCAACAGCTTGGAGCATCCCGCAGCTCCTCATGCGGAGCTGAGCTGAGAGAACACTCTGACTGATTGTCCCCATGCAGCTCCTGCCCGCTGTGGCTTATGCAGCAGCAGCAGCAGCAGCAGCAGCAGCAGCAGCAGCAGCAGCAGCAGCAGCAGCGTCCTGGCTACATTCCTAAACCATGAATGCAGTGATGGGGCTGCCCATGGAACTGTCCCAGTTAAGACTAGCCTGAGCCCTGCTCGCTGCCCAGAGCTCCGGAGAGGCAGTCGGCTCTCAACCAGTGATGCTCAGGCTGGGAGCAACAGCCTCAGACCTAAGCTGGCAAACTCACATTTTTTTTTTTTTTTAAAAAAAAAACATATTTGCATATTGCACGTTTGTCCTGGTCACGTTAGTCGGTCTGCTTCATATCTGCAGGGGTTCCCAGGGGGATATGCAACGTCTCAAGTGCAAGTCACTCCCGAAGCAGGCAAGCCCAGCTGGGTCAAGACGCCACAGCTGGTCAGCTGAGCCCACAACCAGTCAACCAGGGGCCTTCACATATGTGGTCTTGCTGGCATCAGGGACCACTTGGCTCCATCCAGTCTTAAAAAAGACCAGCTTCCGACCTAGGGGGCAGAGATGAGAGGTTACAGGTCTGGGTAGTTTTCTCCGATCTCTATAAAGCGGCTGTCTTGAAGGACTCACATGCACATCTCTCTCACCATCTCTGCCTCCCCTCTGGCTTTTCTGAGGCGGGGTGTGTGTGTGTGTGTGTGTGTCTGTCTGTCTGTCTGTCTACCTTTCGCATCCTTTGGAGACGTCTGGCCGCTCCTCTGAGATACCCCCCTCCCTCTGGCTCACCTGTCCAGGTGGTCTGGTTGGTGACCACAAAGGCACGGCACTGAGCGTGGCTCTCGCAGACATCGACGGCCTCAGCCAGGTTGAACACGGACAAGAGGCAGCCGCCATGGTGGTAGGATGGCCAGCAACGATAGTCCTCCTGCGGGATGGTACTGTCTGGAATGCGTTGGTACTCTAAAGGAGGAAGGGGGGGGGGGAAGAAAGTGAGAACGGGGTGCCTAGGGTAAGGGCTGAGGCCCACTCTGTGGGAAAGGGATGGTGAGACTCATTTGCCGGATGAAAGCTGATGTCTAGGCCAGCTCACCCAGCCTGACAATGAAGGTAGTAGCCAGAGCGGCTCCAGCTCGCCCGACAGCCAGGCACAGACTTGGATTTCAGGACGTGGATAAATGGGGGGCATGTGTGGGCCAGGCACACACTCAGAGATACCAGCTGTCTATGCTGGGTTCTGAGGCAGGGGACATTTGAGACATTCAGAATCGGGCTTCTCAAATATCATGGTGCATAATATTCCCATGCAGTATTATTAAAACGCAGATTCTGATTTGGGGAAGGCCTGGGGTGGGGCCTAAGGATTCTTGACTAGATTCCAATCTTACCCGTGTGTTACAAGGGGGTCAGAGCCCCTCAGACATTACTTGGTCCTGACTGCGGGGAGAAGCCAGCTAAGCTTCCAAGACAGGCCCGGGGACCCCACTAAAGGAGTTTTAAGGTGAAGAGGCATGTGGAATAACGCAAAATACCACACTTCAGGGTTCAAGTGTTTAAGAAGGGTCGAGGTTTTGTGCCTCAGGGGGCCAGCTAGTCCCTGGGCTCTGCCAGAGCCTGAGAGGTAAGCCTCTGGCTCCCTGGGCCTTCCCACTGCCCCGGGAGCCCCACTTGCTGACTGATAAGGCAGAAGCCCTGGGCCTCTGGCCACCCCACCCTCCTGTCTCCTTCTCCTGCCAGGGACTAGACCAAAGTCCAGGCAGGGTTGCCTGTGATTTATGGCCCCATAAACGGAGTCCTCAGGGACAGAGCCAGCCATTGTTCACCTCGTTAAACTTTATTTACAGGGCTAACAAGGGCTCCCCCACCCCTAAGGCTGGCCAGGCCTCCTTGAAAACAGAGGCTGCCCACCCCTTGCCCCCCTGCCAACCTCCGCTAAACCCTACGGCTTCCGTAGGGGGACCCACTGCCTGTAACAGTAGCTGTAATTCTCCCCATCCCTGGGAGAAGTGGCTTCTCGGCTGGTCTCGGAGTCGGCTGCCCCCTCCTCCGGCTGCCCTCCGAGCCCCAGGAGGAGCAGAGGAAGGAAAGGGAAGCAAACGTGTACTGTGTTCCAGCTGCGTAATAGGAACTGCGCTAATTGCTTTTACACACCTCACAGGCTCTTTAATCCCCATCAGAGTTTTGTTAGGCGAATTATTTTGAACCCAGTTCATGGATGAGGAAAAATGAGGTGCCAGGGGTGAGTCACGCATCTGGCTCATGGAGGGGTTTGAAGGCATCCTTGGAAAAGGCAAAATGCTAGCTGTTCTAGCTCAGGCAGAGATGGGACTTCCAAGTGAAAGCCCCACTCTCTATGTGACCCCCCAAGTGAGCCCCGAGAGTGGCCTTTGGAGACAAGTCTCCGGAGGGGTAAGCCGTAGCCCAGTGGGTGGACGTCACTCACCTCCGGGTCCCCGAGGCGGTCACTCACCTGCGCCGCTGCTTGTGGAGTTCTGCAGGTATTGGCCACTCCGGTACAGATGCAGCACCGTCTCCAGCTGGGCCAGGGTCTCATCCACCCCCCAGGTGAGCTCTCCTGCAGAAGTACAGTATAGTTATCATGATACACCGGGGCCCCTGCTCCTTCCCACAGCCAGCCAGGGCTTGGGCCCAAAGCCCGGTGGCTCGGGAGGGCCCTTACCCCAGAACGTTGTCTTAGAAAATAATGGGTCCTAGACGTGGCACTGCCCAGGGTCATTCTTGTCCCCGCTTCTGACAGGGCGGTGACCGGTGAAGGGAGGCAGATGGGTCCTGAGGCTTACCTGTGGCGTTGACGATGGTATCCAGCAGAGGCCGGAGGGCCGGAGGGGCGCTGTGGGGCAGGAGGTATGTGAAGAAGAATCTGTGGCAGAGAGGGGACAGGGACTCAGGAGCCCAGCCTTTGGAGATGCGCCCTTCCCTTGTACTTCCACTAGGTATAGACGTCAATGTGGCCTGAGAGCCTGAATCCTCACATGGGGACCAGGCACGTCCACATTATCCCAGGGACTCAACTCAGCCTGGAAATACGGGATTGGGCCCAGCTGTGACTGCAGCTAACTTGGGACCAAACTGGGACCAGAGGTCCCTTTCTCCGCCCTTCCTCGTCTTCCAGCCCACACTGTCCTCTGTTTGACCCCCAGCAGTGGAGCAACCCCATAGCTGGGGCTTCTCAGCCACGGGGGAGCTTTGTAAAGGTCAAGAGCTAGGGTGGAGAAGGGACATGCCAGTTCTGGCAGCCCAAGGCCCTGAATGTGACACTATTTTAAGAAGCTTCCAGCTGCCCCTCTGACCCAGCTCTCCTTAGAGCTCTCTATTTTTAGCGTTAGAGCCACATTCTCTCTGGACTGGCCCCCCCTCCCCCCCCCCCCCGTGGTGGTTTCCACTGGTCAAGGTTATTCTCCCTGGTTGGCCTTCTGACCCCCATGGGGCTCTTGCCCCGTCAGCCCCCTCCTTGGCTGGGCTCCCAAAGCGTAGGGTCATCACCTGTAGGCATTGTAGAGGTTCCGTTTCTCATTCATACTCTCACACCAGCCCTGGGCCGAGCAGGGCAGGGTGAAGTTCCTGGCTGGAAACTCGAGGGTGCAGTCCACAACACTAGTGCACGGTGTCTCCTCCACGCGAGCATCATCCAGGTCCGTCACCTTCAGCTCCCCATCCACGAGCACGAACTGCCGAGGGCGGAAGTCAAGGAGAGTCACTGAGCCCAGAGGGGAGTGGGCTAGGTGGTGGAGAAGGCGGCCGAGGCTGAGGCAGATCTGAGGACAGACAGACAGACACACAGGTTGGTGGGGTCAGGCCTCCTGGACTCGCGGGCTCTGGATTGAGCTTGGAGATGGGCCTCTCTCTTCGTCAGGTCCCAGGGCGGCAGAAAGGCTGAGGCCAGGGGCTTGGAAAGGTCGCTGATCTTCAACTGACCCTTGGCTGGACTAGCCACGCACATGGCATGGACTAGAAGAACTGTGAACAGCAGGATTCTCTGTCCCGGTCTCCCCCTCCCCCTTACCCTTTGGCCCATGGCTGAGAAAGCCAGCCAGCGTGTGCTCCTTCCTCCCTCCCTGGCTGAGAAGTCTAGGCCGCTCTGGAAGGCTGCCTTCGAAGAACCATTCCCACCAAGGGCCCAGACTTACTCGGAATCGGTCCTCCCAGGACGTCTGCAACAGCTGGATCATTTCCACGGGGGCGCCCAGCTCTGTGATGGTGGTCAGTGTGTCCGGGATGTCCTCACTGTCCTGGTAGCAATAGCCATAGAGCTGGGGGAAACCCAGGGCAGGTCATTAGGTCACAGGGTAGAGGCAGGGAGGGACAGAGAAAGATCGAACCATCAGATGCCCCACCCTCCGCCCTCGAGGCCATCCCTCTGTCTTTGCTTTAGCTCAAGCCAGTGGAGAATGGTGTTTCCTGGGAAGTCTGGCCTCTGTTCCCAGAGCCACAGCTTCTTCTGGTTTGGCCGCTCATCAGTCCCTCACCTCTTGTTACTCAGGGAGATGGGCAGGCTTGGCCACCATGTGTACCAGGCAGTGTGCTAAACATACTATGTGCATAATCTGGTTCTTATTTTTAAAATTTTAACTTACTATTATCGTGGGCATGTATGGTGTGTGTGTCTAGGTCAGAGGGTAAGTTTCAGGAGTCAATTCTCCTCTTCCACCGCGGGTTCTAGGGAGTGAGCTCAGGCCCCCAGGCTTGGTGGCACCCGCTTTTACAGATCCATCTCACCAGTCTTTCAAGTCTCACAATCACCCTAGTGGCGCGTGGCTACTATCATGATGTCTGATCTTGGGTGGGGAAATTGACTCAAGAGAGGCTGGTCACGTTGCTTAAATGGGCCATAAGGCTAATAAACGCAGGAGCCAGGATTCGACCGGATGTCACCCCAGTTCTACAATCTGGTTCCTCTGCTAGTCCACGGGCCGGCAAATGATGATCTGATACCCTCCCTGATGCCATGGGCCGGCAAATGATGATCTGATGCCCTCCCCGATGCCAATCTGTGCGGCTTTCTCTACCATCTCAACTTTCCAAAGCACAGAGGCACATCTGGGTAAGTGACATAAACGGGAGACACAGGGAACAGCGGTTCTCAGGGAAGGTCTGCTTGCGAGTGTATGATCCTAAGTTGCTGCATACTTCTCCTCTCACCCAGGGGGCGGCTCCTGGTTACTCCCTGCCCCCCCCGCCCCGCCCCCCAGCTGGCCAGGAAAAAGCACAGGGGAAAATCCTTCCCATTAACATCCACACCAGCATTCTCATAGGGAGACCCCTGCTTCTCCATGTTTCTCCCAACACACTGCGGAGTCTGGCTTACAACGGGCTCCGAACGGCCAGCAGCACCCGACGGAGCATGAGCACAAAGGCGGAGTTGTCCACGCCAGACAAGGGAAAGTGAAGATCTCTGCGGTGGAGGGTTGAGATGGAGGACAGGGAGCCCGTGGTCTAAACAGGCCAGGGGGCAGCATCTCCTCACGTCAGCACCCTCGCCCTCCCCAGCTGCCCTGCTGGCTCTAAACACCCACTCTTGTCACAGGAGTCCCAATCCTGTCCCACCGGAGAGGCGAGACTCGGTGTTGGTCTACCAGGTTACCTGGCTTGTGACGTGAGGGGCCAGGGGCTGTCCTAGGTACCCCCTTTCTCTCTCTCCTTCCATACCCCTAATCAGCCCACCCAGGGAGGCCCTGGACTCAGGATGGGCTTTGGGGAAGGTAAAGAGAGCAACCCTGGGACCTGGTTCTCATTTTCTTGCTCCAGTCTGAGCCTTTGTGGGAAACTTCTGAAGGTTATTAAACACCCGGAGGTCGTTAAATGCACCGTTAACGAGGTATTAATCAACACTCCTCAGGAAAAAATAAAAAGACACCATTAGCCCCCCCCCCACACACACACACCAGGAAGCGTGAGGCTGAGCACTACAGTTACATCTTTTGTTCTTTTGGGAAGAGAAATACACTCTAGTATGGTCAGAATCTGTGGTCCAGGCAGGCCCAGGGGGCCCATCTGAGGCCTGAGGTCCCAGGATGATGGGATAGAGAGAGGGAGGACTCTTGTGCCCTTTGACCCTGGGCTACAGAGGCATCTGTCCTAAGAGGAGAGTGTATGTGGAGGATAAAGAGGGTCCAAAAGACTGAAAGATCCTCAGGCAGTCCTCCACAGTGGACCTCTGATGCTGTCCTGCGTTCACTAGTAGAGCGCCCAGCCTAACCTCAGGCTGTCCGGAGAGGAGCGAGGAGGTGTCAGGAGCCTGGCATACTTTAGAAAGACCTCCAGCTCCTCCCTAGCTCAGCAAACAGTCAAACGGTTTTGAGATTTTAAATGACTAGGAGGTATTAACACGACGTGATTTTTAGTTGCTGGCACATAGCTCTGCGGGCCTCTTGAGCAGGAAGACCCACGGCAGGCTGTGTTGGCTACAGACACGGCGTAAGTGAAGAAGAAGAAGCCAGAAGGACATGCCTGGGGGTCAGAGAGTAAGGGGGGAGCTCACCCCCAAAGCAGTCCCTAAGACACCATAAGGACTTCCGCTTTCCCCTAGGACCCCCGTTACTTCTGTTCTAGAGGTTCTAGCTCCAACCTCAGATTGGGGGAAATCACAACCAAGTCCAAGAGATGCCATGCTGTTGAGGGTGTGGGTGAAATGTGCTCCTTGAAATGTCTTGTCTTTCTCTGGTGCCCTCATTCCTGGAGGGGACATGACGGAGAAGGGCCTGTCTGTGGGTCGGGTGGGCATCTAGCTGGAGACTTGCTGAAATGCTTGGTGAGGCCAGGGAGGTAGGAATCCCTAAGGCATAGGAAAGCCCACTGAATGCCAAATCTACCCGCCCCCCCCCCCAGAAAGGGCCTTGAACAATTAATGAACACTGAAGGTCCTGCTAAGTTCCTTGAGGCCTCTCCATCTCTTCAGAATCTGGCTGGCACCACAGGGTTTCCAGAAAGTTCCCAAGAACCCAGAAGAGGAAAAGAAAACAAGATCCTCCCAGTTAGAAATGGCCACGTAACCAGCTGCTCTCTCCCTCAAGCGCCAGTCAGAGTCAGCCATACAGCCAGACATAAACACACCCCCCGGGTAGCTGCCTGGGACCAGGGCAGGGCCTAGGACCTTGATAGAGCTTGTCACAGGTATCTGGTCAGGATTGGCAGGGGGTCATGTCCTAGGGAGACTTGGAGGCACCAGGAATACAAGTAGCGCTCTGGCCTCTTCTATTCTATGTGGCCCACAGATCTCTCCAGGCCTGGGGCCCCCTTCTTCACACGACTGAGGAAAGAAAGGATGGACTGCTGGGTTTCTGGTCAGTTCTTTGAGTGCAGAAAGGTGAATCGGAGGGGGTGTGGGGTGGGTGGTGTGGGCAGGATTCACAGCCTGGGAGTCTGCACACACCTATGTCCCTTGGCCAAGAGTAGCCAGGGGTGTTTTTTCAGGCAGCCCAGACATACGCAGAGGGCGTAGTCTGTCTTATCCCAGGTAGAGTCAAGGCAGAGCCCTCAGAGAGGGGAAATGGGATGTATTTGGATGGTGCTGGCACTGTGAAGGCTGGTTCTAAGTCTTGGAGGGACCGGGGGTGGGGGGATAGGGGGTGGGGTGGGGTGGTTGGGAGGTAGGGGGACTCATTCTTCCTGACTGTGTTCCCAGTGAACACAGACACAGAGTCTCTTACTAGGAAGGTATGCATCTGGCTTTTTGAATCTTCTAGTCACTTGGCTAAGCACATTTGGGAGTGTGGCATTCAGACTGGCAGACCTTGAGTCTTCTGGCCAAGACCCCGAGGCTTCCCCTGAGCTTCAGCTGGACCCCGCTGAAGTCCCAGAGAAGCCCATGGTCACTTCTGGGCAAGGCTGTGTTATTTTCTGGCCTCCTTGATCCCTTCCAATGACCTGTGAGCAGACTGAGGGATGAGCAAGTGGCTCTCTGAGAATCAAGTCAGACACATGGTCTCTTTTCAGCCCTTCCCAACCCCATTGAGCATGGTTTAGCACCATCTCCAAAGCCAGACACCTCACTGGACTTTGAAAGAAGTGGGGTTCCGGCTCTACCAATATGGGGGATCCCATTACTGCAGCCGGGAGCTGACTGAAGCTGAATGGTGCAAGTTGGACTTGAGGTCACTATGACTGGAGATAATACTCTGGTGTTCAACCGCCAGTTTTAGCCAGCAGCAGCAGGGTCCGATGTGGTCATAAGTGCCCTACCACCAGTTGGGGACCCTTCTTGCCCCTGTCTCTGTCTTTAAGGGATGTGTGTTAAGTTTGGTAGAGTGTTTTACCCAAAGGGTGAGAGGCAGGCAGGGTGTTTGTTCCTCAGTAATGCTCTGATCTGGGTTCTGCACCTAGCTGCAACCGGGACACGGTTTTTTGACGCCTCTTGACTTACTCTATAAGACCAGGGAGACTTCCAGAGTGACAAGCCATCCCCCCTCATCCCGGAACCCCGCTCTCGTACCTGCAGCACGTTGGGGTGCCTCAGCCGCTCCAGCAGCACCATCTCCTTGAGCAGCTTGTGGGCCGCCAGGCGATAGCAACCCCTTCGCGCCCCGAACTCGCGCACGCAGCTGCCCAGATCGTGGCCGCTGAAGTCCACTGCTTTGAGCGCCACCGCGGCGCCGCCGGGCAGGCGGACCCGGTACACAGCCTTAGTGTAGCCTGAGCCCACGTACTGCGCGCCAGACACGTTGCGGAGCGCGGCGCAGCCCAGGCGCGGGCCCGGGCCGGGGGAACCCGGGCCGGGAGCAGGGGGCCAGCCCGGAGCGCCGTCGGGCGGGGACCGGGCCCGCGGGGGCCGGGGACGCTGCAGGCCCGGCCCTCCCGGAGCCAGGTCCATCAGGCGCCTCCGCTCCGGCCGGCCGGCTCCCGGCCCGGGGCCCCCGCGGGAATAGCGCTGCACCTCCTCGTAGCGCGCCCGGATCTGCCGGGCCAGCTCTCCACGGCCCCCGCGACGGCCCGGGCCCGGGGCTGCCGAGGTTCCCGGGGACTGGCCTGGCCGCGGAGGCTCCGAGCCCGGTGCGAAGAGCACGTTGAGAACGGAGCCCAGCAGGAAGGAGGCGCAGAAACCCGCGGCCACGGCCGCCCGCCGGCGCCGCATCGCTCCCCTCCCCCTCGGCCGGCCGCGCGCCGTTCCCCGGCCCCGGCCCCGGCCCCGGGCGGCTCAGGCTCCGAGGCGACTCCGCTTCGCGCCGCGCCGGCCCCCTGCCCAGCCCGCGCGCATGGCCCGGGCAGCCCCGACCCCGGCCCCCGGCGGGCGGCACATCGGCCTGACACTTGCCTCCCTCCCGCCCTGCCCCCGCCGCTTATAAGGCCCGGAGCCACCCCCCCCCCACCACCACCCCACCCCACCGCGCGCGCCCGCCCCTCCGCCAGCGCCTCCCAGCGCCCGGCCGAGCCCGTCCTCGGCGCCGCCCCCTCTGGCCGCCCGGGCCGGCCTTCCCCGCTGACTGACAGCGGGACCTCCTCCCGCGGCCAGCCAGGCCTGGGAAGCGGCGCGGAGGCGGCTCCGGCCCTGCCCAGCGCGCGGCCCCCCCCCCCCTCCCGAGCTCCGACCCGGGGAGCGGGGGAGCAGGGGAGCAGGGGGCGGGGAGCGGGGGCGGCGAGCGGCGCGCAGGGGGTTCCAAGCCCGAGGCGAGGCGGGATAACGGGACCGGGAGGCCTCGAGCTGAGCTGGCCCGGGCAGGGTGCGGGGGAGTTGGAGGGGCGAGGCCGGCGGGTAACGGGCTCCGAGGGACGAGCCAACCGAGCCTGGGTGCGGGGGGTCATCGGGGTGCACGGCTGCCTCCTGGGGATCGGGGGATCGGGGGATCGGGGCTTTGGGGCTGGGCGCGGGGTTGGGCGCAGGGGTCCCGCCTTCTGCGGGTGAGGCTGCTCTGGGACAGCCCGGGTTCTGGGTGTGGCGAAGGGCGGCGGTCTGGGGAGGCGGCCCGGCACCTGCGAGAGCGCGAGGGGTGGGGACTGTGGTCTCAGAGTTAATCATGAGGTTTCAGAGATGTTCTGTTCAGCTGCCTTCTACGGGGGACTTTCTGATGTGCCTTGTCCCCGAATCCCCCACCTCTAGACAGACGAGCTCCACCCCCATCCCGGAGATTCCCCCGATCTCTGACCCTCTAGTGGGGGATTTGGAACCGTATACAGCGAGGGCCTCGGTGTCCACGCGCGTCTGTCTGTGGCGTGTGTGCACCCGCGTGTCTGGAAGGGGCTGCTGTGCCCCAGGAAGGGAGTGTGTGCGCCCTGTGTGTCTAAGTTGGTGCTGACTCCATCAGAACTTCTGGCCCCTCCTCCTCTCTCCCTGATTGCATCATTAGTGCTAATTGAGGGGCTTTCACACGCCAGTGCATTAGCTGTTTGGAGTGAGCTCCCCCCTCCTGCGAGATAAGCCGCTGCCCCCTCCCCCTCGCAGCTCTCCACTTCCCCAGGGCCCTGAAACTGTCCACCGAGGTCCTCTCACCTCCTCGGGCTCCCTCCAGCTTGCCTCTGGACAGGAAAATCTCTCTCTTCCGGCAGTGTCATGGATAGGCGGAGGACTCCGGGGTGGGGGTAAAGCTTAGGGGTGGGGGAGGAATCTAGAACCATCTTTCAGAGGAGCTTTCTAGGGAGAGGAGGTTTTCCCCTTAAGAGGTCTCACATTCCTCTTGCAAGTAGGGAGGGAGGGTCTCTGCGATTAAGAAAGGGAATAGAAATTTCTGACTGGTTCTTTTGAGCGTGGAAAGGGAGAGGGGCAAATTTCTTATGCCTAGCCTGTGATTCTATTGAGGTAGGCCTTCTGGCTTCGACTTTGTGGTCCCCCAAGACTCAGAAAGTGGGGGCCAAGCTGACTTAATCGTCATGGGAAAGGCAGGTTGAAGGAAGCCATGATTCCCCCTGAGAGATTTGGGTCTGATGGAGTCCGGTCTATCGGTCTGTTCCTGTTTAAGCTGCTCCGCCCAGCTCTGGCCCATAGCAGCCGGGAGTGTGTGTGTGTGTGTGGGGGGGGGGCTCTGAGCAGATGCCCTCCCCAGCCCTCACACCAGATGTCTTTGGTCTAATTAACTGTGCTGAGAAAACCAACCTGGGTTTGTAAACAGAGCTACTGGCTAAAGTCAACACGGAACGGTAGCAAACAGTAAACAGTCCCCTTACACTCAGCCTCAATCGCGACCAGCGGCCCCCCAGGGAAGACTGGGAGCCCGGTGGATCAGAATTCCCCTATCTGCCTGGGTGACCCCAACTGACATTCCCTTACCAGCCCCACAGTGTCTCCTCAAGAAGTGTGAGGACCAGCTACCATCCCAAGATAGGTCTGTCTGCCTTCCAGCAATTTCACAACCTGGCTACCTAGCCAAACATGGCCATCTTTGAGAAAGTCGTGGTGGTGGTGGTGGTGGTGGTGGTGGTGGTGGTGGTGGTGGTGGTGTGTGATATTCCTTGCAAAACTTTCTTTGGATCCTCTGCATGTTCATGTCTTGGAGAAGCCTGGACGGGGAAGGGATTGGCATTGTGAGTGTAGGGCTCAGAGTTAGTGAATATAACGTGAACATTGTTAACTTCATTACACATCATGTAGGTATTATAATAACATGTTCCAAAATTAGATAATTATTCCTGTGATATCTCTGCCAAGCTTTGGTGTTTCTGTTATGGTTTGAAAGTTCAGTGCACAACAAGGACCAGAGAAATAGGCACAAATGTACATATGGTGCACACCCAGAAGCCACGAAAACAGGAGCCTCGCATACCGAAACAAAGACCCTTCAACTGTGTGGCCTTACATTTATGGCTTCCCTCAGCCCTCACTGGGACACACGGACACACACGATCACAGACGGAAATAGGATTTGGGCTCCTAAAAGAAAGAGATCGAACCTTTGGAACTGACAGTTCTTAACCAAATTTTGATTGTTTGCTTTTGAGAGAGAGAGAGAGAGAGAGAGAGAGAGAGGAGAGAGAGAGAGAGAGAGAGAGAGAGAGTATGCGCCACCCAGGGAGAGGAGTTATTTCAAAGAACTGGAAAGCAGGAACACTATGGGAAGCCCCTGTTCCCTCATCTGTGTTTGCCCAGCCATGCAAAGAAAGGCCAGTCAGGGCCCACACCACAGCCTGGGCCTCACAGGCCAGTGTCCAGCTCGGAGCCGATAATGTTTCTCAACACAGCTTCAGACCGCAGCCTCTACTTATTCCTACTCTTTTCCCCCACCAGGAGCTTTTGGACCAGCAAATAGCTTAACAAGGCTCCGTGCTTTAGACTCACTATGTTTTTTTTCCCCTCTTCCCTTCTTCCCATTCCAATTTAATGGACTAACCAGGATACCAGTGCTTGGGAAGGAGGCAGCTGGTCTAGACTCTACAAGGCTCTTTTCCGGGAAGTGTCTCCCAGCTCCTTCCTTTCTTCCTACCATCAGACCCTCGTGGGGTGCCTGTATGGTACCACCCTTTTCCTTCCAGCCCAGGTCCCCGACCCCTCTGATGGAGTGTTGCTGTTCCTGCGGCTGAAACAAGGATGAACTGAACTGGTAATTCAGGCTTCCGTGAGCTTCTACTAGCTCTCCATACAGCCCGGCTCCCTACCTTTCCATCCCCTCGGAGAAAGCCACGTCCCCCAGCCTGAAGCGGGTGCTGCCTCTTGGCCACCCTCTGCCTCTACCCATGAGCCCCTTCTCTTCCTCAGCTGCTTCTTCATGCTTTTCCAGAAAGTAGTGAGCTGGAGACACTTCTGTCACCAGGATGCATGGGTGTATTCTTGGACTCCCGTGGCTTTATTTCCTTTAAGAAAATGTCCAGAGTCCTTTGCCCAGGTCTAGGAAAAGTTGTGTAAATAACTCTAGATTTGATGTCAGAGATCCAGTCATGGTTGAGATTCCCCAGTGTGTGCAATCTAGTATTAATGATAGCAAATGAACATATTTTGAGGTGTTAGACAACGTGATTGGCTGTGATTCTTCAAGGCAGAGCTGATTTTGACGCCTTTGCCCTCTAGTTTCCACCAGAGAAATTGCTTAGCCGCCCAGGCTCCCTTGGACTTTGGAGCATTCACTTTTCCCAGAACCAGCAGACTGGCAAGCCGCTCATCAGAAAGGCCCTTCTCCACATACGACGAGTTCACAGGAGGCCTGGATTCAGCCTTCTGATGCCACAGTGACCAAGAGCAGGCTTCAGCCTCAGCTCTGTCCTCCTTGGAGCCAGGCACTCAGGAGGGGGGGGGGCTGCTTTCAAAAGGATGGGGGGTGTGCGTGAGTGGGGGTGGGCACAGCTAGCCAGCCCATTCCTCCACCTCCCTCAGGTAGGAAGTGAAGCTGACCTTTCAAAAAAAAACAAAACAAAACAAAAACAAAAACAGATGATGGAGGTCGGGTTTCTGACATACAGGACCTAAGGGAAGGCCAAGTCAGAATCCCCAAGAAATTATGGGAGCTAGGGGTGGGAGAAATGAGAAAGACTGACCGGAGATAGGGAAAGATGTGGAAACACAGGCCGATAAGAGCCCGGAAGGAATCTCGAGAAGGGTAGTCAAGACAAAGATGGAGAGAGCTGTGCTCGGGAGAGACAGAAGCTTTCTGGAGAAAAGCTTAGCTCCCTTGGCTGGGGCTCTGCCTGGAAACTTGAGCCCCTTCAGCCTTATAGCTGTGCCAGGGGGCAAGGCCCTCTCTCCACCCAGGAACCGAGAATGTGCCCAGGGCTCCTGGTGCTCCCACAGCTTGGCCGGCTTAACATCTGTCTCCTCAGCACCAGGGCCCGTGCCGGTGGCTTCCCCTCCAGCTCTTGACTAGGCCTGTTCTTGGTAGCTGCCCGCTTCCTACTCGGCTGCACCCACTGCTCAGGATGCCTTTGTGGTGATCTCTCCTTCCCTCCACCTTCTGGCTTTCCAAGACTGTGCCCGCTGTGACCGGGACTCTCTCAGGTACACGTTACCTGAGAGAAATTATGAGGGGTTGACGTTGGGCCTGGGACCTTGAACCTGAATGGCGTAGCGGGGGGTGGGGGGTGGGGGTGGGGGTGACTTGGGGGGGTGGGGGGTGGCGGGGGTGGGAAAGGAGAAGAACAAGAGCCAAGCCGCAGGGCTTCTGTCTATCCTGGGCAGATGGAGTGGCGAGCAGAGAGCCAGGGAGTTGGCCATCCATAAGTGGTGATGAACAGACTGTGGCAGGAGCTGGTGAAACAGAGGCTTCCTTGTGGCTTACAACAGCCAGGTATGGAGGCATGTGTGCAGGTGGTGGCTAAAGATAGCACATCACATCGTCTCTGACCAACCAATGCTCCTTGAGTAGATAGAAAAATGTTTCTTCTAGACCATGATCAAGGAGAAGGAATCCTCTCTCTCTCTCTCTCTCTCTGTTTTTCAAGATAGGGTTTCTCTGTGTAGTCCCCGGCTGTCCTACAACTAGCTCTGTAGACCAGACTAGCCTCGAACTCACAGAGATCTGCTTGCTCCTCTCTCTCAAATGCTAGGATTAAAGGCATCTGCTACCCCCAGGCCCCCAGCTCTATGAATCCATTCTCTTTGCTGCAGCTTGGGGAGTGTAGGGGGGAAGTGGGGGTGGGCACTGAGTATGTATCTGGCTCTAAACTTACAGAGGATGAACAGTTCTCTCTCATCTGATCCCTTCTTTGTCCTGGGGCACACAGGAGGAAGGCACTACTCCTAGTCAAGAGAGTCTTGGCTCTGTGGCCCCTCTCAGGAGTTTACAGTGTACTTGGGAAGATCCATCCCAAACCATTAGGGCCTGAATAAGGAAGAATGTGGGAAGTCGAGGGCAAAGGACAGAAAGATGGGCAAGAGCTATACTATCCTGATGGAGAGCTGGCATGTCGGGAGGGCCTGCTCTGAACCAGGAAAGGCCCCGTCTCCCTGACACATACCATGAGGTCAGAATGGGTGTTCATTTTGTAGATGACGAGGCTTGAGGGTTTTGGGGATCTGTCAAACTATCCAGCCTTTGTAAGCAGCAGTGGACCCTGACCCAGATTCTGAGACTTGCCTCAACTTTTCATTTGTTTTTAGGGGAAAAAAAAATCTAGTCAAAGGGAGAGGCAGAGAGGAAGGCATCCATGGATGCCTAGGCAGAAGTTCATTAAAGTCACTTTTGCCTCCAGGTAACAAGGTTTGGCCATAAAGATTTATTATTTTATTGTTCTTATTAATACTAATGATAGAGCACACTTATTAAATGCGTTCCATTATCATATAATCTACTTAACAACTGTAGGAGATAAACGCTATCATTATCTCCAATTTTCCTGATGAGAGAATTGAGGTGAGAAGGCGAGGTGAGATGCCTGAGACAGCAGTCAGAGCCCGAGCTTGGGTGGGGAGCCCGAGCTTGGGTGGGGAGGCCTGTCACTATGGAGGGTCTGCTGCGGATTCCCTCTTTGGGCCTGTGTTGTAGCTCACCGCCTGCCTGGGCTGAGCTGATTTCCGCAACAAAGATCCCAGGGACAGCCTGTCCAAGCCTGGAGCTGCCATCTTGGCCAGAAGGTAAGTGTGTGGTGCTCTGTGATGCTCTGGGAGCATTTAGAGGAGAGAGGTGAGTCGAGTCCTTCTGGAGTGAGTAGCTATGGGGACAAATGAAGGGGACGGGGGCGCCTTGAGGAGGTTCTGCGTCGAGAACCAGGCTGACTGAACTTGTATGCTGAGTCCCTCAGAAACCCCAGAGGGTTTTGTAGTCTTTCCTCCCTCCCCTTTTCTGAGGATGAGGGGGAACGAACTGATCAGAAAGGATAGTTGACAAAGGGTTAACTTGGCTCTGGGAGTCTGTGTGGAATTAAAATAATTATTTGAAAAATTCAGAAAAAGCGCACACACACACACACACACACACACACACACACACACAAAAGGAAGTAAAAATTACACAAAATCCCTCCATTAAAGGAGATTACCTATAGGAAGATGTGAGAGACGTCCTGCCTGCTCCTCCAGCCCCATCTGCAGAGGTGACCACTGTGACCCCACCCCCACCCCCCACCCTGGGATGGTAAAGGCTCCTGCAGATGCCCTGTGTACCCATCAGCCCCTCCCCCACCAGCTTTCTTTGAGTTTTGCAGTCAGGCTTGAGGTTAGATACCTCAGGACTCTTGATGTTTCCAAGCTCAAATCCCAGTCCTGGGCTGTTACAGCAGCAGCAGCAGCAGCAGCAGCAGCAGCAGCAGCAGCAGCAGCAGCAGCAGCAGCAGCAGCAGCAGCAACAGCAACAATAACACCCAGAAAAACTCAAAACAAAAACCTGTCATTGGATTTGTGCCCCCCCCCCTCTTTTTTTTCTTTATCGCTATTCTCCAGAGCTGGGCCCTTCCTTCTCTCACATAATGCTCCCAGGATTGGGGCTCTCCCCACCTCAAAGCATGCATGGGCACCAGATTCATCTGCCAGGAACACTGCTTCGAACACGTCATTTTCCTGCTGGAAAACATCTTTGATGATTCCCCATCATTTGGAGAGTAATTTAGCTGGCACTTACAGTCAGGCGCAACCTACCTCTTGGATTCTAGTACGCACAAGTACTTCCTGACTCCGAGTGGCAGCCCAGCTGGTGGCTTCCCCAATCTCAGGAGTTCTTCTTCGGCTCTCTGATAGCTTATTCTTCCCCATACGCTGCCACAAATGACCCAGGGCTGGAACTAAACTTTGTTTTCTCTTTCGGCTTTGACTCCCTGTGGAAGTTAAGAACAAGTTAAGGACTTGACGTTCCGCCTGTGTTCATCTGCCCCTGCTCAGCCCTGCATCTTGATCATCTGCTTTGAATAATGGAGTCTCTGTCCTGTGGCATTTCTTACCATAGTCTCTCTCTCTCTCCTCTTTTGGTTTTTTGAGACAGGTTTTCTCTGTGTAGCCTTGGCTGTCCTGGAACTCACTCTATAGACCAGGCTAGCCTTGAACTCACAGAGATCTAGCTGCCTCTGCCTCCTGAGTGCTGGGACTAAAGGCATACACCACCACCGCCTAGCTGACATATTCTCTTTTTGTTTTGTTTTCTTCTGATTAGGTATTGCTTGGTAGCCCAGACTCGCCTGGAACTTGCTGTATAGCCAAAAATTAGCCATCCGCTTTACTCTGCCTCCCAGTGATGGGAGCACAAGTGTGTACTGCCACACTCAGCCAGTCTTGACATTTAAAAAAAAAATCTTTTCATGTGTAGTGGTGGTGGTGGTGTGTGTGTTTGTATAGGTGAATGTGGAGGTGTATGTACCACGGTGCACGTGTAAAGGTCAGAGGACAACGTTGGGTGTCAGTCCCTGTCCATCTTGTTTGAGACAGGGTCTGTGGGTACTTCAAGCTATCTGGCCAGTGAATGAGTTTCCAGGGATTCTCCTGGCCCAGCCTTCCATCTCCCGTTAGGACCTCTGGCAGTACAGAAGTGCTACTTGGTAAAACGATGTGGGTCCTGGGGATTCAAACGTAGCCTCTCATGAAGATTTTCTCTGAGAGTCATCTCTCCAGCCCCAAAGATTCTTGATGGAAAGAAGACCATGGGACCTCCCCTTCCATTGCAACCTTCTTACTTCTTAGCAGTTGGAAACAGTCATCTTGGAAACAGGGCCTCTGGATGCTTGGCTCTCCTTCCCTTTGCCTACAGAGCCCTGCTGAGGCCCCAGCCCTTCCCAGGGTAGCAGGGTGGGCTCCTTTCCTGTATCCAGCTTCCAATGTCATTTCATCAGACAGGTCTCCTCTGGCCACTGTCTATCATGTCGCGTTGCTTTTATGTCCTCAAGACACTGTTTTCTGAAATGGCCACCTCCGCCAGTTTTCCTTGTCTGCCTCTAGCCTCCCCTCACAGGAATGCAAGCACCATGAGGTTTGGGGTCTGTATCTTGTTCTCTGGTGTCTGTTTCAAGCTCCAAGCAGTGATGGTGGAGATCCTTTGCTAGTAAATCTGAACGCTTCTCCTCCCATGGTTTGGGCAGCCTACCTCTAGTAACGGCGCTTGTCTTCTGAAAGCGACGTCAGTCATACATTACAGGCTAAACAACAAATATATCCTTACCAATGGGAAAGCAACCACAAAAACTTTTGTCTTAGCCCAAACCGGCCTCCTTACTGACTGAGCCTTGCTCCCTGAAACTGTGACTTGGGGTTGTTCTGACGTCAACTGAGCGGTGTCCCGTTCCCTCAATGCTCCACTCTGTGACTTTAAGGTGACAATCAGTTAATCCAATAACAGAATCCTGCTAACGTGCTAATGGGAAAGGGTGGGGAAAAAAGGCTCCTAGCTTCCTCCCTTCTGACTCAGGTAACATCTGTGCATTTAACAAGGCCCTTCTGGAGACAATTAAATAAATGCTTTATTGAAACAATAAAATTAATAGGGGCCTCATGGAACTCAATGAAAGGTTTTTAAAAATTAACTTCATTGTACTTTTAAGCTCTAAAACAAGCTTGGGGGGGCGGGGCTTGGGGTGAGTGAGTGGGTTAAGGGCCAAATTTTCGTGAAACAGATCCCTGACCAAACGTTGAATGCTTGGAGGCTTGGAGACACAATTACTCACTTTCCCTGTGGAAGGGGTACTTTGTTCCGGGGGCCTGTCTCTTATAGGATCTTTAAGCAACAGATCTGGTTTTATCTTTGGGACCATGTCACTTTATACATTGATTAATTTAGGCCTTCATGGTTTTTTTTTTTTTTTTTTTTTTTTTTTTTGTAGCCTAGGTTATGTGTCTCATGTTGTCACATTGAAGGGGTAAAATTGTGAACACTGTGACAAGCTGGGTGTGGTGGCTTATGGTGTCTGCATTTTTACTACCCTAGAGGCTGAAGTGGGAGGATTTTGGTGAGCTGTTTTAGGCCAGCCTGGGCTACTGTGTGAGACTGTCTCAAAACCAAAACCCAAACCAAACAGCAAAAATAACCAAACCCCACAAGGCACCCACCCATTCTGCCAGGAAATAGGTGAGACATTCCCTTTCCTGGTCTTCATTTGTTTGTATTTAGGTCCATCTGCCTCACTTGGCTGTCTGTCCACAGATCTCATCCTAGCTCATCACCCATGGTTATCCCATTTCTCTAGGAACTGTGTTTGACCTCAGTAAAGGTCATGGTCAGAGTTCGTCAAACCAGAACCTGAGACCAGAGGTTTCTGGCAACCTGTGGGTAGTTCTTCTGGTGGGGGAAGGAACAGGGGTTCTCTGGGACAGGATTTCCTTATGGGTCTGCTGGGCTTGGGGGGAGGGGAAGGAGGGGTGTGAGACCCCAGACCCGGAAGTTCTCTTGGAAGATGCAGCTCCCTGCCTGGATGGATGGATGGAGCTGGCGTGGGACTGTCTTCAGGATCCCCCATTATCCCCATCAAGGTAGCACACCGGTGCAAAACATCTGTGATGTCTGTGTAGACTTAGATTCCAACCCTGAGCTCCTGCCGTAGACGCCCTGTGTGAATGTGAGGGGAAGGCTGAGAGTATGGTTCAAACCCCAGTGGGTCTTTCCCCTGAGCCCTGGACTTCTTGGACACCCCCGCCTGCCGCCCCCCCCCCCCCCCCGTCCCCTCATGACTCAGGACATGTGTGGCCCCGGCCCCTCCCTTCCCCTCACCCGAGCTGCCCACAGTCAGTGGGGAGACGTCTGAGCAGGAACTCGGAAGGTGTCTGTTCCCAGCTGTGCCCTAAAGTGCTCCTGTGACTTGGGGCAAATGATTTGGCCTTTCCAGAGTCTCAGTTTTTTCATCTACAAAATGGGGGTACAGACACCTGCTGCGGTTCTTTTGAGGATCAAATGAAGCACAGGTGCGAGCCACTTTGAAGTGCATGAAAGAGGGCAGAGGCTGCCTTTCATTGCCGGTGCACACCTCAGGAACCCACCTTCCTTCCCCCAGGACTCAGTTCAGAACATCTTCGGTCGTTGGAAAGGAGAAGGAGGATTTGGGAGGTTTCATATAATTCCTTTACACGCCCCCCCCCCCAAAGGCAGCCTCTGCCCTCCCCCACCCCCGCGCGCATGCGCTCACCCACCCTCTCATCTCCAGGACTGGAGATCCTGGAGGTGTCTGCCGCTTGTCATTCTCTTATCCCCTGGTATCTGTGCTGTCAGCATGGCTTGTTTCTTCCTTTGAAGTCTAGCCCGGACTCACCTTCGCTTCCTGGTCTCACCGTCACCACCACCACCTCCATCTAAACCATCATTATCCGGGCTTCTGTATGAGCACCCCAGCGTTTCTCTCTGGTTTCACCCTTCCCTCCCTCTGTGCTCTCCTGCACTGGGCTGCTAGCTCCCGGGGTGGGGGTAGGGGTAGAACTGACACTTCCTAAACTGCTCTCCCCTTACGGGTTTCATCAGGGCCACATTCTCTGCATGCTGGAAGCGTCCCAGAGCCTCTCTGGTCCTCCGTTCTTTCCTTCTGCCTTTCTTACAGGTCCGCTGCCTAGGTTTCCCCTCTACAGCCGGACTTGGGTCCTAAGTGTGCTCAGGAAAGCTCGGCCCATTCTGACATCTGCGTGGGTCACTTACCCCCAGGGCCTGGGAGCACCTTCTTGTGTGTGTCTGCCAACTCTCCAGACTGTACGACCCAGCTCGTCCCCGGTTCCCACCCTCGGACCTGTCTTAGGACTTTGTCTCATGGGATGATCTGTTCATATTCTTATTGCTTGTGTCAACAGGACTGATTTAGTATCAGCTCTCACCTCCCGCTTCCCTGTCAATGCCTCATCAGAGGCCCGAGGGCCAGCAGAATCATCGAGAAGGAGCATCAGGAGTTCTGGCTTGGGAACGTGGAACCGGCCTAGGAAGAGTCTGTATTCAAGATTTCTTGGTCCCTCTCTACCCTCCCCCTACCAAATTGTGCTCTTGAGAATCTCCCCCCTGCTACGTCCCCATCCATCAGTAATAAAGTAGGAACAATAGGGGGTTTCTTTCTAATTAAAGGGAGCAGTTAGTGTTTCCACTTCAAAGCCCTGGGAGAGAAGATTTTTGTTCCTCCGGCCCGGAGTCTGGGAACCCAGTTGGGTTGAGAAGCAGGAGCTCCAGGCCCAGCCAAGCATTAAACTCGTGAACCTGAGATCCCCCATCTGCAGGCAGAGGAGCTCAAATTTAAAACAACAACGTAATTTGGTAACTCGGGCTCTGATAAAAACAGTTGGGGGATTTCTTCTCTCTGAGCGTCTGGGGCCAATGTTATTACAGGTGTGTGCTTGTCCCTCCCACACCCTCCCCTGCCCCTGCTGCCCCAGCACACACATGTGCCGTATCCTGCTCTCCCGTGGATGTGGGGGTCACAAAGCACACGCGGGACATACACACTTAGTGTGTTCCAAGCCTCGCTCCCACCCCCAGGCACTCCGGCCCCAACTCTCCCAGTTGCTGTTACCCACCACCCCTCACCCCCTAAAGGCCTAGGACTGAAGGACTGTAGTTGGGAAACCGGAAGTCAGCTTGCCAGGCATGTGTTCTCTTCCTCCTGGCTGCAGGCTGATCACACCAACGCAGGCCACACCGCTGACCAACTGGCTCACGCTTCTGGCCGCAAACTGCAGTCTCCAAGCGGGGTGTGCTAATCACCACCGTCTGTTGGGACGGAACACCTGAACAAAGCGACTTACAGCCAGAAAGGCCCGTTTCTGCTCATCATTGTGTGAGCTTTCAGGCCATGGTCAGGTGACTCCATGGCTTTGGACCTGAGGCACGGACGGCACCCTGAGCTGTCATGGTGACAGAAATGCGCCCTAGGGGAGGCTGCTCACCTCAGAGTGGCTAGGAACAGAGAGAAGAGGGGAGGGAGGCAGAAAAGGAAGAGGAAGACAGAGAGAGAGAGAGAGAGAGAGAGAGAGAGAGAGAGAGAGAGAGAGAGAGAGAGAATTTATAGGACATATCCCCAGTAACGCTACTTCCTCTAACTAGGCTCCACTTCCCAATAGTTTGCCATCAAATTATGACTGAAATGAATGGTAAGTGGCCGCGATAGTTACCGCGTGGAAAGGTCACGGTCACGGCAGAACCCAGTATTAGTTTTAGAGCTTTATTAGGAGGAAGAGGGGCGGGGGAGAAGAACCAGGCCTGGGGAAGGAGCATGTGAGGTGAGAGGGAAAGATGGTGGGAGACAGAGAAGAACAGAGAGAGAGAGGGCGGGGTCTGCGTCACGGCTCTTTAAGGCGCAGATGGGCTTACGGAGCCACGCCACGCATACGCAGATTGTGTGACCACACTGCGAGTATGTGATCGCCAGCGCACACTGATGGCATAAGATGCAAGACCCTTTGCTTAACTCCTGAACCGCGCGTGTGCGGTCACACAGCTAGAGTGAGGGCAGAGTTCTAACAACGACTCCATCAATGGCTTAGTCCATTCATGAGATTCGAGCCTTCATGACCCAACCTCCTAAAAGCCTATATCACCTGGCAACCAGCCCTTAGTGCAGGAACCTTTGTGCCTGTGTGTGAGGGGTGGCATTGCATACCCAAACCACAACAGTGGCCCCAAGCCGAAGCCCTCATATGAACACAGCTTGAAGCTCCAAAAGCCACACACTATCCTAAGTATAGTCATGATCTGAGACCCAGCAAAGTCATAGAATTGGGTCCTTGGGCTAACAAATCATCTTACAAGTTTAACCTATTGATTACCATGGAGATGGGAAAACAGGTTTGTTTTTTTCTCACTTCTGTGATTGAATCTATGAAGCCTAGATCAAACTTCCATTTGTCCATCTGTCTGTCTATCTGTCCATCTATCTACCCATCTTACACTGAGCACCTTTTTTTTAATTTATTTATTTATTTATTTATTTATTTATTTATTTATTTATTTGTCAAGTAGTGGGAAGCACAGTTAAATATAGGTAAACTCCATCGTTAAGCATCTTAGTGTCAGGTTAACAGCACAACTTTTGATAGCTGAACATCGTGTGTTAAGACTCCACTTCAAGCCAGGCGGTGGTGGTACACACCTTTAATCCCAGCACTTGGGAGGCAGAGCCAGGTGGATCTCTGTGAGTTTGAGACTAGCCTGGTCTACAGATTGAATTTCAGGACAGGCTCCAAAGCTACACAGGGAAACCCTGTCTCAAAAAACCAACTCCCCCTGAAAAAAAAAAAAAAAAAAAAAAAAAGACACTTCATTGATTTATTAGCAGGGTCATTGTGGACCCAGTTGCTTAATCTTTCCGAGTCTCAACTTGCTCATAGGTAAACTGGGGATAAGAATTCCAGTGGTCTCTGGATTAAAAGGAGTTCTTGTTATGATGCTAGCAAGGTGCCCGGAACATAGAAGAGTCTCAATGAGTAAGAACGATCATTTAGTTCCCATTCATTCTGAAGAGTTGCAGAAGAACAAAATTGCATGCTAAGAACTGTAATAATTTTATGTGGCAGATGAAGGAGATCAGAGAAAGAGACCCCTAGGCCCGTGGGCTGTCAGGGAAGGCTTCTGGAAGGGGAAGGCCATCTTGGACTTCAGAGGCATTTGCTTGGCAGACCAGGCCAAGGAAGAAGAAAGAACATACATGTTCTCCTCAAGCCACAAAGAGCATCCCTTTGCAGACTCCAGTCTGGCAGTATGATTTGGAGACCATAGACATCATTCCGTGTCCCTTGGTGAGTAACACTGTCAGCATGTTAGGAGGTCTCGGGGGACGTGTGATGGTGGGCAGTGACTGTAGCGAAGCGATGATGTCATGGTTAGAAGTCTTCCGACCTCCCTTAGTTCTGACCTTGTCTCTTCAGATCCCATTCTCTCCCTCACCCTCTTCTTCTTTTCTGCCCTTTGTCTTGTGGAGGGCAGAGAGACACTCTGCCCTCGTTGTTTGCTTTTCTTCTCCCCACTGAACCTTCCGGTCTAAGGTCTTGCCTGGTTCTACTGAGGGAGGGCTGTTTCTCCACGTGATCCTGGCGGTGTGGGGCATGGCTGTGCTGAGGTGGCCTTGCTCGCTCCGGTGATAATTTCTCCTTAATTGAGCGTAAAGAATGTGAGGAATGTGGAGCAGACCGCAGGAAGAGGGCTGTGCAGGCCCCTCAGGGATCCAGATTCTGGACTCTGAGATGGGAGAGCTGCAGCCAGCCAGCTGAACCCCACATAGTGTGTGTGTCCATTCTGGGTTCCCCATCTCCTCTGCATGACGTGGTGGTCAGCCCACTTCTCCAAGCCTTGGTTCTGTTCTTCTCTCTCCTGTTGCCAGAGTTCCACATTCATGTCAAACTGGCCATGGTCACCTCTCTTCCTGAGCATCTGGCTTGATTTTTTTTTTTTTTTTTCGAGACAGGGTTTCTCTGTGTAACATCCTAGCTGTCCTGGAACTTGCTCTGTAGACCAGGCTGGCCTCAAACTCAGACAGAGATCAGCCTGCCTCTGCCTCCCGAGTGCTGGGATTAAAGACCTGCACCACCACCGCCGTCAGGCTTAGTCTTTCTTGATTTCCCAGCCCAGCTGATATGAAGAATCCGTATAAATCTGTAATTCCAGATGGGACTCTAAAAGCTATCCCTCTGGAGGAGGAGAATGTTCTTGGCTGCTGAGATCTCTGGGCCTGGGCTGTGCAAAGCTGTGAGTGCAGGCTTGAACCCGCTACCTGTTTGTTGGCCGGGAAGTCACCTCAGAGAGGATCAGAGAGGAGTGCTGTGTGTGCTCCTCTGTCACCCAGGGGACGTTAGGTTGAGCTGTCCTGCCTCCTCATCGTCACGTGAGCAGAAAGCACAGGTGGAGGACTTAGGCTTCTGCTCGGCCCCGACACAGCGTTAGCCATGGAGCCCGTTAGCTATGGAGCCCGTTAGCCATGCAGCCCAAGGCGAGGTTTGAATCCTCTCAGAGGTTGTTTCCTCTTGCTGAATACTCTGGTGGCATCTTTGTATGTGTCAAGGTGGAATTAGATTTGCTGAAGCCGTGTGGCACACCCAGCAGGTGCTGTTGTGAATGTTTATATGTGGCTCTTTGTAGGGGACTGGAGGTAGAGGGTCAACTCTGTCAGGATCCCTAGAGACCCTGTGGAAGGGACAGGATGACACTGAAAACTACTTCTGAGGACTCGCAACCCAGAGCTGGGTGGGTCACAGAACAGAGGTATGCAGGAGGCAGGCAAGAGACAAGTACAGGTTGAGGCCGGATAGCTCCAGAACTGCCTCTCCGGCTCTCAGTAAAAGTGACAGCTGTCTTTCTCTGTACCCCCTTCCTACGGCCTGACCAGAGGAAATGGCCGATTTGGTGATGGGAGGGCCTCAGGCTATATTTAAAGAACTTCCTGCCCAGGAGAGACATTCTGTGGAGGTAGCCAGTCCTCCTGGGACATTAGAGTGTGGGCCGAGGTCTATATTTTCACAGACAGGATGGGGACAGGGGTGGGGGGTGGGGGGTAGGGGTAGGGGGAGCTGGGCAGACAGCCCTAGGTGACTTCTTCCACCCTAGATAGTGCCAGCCACCTTTACACTCCTGTTTCCTCTGCCTCTTTAGATGACACTCTCTGGGAAGGAGATGTCTAAAAGTTGCAAGGCTGAGAATACGCTGAACACATTCCGCCGCTTCTGGAAAGTTTCTGCTGTTACAGCGATTTGCAAATTTCTCCCAAGATGAAAATTCAAAACAAAGTGGGAAGTAAATGGACCTTGTGAGCGATGGCGCAGGAAGCTTTGTCATTGGGGTGTTTATGTGCACTGGGGCGGGGGGCGGGTGGAGGGTGGACTGAACAGGGCCGTGGGCCCCTTCTTCATCTTGACGGTGCCTGGAATGCTGGGTAGCGGTGAAGGAAAGATGCTGACCCTCTAGGTTAAAAGTGACATCTCTCTCCCTGTTCCAGAGACAGAGGCAGCTGCCACTGCCCCCTCCCCTGAGTGGCAGGAGGTACCCAAGAACAAGAGGACCGATGAACAGAGGTCAGACCGAGCATCAGGATTTGCAGAAGTGTTGGGGTGGAGTGATGAGGCTTGAGATGCAGGAGGGTGGCGTGTTTATTTATACAAACCTTTCCCCCCACCCCCAAGGAACAGGCTGAACGCTTTTTGAGTCGCCAAACACTAAACCCCTTTCTTCCTCAGAGCTGTGCCCCTTCTGGAGCCCAGAAGCAGTTCTGTCCCCTCTTCCGGCCCCCATCTCCATCCCTGTCCACATCTGGGTCTACATTCCTGTCTAGAGCCACAGCATCCCCGGCAGCAGCCGTGGCTGAGCCACATCTGGGGCTCTGATGGCCACATCTGTTCTACCCCCTCTCAGGGCTGGTTATTCCGTTCTCACTTTTATCGTCATCTGTGGAGTCTAGAGGGGATCTGTAGATGGTGGGTCCCTAATCTCCAGAGCTGTCAGTTTCTAGGGGAGGGTTGGGGGCGGGGAAGCTCCATGTCACCAAGCTGTCACCTCTGCTCTCATGGGTTCTTGGCTCTAAAGTTTCATGTCAGAGATAGCTAAGGACTGGTTGTGCCGGGTCTCACACCTCCCTGGTGCTACTCTGTCTGTGACACTCAAGCCTTTCTGTCCCAGGAGCTGGGTACACGGCTTGTTGTCCCTGACGTGGAGCGTAGGGCTCCATAAGACATGTGCAGACAGCGGTGGAAGAATACTCAAGATAGGGGAGGGGGATGGATATGGGAGGTGGAAAGAGGGACAATATGGGATTGGATACAAGCAGTTAAGGGTGGTCTCTCCAGGCTGTTTTAGGAGTGAATTCCTAGGCTGGTTTAAGAAAGAAAGGCTAGCCAGGCAGTGGTGGCGCACGCCTTTAATCCCAGCACCCGGGAGGCAGGGCCAGGTGGATTATTGTGAGTTCGAGGCCAGCCTGGACTACCGAGTGAGTTCCAGGAAAGGCGCAAAGCTACACAGAGAAACCCTGACTCGAAAAAAAAATAAAAAATAAAAAATAAAAAAATAAAAATAAAAAAAAAAGAAAGACAATAGGTAATGTCAACGTGTAACTGGAGGACCAAGGGTTGTATGGTCAAGGTGTGGGATGTGCTGAGCATTTCTTGATGTGGTCTTTCATGGTTGGACAGACACTCTGGCTATAAAGTCCTTGACACAGAACCTGGCCCATGAGAAACAGAGGGCTCCAGGAAGGGAACACCTTTCTTCCGGTCTGTCCTAGACCTGTGGCTTCCTGTGGAACTTTACAAGCCAGGGTCCCTTTAATTGAGGCCTTCTGGGATGGGGGATACAGACCTTCTGTTAGCTTTCCTCACCACACTAGGGAAATCATCAGGTCTGGAGCAGGAAGAAGAAACTGGCATGGTCCTGACTGGGATCTTGTGGTGGGTGAACAAGCCCTCTCTGTGATATGTATAATGAGAGAAACCACTGTTTAGGTTTTTGTTCCTGTTCTGGAAGGTTCTGGCACCTTGAGGGTTTAGAAGGCCTTTTTTCCTAGCTTGTTCCTTGCTATGGATCAGAATACCCGCTGCACCCAGTTAAGACTCAGTGATCAACATCCCGGAAGAGGCAGGGTCAGGGGCGCAGAGATGAGGTTTTTAGCGTTTTTTTTTTTGGAACTGGGGATTACCCAGGAGTGGGGGTAGTTTTCATAAACTGACCCTTCTTGCTAAAGCTCTGACTTCTGTCACTCTACAGAATTGCTATTGCTGATGCTCAGGGAGAGTCCACAGTCAGGTTTAGGATTTGAATGCCGAAGAAGGTGTGGGGTAGAATTCAATCAACTGTTGGAGGGTGTGAGTTGAGATCATTTTGGGGGTTTTGAGACTGTAAAGGGTGACATTTGGGATGGAAGGCAACAGGAGAGTTGGTTTTGAGGAAGAATAACCACATCCGACTATATCTCAGCACAGACTCAGGACATGTGGGCGGTCCAGCTTCCCAAAGGGATGCCCTTGTCTGCCTAAGCCTGGCACCTTTCCCAGGCTGACCCTCCTACCTATTTGGTGAGCAATATTAAGACCTCCCTTGCATTAGATCAAGATTCGAGGGACTATCAGGAACTCACCGCCCAGAGTGCTTGAATTTTCGGGTAATTCCAGTCCTCCCACACCTAGCCTGCCATGCCTCCCACCTCCAGATGATCCCATCTCTGTCACACTCTGTGCTCTCTCTGGTCTGGCCTCTGAGTTTAGGACTTTGTGTTCCCAGCTCCCGTCATGTCTCAAGGAGCAAGAGGGAGGAAATCCCCGCCTGGCCTGGGTGGCCCTCTCATCTCCCTGTCCCCCCTCCTCTCCAGTTTTCTCCTCCAGTCTTGTCTCCTGGGGGAGGGTAGGACACAAACGCCGCCTCCGGATCTCTCCTCTTTGCAGTCTCTCCCCTCTCTCCCAGTTCCCTCCAGGGCTGAAGGAGGCCAAAGAAAACAGAGCGCTTCTCTGGCTCCCTCTCTCTGGCTCTCCTTCACTTCCTGCTCCGGGAAGATGGTTTACTCACTCGCCCCCCCACCCCCGCCCTGGCAGAACCTAGCCTTGGTGTCAGGTTTCTGTAGAGCTCCCAGAGTCAAAAGATTGGGCTCTAACTGGACCCTTTATTTCTCTCCAGTCCACCCTTCTCATGTCTTCCCCACTCCCTACACAAGGCGATGTATAGAAATCGCCCCTCCCTGTGTTGAAATTTTGATCTTCAGGTGGTAGGGGAATCCAGAGGAAGGAATGTTCTCTTGGGGGTGAAGGACAGATGGGAAGAAGATGAGCTGGTGGGTTGGGAAGTAAGGAAGGGCTCCTTACAATGGGTGAGAACGAATTCTGTGCACACAGGGACCAAACCCGGTTCCTTTTGGTGCTTGAGACCCAATTCAACGAAGCTCCAGCTGGTAGCACAGGCGTGTGCCTGGAGCTAAGGGACACTGTGGCTGTCCAAGGGCAGACTTGAAAGACGGTGAGATCAGAGGACCAAATGGTCCCAAGTCCATTTGAGGCCAACCCAGGAGACATATCTCTCTTAGAAACCTCTTGGTTTTTGGATCCCTGTTCAGCTCAGTTCCGTGCTTAGCCACCTCCCCCCTCCAGATTCCCTGGGAGGATTCTAAGCTGGTTTCCTTTGCTCTGGAGACCTTTGTTGAGGAGCCTTTGGATTCCTGAGGAGATGTGAGATCTCTGAAGGCCTGGGCCTCACTATTCCCTTGTTGTGAAATGCAAGTAAAAACATAAAGAAATAAGGAGGAAGAGGAAGGAGAACCCAGAGGAGCCAGAAGAAAAGCCTGTTATAGAAATTATTATGAATACTACCATAGCTTAGAATCACTTACCTGGGCCTGCAGACCATCTCACAGGAGCTGCTAAAGAATTGTGGGATGCGGGTGTCACATCCCATAGAACTGGCCAGCAGAAGCTCTGGGGTTTCATATTTACTCTTGTAAAAAAAATCTACTCTGGCAGGGCTGGAGGGTTGGCTCAGTGGTTAAGAGCACTGGCTGTTCTTCCAAAGGACCCGGGTTCAATTCCCACATGGCAGCTCACAACTGTAACTCAAGTTCCAGTGGATCTGATTCCCTCACATCCCTCACACAGACATAAAATACAGGCCAAATACCAACACATTAAAAAATTAAATAAATAAATAAATAAAATTACTTAAAAGAAATAATCTGCTCTGGCCCAGCCATTGCTTTGCTGAGCACTGAGGTTAATATAGACATTTTGAAGCTTGGTCTTAGGGATGGGGACAAACAGTCACCAGGAAGCACAATGCCCCATCTCAGATGCCCTAGAGTGGATGTTCATTCAGTTATGGGGGCTAGAAACAGGGCTGAGTGAGTTAATGGTCGGAGGCTGAGGGGGTCACAGAGCAGGATCCTGGGCAGAAGGAAGGGTTTGAGCAAGGACAACATGGTGAAATGCCACCTTTTATTTGAGAGATCTTCTCTAGTGTTGAGCTGAGGACTAAGAGCATGAACATGGGATCGGTAGACTACGTATTTTTCTTTTGGAAAATTCTAGAAGAGCAGCTTGTTTGCTGCTGCTAGAACTCACCATGGAAAGCCCTCTGAGTCACTGTGAGGACTCAGTCTCCTCTTTCCTTTAGAGTCTTCAGTTAATTCCTACTTCCGGGTCTTCCTGCCTCTTCCTAGTCAAGCTGTTCCCATCCACGGCTCTGGCTTACAGTTTTCAACTGGCCTTTCTCCGTAGCACTTAACTGCTGCCCATCATCATTTCATCCTCATTTTTGTTTCCTTTGTCTCTTAGCATGAGACTGTCAGCGGCTCCATGAAGACCAGGACTTTTGTGTGCTTTATGCATGACGATAGCCCCTGTGTGCCTGAATGGCCTGGCGCGCAGCAGAGGTTCGGTCAGCGCTTTATTCATGTTGGAAACATGCCTGTAAATCTCTACAATGGGCCAAAGATGGTGCTTCTGAGAGACAACCAATGACTTTCAGATGCTAATTCCCGGACTAGCTGCACCAGGGTCATTTGGGGATACTTAATGAGTAGTCTCTGGGATGCCTCTTCAACCCAGGGAATTAAGACTTCTACACACGGATTCTGAATTCGATAAAGATGCCTGTTGGTTCAATGTGTGACAAGGTTAGAAGCCATAACTAGAAAATCTGGAAGACAGAACATGTGTCATTCCCCAATAAGTCAGTAAGAGACGGGAGAATTCTATGAAGGTGGCTGGGAGACCCATCCTGGAGGCCATTGTTCTGGTCTCGTCAGAAACCAAGGTAGCTTGGACTAAGATCACGACAGTAAAGATAGAAAGAAATGGATGGATTCGGGGGATGCTCAGGAGCTCGAATCTTAGAGATACAGGACATATGGCAGGCAAGGAGAGAAGGTATTGAGCATAACTCCTAGGTCCCAGACTTGTCCAGATGCATGGGTGATGGAGATGCCATCATTCAGACAAGGTTAGCATGGAGGAAGTTTGGGGGATAAGATTATGAGTTTGGTTTCAGACGTATTGAACACAGGGCACTTCTGGAAATTGAAAGGGAAAATGTGAAGCTATCAGTCACATGCCCAGGCCAGGAGATTTCCAAAGCTGGTCATCTAAATCAAGCGCGGTCAGAATGGAAACAGTTGGTTTTCAGCTAAGCAAGGAGACTAACATCAAAGTAGACAACAGAGGAAAAAAAAACCATATGCAGACATGTAGTTCCCCTTGTGAGACACAGAGTCATCGAAGTCAGAGTAAAATTACGTGTGCTCTGAAGAAGCACGAGACAGAAGAGCAGGATCTATGCGACCAGACTGCGTGTGGAGTTCTTCCGGAAGGAGCTTGCTGACCCAAATATGAAATGATAGGCTGTGACTCACAGGGAAGGTAATTCAATTTGTGCCCTTGCCTCTGACCTTGGGTGCCTTCGCTGAGCTTGGAGAGTGGTTCTAATTGAATCACCAGCAAACTGGGTAGGGGTGCCGGGGAGATGGGATGTCTACAGGCACTGTGGGAAGACGGGCCGAGAAGAGGTGATTCACATGGGGAAAATGGTTCCGAGCAGCAAGATGGCTATATGGCAAACTTCTCCAGCCTGGCCCCGGGGATGGGGGATGCAGGCTGTGAAAGGCAGGAATAGCCTGATGGCCAGGAAGGGTGCATTGCTCTGGGGTGAGGGGGTTGTCTTCCTTCTCAAGGGCCATTTGTTTAGATTTTGCTTACCAATCAGAATTCAATCATAGAGAACGCTTTTTAAGCACTTTAGCAGCAACTGAGAACATTCTAAGTCCTTTACACGCTCTCTCTCATTTAATCAGCACAATAACCAATGATACAGATTTCTTTATGGCAGGGACTGCACAGATGATAGAACTGAGTCGTAGAGTGGTTAGTTAACTTGCCTGAGGTCACCCAGATAATTGAGAAAGTTGAGTATCGAACAGAGACTGTCTGGTTTCCAGGCTACCACTCTAGTCTGTCCTTGCAGTTGCATTCTGGTGGGTTGTTTTCTTTGGGAACTTAAGTAAGTGAGAGAGAGAGGGATCAATCCCATGTCACTTTCATTTGTTGCGACTCCTGCTTCCATGGCTGCTTCTAGGAATTTTTGCAGCCCATGTCTCTTGCCAAGAGGGTTAGAAGCATGACCAAGAGCTGGAGGGTAGTTAGTTCAGTTGGTAGAGCTCCTGACTAGCGGACATGAAGCCCTAGGTTTGATGCCCAGCACCATTATAAACTGTGTGGTGCCTCAGGTCTATAATTTCAGCTCTCAGGATATGAAGGCTGGAGAAGCAGAAGTTCAAGGTCACCCTCAATCATATAGAGAGTTTAGGGCCTTGTCTCAAACAAAGGATATCCAATCCATCATGAAAGGAATAGACCAGTCGTTCTCAACCTGTGGATTTCAACCCCTTGGGGGGTAGAATGACCCTTTCACAGGGGTCGCATATCAGATATTTACATTATGAGTTATAACAGTAGCAAAATTACAGCTATGAAGTAGCAATGAAAATTATGGTTGGGAGTCACCAGGACACGAAGAGCTGTATTAAAGGGTCGCAGCTTTAGGGAGGTTGAGACCCCCCACTGGAATAGACTCTATCTAGCTGTCGCTCTTAGCTCTTAATCTACAGGCTACACAAGCCTCTTTCTAGGGATGGGATGACAGGCAGCCATCATGGAAGGGATTTAACCAAAATATGGACACTATTTTTTTTATTCTTTTTTTTTTTAAAGCAAGGTTTTAATGTTGAGGTTTTCTTTTCTGTTGGTTGCAAACTCAGGCTACTTGAATATATGTTCGTGAACACAACTCCATACTTGTGTTTTAAACATTCTGTGGCGGGGGGGAATAAATTTGACTCCCAGATGTAAGTAGATCCTAAAAATGTGCAAAAGTATAGGGCAAGGTTAGGTCTTTCAATGTAGTTCTTTTGTAGAGAAAACTTTCCAGAAGCCTCCTGCCCCAACCCCCTCAAGAAAGGTTTCACATGGGAGAAAAGTACATGCTTTGCAAATTCTATGTCTTGACTGCCTACAAATGCCTATAATTTTGAGGCTGTTGTGGAAGCTCTATTTCTATATTGCCCTACGCAATAACAAACATATGGGAAAGATTGGTTTTCCACTTTCCTGGGTTTTATTTATTTATTTTCATTATTATTTAAATTATGTGTAAGTGTGTCTATCTGCATGGAGGAAGGAGCTGGAGTTAGAGCCAGTTGTGAGCCGCCTCACGTGGATGCTGGGAATGGAACTCAGGTCCTCTGGAAGAGCAGCAGGTGCTCTTAGCCACTGGGCCATCTCTCTACCCGCTCAGTTTCCTAGTTTTTAATGTGCCATTGGATTGCCTAGATCGTATTGAAAGAAAAGGTATAGCGGATCAGATCGTCCTAGTGGACAAGGCTGTCTACTGTTTTAACACTGTTAGCTCTAGATGTTTAACACTGGAACTAGGTGCTAGGTCACAGGGGTTTGTAGAAAAAATATTCAAGGGCTCATGCGCTCTTCACCTGGTTGTCCTGCCCTGCCCCCGTCCCCCACCTGGTGATATCAGCTTGGGTGTCATTCATAGTGATTAGAGAAAATTCAACAACAACCCAGGCCCTTTTGTGGCAAGCTTGTGAGAAGAGTGTTTTAAATCGGTGCTGGAAGTTGCCATTTGAGCAACGAGTGGCCGATGAAGTTTTGTTTGATTACCTAATTGGACGGCTTTTTAAATGCGTTTGTGAGTTTTACACATGAGACCTCTTGAAAAGAAAGGCAGAAATCTATTCAGAGTCACAGTTAAAGGAATATCCAAGCTCCTTATCATGGCATACAAAGTTTGTGTAACAGAAGTCATGATCAGGGACCCGCCCTCTTCTCCTCTTCCTGTTCTTCCTCCTCTTTCCCTCTTCCTCAGTTCTACTCTTCCTCTCCCCTTCCTCCTCCTTTCTTTACCTCTCCCTCCCCCTCCTCCCTCTCTGCCCCTCTTCTCTCTGCATGCTCCAGCCACCAAGCGAGCCCCCTTTATTTCTTAGTTCCTCTCTCTTTCCTTCCTTCCTTCCTTCCTTCCTTCCTTCCTTCCTTCCTTCCTTCCTTCCTTCCTTCCTTCCTTCCTTCCTTCTCTCTCTCTCTCTCTCTCTCTCTCTCTCTCCTCCCTCCATCCTTCCCTTCCTTCTTGGTGGTTTTTTGAGACAGGGTTTCTCTATGTAGCCCTGATTGTCCTGCATCTCGCTTTGTAGACCAGGCTAGAACTCACAGAGATCTGCCTGGCTTTCCCCGGAGTGCTGGGATTAAAGGCACGCACCACCATGCTCAGCCCCTAGTCTATTTCTTTGGGGACACCGTCCCTTCCTTCTTAGCCTGGCAGAATCCTACTGTTTCATCTTAAAATGCCACGTGCTGAGACTCTGGCAGCAATTTTATCTAAAAGTCCTTTGCATTATGGTCCCTTGTCGTTGCACCTTGATTACTTTTCTTCATGGAACCTGTTGTAACTTGTCATACTTGTGATCAATGGTCTTTATTGCTTCTTTTCTTGTTTATTGGCTTTCAGCACAACTAGCCTGAAGTAAAGGACTGTTTGGGATGCTTCATAGATGCTGTTGAGTGATGTTTAGATGGTCAGAAAGTTAAGTGACAAACACATTGGCGTAGTTATTTTCTACACCCATCCAATTGTATTTTACTTTAAAAATTTAAAGTAAATTTAATTTATAGATATGTCTGAGTGTTTTGCCTGTATGTATGTCTGAGTTCTACTTGTATGCTTGGTGGCCACTTAAGTCAGAAGAGGGCGTTGGATTCTCTGGAACTGGAGTTATGGGTGATTGTGAACCACCACGCTGGTGCTGGGAATCAAACCTGGGTTTTCTGTAACTGAGATCTTGAAAACGCAGTAGATGGTAGGAACAATGACATAAGGTGACGTTTGATTGACTTTAACTATATTCTGAATATCGATAGAATCTCCCTCCCCGCTCTGCTACTGCTGTCCATATCCACTAAAGTACTATAGAGTGGGTATCCGCTATGGACTGGTCCCCTAGCTAAACAGCGTTTCACACATATCAACACATTTAATTAATATAAAGTCCCAGGAGATGGTCATTATTGTCCTCATTTTAATGATGAGGAAACAGCTCAGAGAAGTGGCCTGGGCAGAGATAACGTAGCTGGTGATACCCACCGTCTTCCTCCTCCTTGCAAGAATTCCACAAGGAGAGCTTTTCCCACATGTGGTCCCAGTGAAATCTGTGAGCATCGTGTTCAGTGTTCTCAATGAGTCTTTAGAGCCACTGAAAGGTGTCAGCCCCAGCATCGAAGGGTGAGCCTGAAAAAAGAAGAGAAGGAAGAGGAAGAATGGGCGGCAATTACAGCTCCGGTGATACTTTGGGGTCAAATGAGGCCTCAGGCATTTTCTGTAACATAAGTGCTTTCATTATGGTAACTGAGAAATTCAGGGTAAGGGAAATTACTAATTTACCATGGTTGTGCATGTCATTCACCCGCCCTCCTCCTCTTGTGACTGCGAAACAGAGGAAAACGCTTTTCAACCATTTAAGTCACTTACGTTTGTGTCTCCAAATGACAAGCCTTTGTTAGAAGAAACTGTTTTCCTCCCTCTTTAGGACGAGGAAGGTTTGACGAGACCTCTCCTGTACTGTGCCCTTGCGTCCCACCTTCCTCTCATAACGATTTGTTAGGAGGACACGGAGGACCTATGCTGGCAATTGTGACGGGTTCCAAGGAAGATTGGGGGGGGGGACCTGCTGGATCTGAATCTCTGTGTCCCCCATTTTCCCAGTGTGAAAAGGTGGCATTTGGAAACTGATTCTTTATAGAGGTAGAACCCCCAGGAAAGGGTAAGTACCCCAATAAGAAAGGACTTCAGTGAGCCACTGTGCCCTGGTTATTGTGGAAGGGTGTAGGAAAAAGGCATTTCTTATGAACCAGAAGAGCTCATATCACACATCAAACCCAACAATGTTTTTTAAAAATTAATTTATTATTATTATAGACAGACTGGCCTGAAATTGGCTAAGTAGATCCCTGTTCTCCAACTCACAGAGATCCACCGGCCTGTGCCTTCTTGAGTGCTGAGATTAAAGGTGTATGCCCTTTAATCTCATTTGGCTCCAGCCAATGTTTGGATCTTGAACTTCTTAGCATCCAGAACTGTGAAGCTTAAATTTATGTTTGTAAATTACCAAGTTTATGGCATTTTGTTGCAGTAGCTCAAACAGAGTAGGAAAGATGCTGTAGAGTTCCTCCATGTATTTGTTCAAAGTGACTTCTTCCAACAGGCACAATTATCACATTATATATTTATTCTTTTATATTGAATACACACACCATACACACAACTTTTATATATTTTTTGCCTTTCTCTCTCTCTCTCTCCCTCTCTCTCTCTCTTTCTTTTTTTTTCTTTTTTGGTTTAGACTGGCCTAGAGTTCCCTGTGTAGCAGATGATGAAGTTTAACATCTGATTTCCCTACCTCATCTTCCCCTGTACTGAGTTCTAGGTATGTAACCCCATGCCGATTTACATAGTGCTGGAGATTGAACCAAAGTGACTTTCTAAAAAAATGTATTTTATTTTATGTACATGTACGTGCCTAAGTATATTCATGTGTACCACATGCATGCCTGGTGCCCACAGAGGTTAGAAGAGGGTACCAGCCAGGCAGTAGTGGTGCACACCTTTAATCTCAGCATTTGGGAGGCAGAGCCAGGCAGACTTGTGTGAGTTTGAGGCCAGCCTGGTCTACAGAGTGAGATCTAGGACAGGCACCAAAACTACATGGAAAAACCCTGTCTCGAGGGTACCAGATTCCCTGGAACTGGATTTAGTAGATGATTGCGAGCCACCAAATAGGTGCTGGGAATCAAACCTGGGTCCCCTGCAAGAGCAGCCAGGACTCTTAACCTCTGAGCCATCTCTCCTGCCCCTCCAAAGTGACTTTTTAAGATCCTATCTCTCTAGGACTTCTACTTGAGGCAAAGATATTACATTGATTGAATATAGTGCTTTAACTTAAGAGAAAAGAAGTCTTTGCCTTTGTTGAAAATGTTCGCTTCTGATGAATCGTAATCTGCAGTTCAAAGAGACCTTTGGAGATCGTATTCTTTAGCTATTCAAAATCGCAAAGGATTAAAAACCCGGCAGTTATTGGAAACTATGTACAGACCCAGATTAGTAACCCGTGGTGGGTTCACACAAAGGAATGCTATTCAGAAACGAGTGAAGGGCTGCTGTTTACCTGGGAACGTCTAGGTGATTCTATCAGTAATATAATGAGGAACAAGCAAACAAAGAGCTAGACACAAGCTTATGCAACTTGATTCTATTTATATACAGTTTTAAAACAGGTAAAACTGATCAATGGTGCTGGAAGTTAGGCCTTTATGGGGTAATGCAGCAAGAGAGACTTCTGGAATTCTGGGACGGTCTCCTTCTTCGAACAGAACACACTACAGGCTACCTTTGATTGTAAAAGTTTATCAAGTTGCGTACGCAACAAATTGGGCACTTTCAGTGTGTTAATTATACTGCCGAAAGCATTAGAAGAAAGTAGGTTCAAGGGTTTGAGGGAGAGACTGGGTTGCTGGCAGGCATCCCAGCATCCTTCACTGCAGACATGATGGCAGCCTCCACTCTATTCTGTCTCACCCTGGGTGGTGGATGGTGGGAATGAGGGGCCGACTCCAGGGAGACACGGTGGTCTCTAATTATACTTTTTCTTTTAGAAAATGGAATCCCCCCAAAAGGACTTTAAATGATAGTCCTTGAAAGAACCTCCTTGATGTCATTTACTGAAAAATTCCTCCAGCGGAGTGAATAACCCTCCACCCCAGGACAGCACCATTCTGCTTGCCAGGCCTGGGTAGTGGCACCCAGAGTTTTGGATCACCACAGCCCCACTTCTCTCCTGTCCTGAAACCTTGAACAGGGTCCTTTCTCTGAGCCTCAGTCTCTGCCTCACAGAATAAAGCCCGAGGCTTAAGTGAGGCTCCCCAGAGATCTGTGTCTGGTACCCTGCCTGCACACATGACAGGCACTGAAGGAACTGTACTTCCAGTATCTCTGATTTTCATTCTGCACCATGAGTGATATTTTAATCTTGAGAATGAGGAAACCAAACACCCCCCCCCCCCCCCCCCGCCAAATTAAGCAAAATCTCTCTCTCACACACATACCTACTGAGTCACAAGGTACCACTTGAATTCTGATCACTGATCCTGAACCCAAGTGCCTCATCTCTTAGATCTACTGCCTCAGGTCAGGCAGGCTGCTATGATGCCATGGTTCCAGGGACTTGGGGGACAGGGTAGATTGGTGTGGGGGACTTTCCTGGTTCCATTGTGATTTTGAGGTTCTCCTGGCTGCAGCTCCTGGGAGGCAATCTTTCTTACCTCCCTCTTGCATCTCTAAACTGCAGTCTCGTCCCTCATCGTCCTCTGTCCCCAGACTGCCCCGTGTTGATGACCCAGAGAGCTACCTAGCTGTAGCCTTCCCTGAACCAGCCGTGACTTGCCTTTGGGGCGTCTGTTCAGCATAGGTGTCTAATGCGTGAGGACAGAGTGGAACAGTGGAGCTTCTGTCCACACCAACTTTCCTAGATCTGTCCCCGGTCCTGGGGTCCCAAGAAGCAACTCCAGGTCACAGGTATAGCCATCTTGTTCGTTGGCAGGACCGAGGATACAATGTTCATGACTAAGCATAAAAGGAAAATTCAGGCTTCTTGTAAAATGAAAATAAGGATTTTAATGTTATAATAACTGACCATTACCCAGCTTTGGGCCTGTATCAGTTACTTTTCTGTTGCTGTGACAAAACGCCATCACCAAGGCAACTTATAGAAGGAAGAGTTTATTTGGGCTAATGGTGCCAGGGAGGTTAAGAGTCCGTCATGGCCACAAGTGGCAGGAACAGAAGCTGTGAGCTCATACCTTGGGCAGCAAATAGGAAGTGGAGAGGGAGAATTGGAAATGGCATGTGGCTTTTAAACCTTAAAACCTACCCTCTGAGACACAACACCTCCTCCAGCAAGGCCACACCTCCCAATCCTTCAAAAACATTGCCATCAACTGGTGACCAAGTATTCAAACATCTGAGCCTGTGGGGAGGGATTCTTCTTCAGACTACCACACTCCACTCCCTGCCCCGCTTAGAACTGTGACCATATCATAATGGAAAATGCACTACGTCAAATTCAAAAGTCCACATAGTCTTTCACAGTCTCAACATGGTTTAAAAGTCCAAAGTATTTTCTCAGACTCCAGGCAATGTCTTAATTGTAAACCCATGTAAAATCAAAAGCAAATTACATACTTCCAACACACAACGCACACAATATACATCATCATTCAAAAGGGGAGGGATGGGGGAGTAGTGAGGAAATATTGGACCAAAGCAAGACTGAAACCCAGCAGGACCAACTCCAAGTTCAACAGCTCCATGTACAATGTCAAAAGGCTTAGATGACTCTATGCTTCCAGCTTCACTGCCTGAGACACACATCTCTCTCTCTCCGGCTGATCCTCCCCCCTCTGTGTGCAGCTTTCCCCGGCAGAGACATCATTGCTCTGGCATCTCCAGCATCTTGGGAGTTCCATAGCAACCAGGCTTCACTTCCATGGCTTTACATCATGGCCTCTCGGGGCCTCCATGCTGGGATGTCCCTGACGCATGCCATCTGGCCTCGGCAGCTCTCTGAAATCAGAGAAGATTCCATGACATGGTCACTTGTGCAATCTTTGCCCCTGGATGACATTTCCAAGTTCAGATGCCAGGTTGGGATGGACCTCGGCCCATGTGACCCACACTAACAACAGCCTTTGTTTGTCCCTGCTTTATAAGCTTTCTCCTTTCACGAGTGTGAAGTTTAGTCTTGCCCCTAGGGCACACTTCTCTATTCCACTACAGATCAGGCCTTTCCTTGATGATTCCAATCTCCTTACCAAGGACAGCCTCTTTGCAGCACATGCCTTGACTACAACACCAAGCTTGCCAGTGCCATTTTCCTCCCCAAATTGTACATTCCACATTTCTTTCAGCTCTATTTGTCCATTTCGTTATTGACCTGCACAAGAGTGATTACTAATAACCATGCAACAGCGTTAATGTTACACTGTTTTGAATTTTTTTTCCTTCAAAGAAATTAGTCTGTTGCTTTTGTTTTGTTTTGTTTTTAAAGACAGGGATTCTCTGTGTAACAGCCCTAACTTGTCCTGGAACTCACTCTGTAGACCAGGATGGCCTTGAACTCACAGAGATCCACCTGCCTCTGCCTCCCGAGTGCTGGGATTAAAGGCATGCACCACCTCACCCGGGGAAGTCTGTTACTTTTAAATTTAGTCTCAGGCAAGTCTTTAGGACAAGGACAGAAATCAGTCACATTATTTGCCAAACTATCACTCAAGAAATGTCTCTAGCTCAGTTGCTAATATTGTTCCCCTCTGGAACCTCTGGAGTCTCCACCGTCTGTAAAACTCTCGGCTGCACTGTCTTCCAAGTTCTATCTAGGAGAGCTCATTAAGCTCTGCCGACCAACTTCTGTCTTAGTTACTTTTCTATTTCTGTGGCAAAACACCATGACCAAAGTAACTCATGGAAAGAAGGGCTTATTTGGGGCGGACAGTTCCAGGAGGTCCATCATGAGAGCTAATGTCTTCAACTACAAGTAGGAGGCAGCGAGTGAAAGCTGGGGATGGTGAGTGGTTTTTTTTTTTTTTTTTTTGGTTTTTCGAGACAGGGTTTCTCTGTGTAGCTTTGCGCCTTTTCCTGGAACTCACTTGGTAGCCCAGGCTGGCCTCGAACTCACAGAGATCCGCCTGGCTCTGCCTCCCGAGTGCTGGGATTAAAGGCGTGCGCCACCACCGCCCGGCTGGTGAGTGGTTTTTGAAACCTCAGAGCCCACCCCAGTGACATGCTTCCTCCCACAAGGCCACACCTCCTAATCCTTCCCAAACAGTGCCATCAACTGTGGATCAAGTACCCAGACATCTGAACCTACGGGGGACATTCTCATTCACATCACCACAGAGCCCTTTTGAGGATGAGATCTTACGTCGGCCCCTTGAATCTTGTAATTTTTGTTAAATAGAGGGCTGGGATTTGTGGCCATGGATCCTAGGTCATGGTCCCCAGCATCCACACCTGTCCAGTTCCTTTAAGGGACTAGGTTGTCAGTGAAGTCCGGGGCTGGTGTTCAGGAGGCAGGAGGAGTGACTGGGCAGCCCCAGTGACCTCAGACACTGACTTCTGGCTAACCCCAGGTGATGGCTCAGTTTGATGGCAAAGTTTGTGCAGTGGGGTAGAGTGACTGAGGTGCTGATGAGGAGACGAGTGTCTGGGGGGAGCCTAGAAGGCCAGTGGCTGGGCTGAGGGAATCTTGGACGCTGGGCTTTGAGAAAGAGGTCTCTATAGCCACAGGCTGGGATTTTGAACATGTGCAGACTCAGCCTGAATTGCTGGTGAGTTCATGTGCTCTGGATCTACCAGAGGAGATCCTGGTATCTGAGGGAACTTGGGGGCCATGCTAGCCCAGGAACTCCCCAACTCCTTTCGTCATTGGTGAGGCCGATCTCTACTCTCTTCTTCAATAAGGACGTTTACTTGTTTTGTGTCCCGGTAAAATCCTGTGTGTGTGTGGGGGGGGGGGGGTGGGGGGGCATCCCTCCCATCGCCCTCCCTTTCTTGTTCTTGCCCCTTCTTCAGGCCCTCTTTCAGTCTGGACTCATCCAGGAAAAACACAGGACTTGACATTAGAGACAGCTGGGCAGCAATTCTGACTTAGAGTGGCTGTGTGACCGGAGCCAAGTTACTTATTCTCTGAAGCATTTTATCCCCGCTTATAAAAGGAAATAATAAAAGTACCCGACTCATAAACTGGATGTGAGGGTTAACAAAATTAATATAGCTGAAGTACCTGCCATGAAGCAAATGCTAAACAAGGTAAGTGGTACTGAGTGTAGTGTAGGAGGAAGGAAATAATAGATGTGAAGAGAAAGTGTGGTATGCGGGATTAAGTTTTCTGTTCTGAAGTGTGGGTGTGGGAGTCAAAATGAGCTGGTGTCTGAGGCACCTCTGCCATCTCACTCTGTCTCCTTCTTGTCCTCTGCCTGGCCTTTTCCTGCCTGGAGAGCCTGTTCCCTGGGCCATTCTCCCCGCTGAATCTCCTCCAGGGCTCTGACTGGGTGCTGACCCCGTCTGTGATCTCTGGAGGACCGCACTCTCCTGACTGGAGGACCGTCTACCCTTCTTCCCATTTTACAGCAGAAACTCTGGCCTGCTCGAGCCCTGTCCCCTCGCCTCCTGGCTGTAGAGTGGCCCCTGAAATGCCCTCCTCCGTCTCCACATGGGCAGCAGCCCTTCCCGGTACAGCCGGCCGGCCCCATCCCGTGTTGTTTATGTAATCCTTCCCTGAAGTAACAAGGTGTTTACTGTTGCACAAACACATTTTGGTTTAACGGCTGACAGTAAAACTGTCTGATAAAGTTTGATTTAGCGAAAGAAAGCAAAATAAATCTGGGGACACAGAGAGCCATAGGGAAGAGGGCCTGCCCGGGTCTTTATACAAGGGGGCAGGAGAGCACTGGCCAGGAGCTGGTCTATGCTAACCCTCCTGTTCTTTTTGCTCCTCTTCCAAAAGTACCCCAACAGTCCCCCTTTCAAGAAGCTCGCCGACATCCTGATCGATCATGAGCTCCGGGTCCCTGAAATTTCCTTCCTGTGGTCCAGTCTGGCTCTCTTCCCCCTCCGCTTTCCTGAATGGCTCTGTCTTCCAACATCTAGTGCAGTCTGCTGCTCCCTGAGTGCAAAGTCTCCTCTGAGCGCCCTGGAGCAGACAAAGGTGGTAGTGTGGTATGGGAGATCCCTGAACTGGAAGACCTGGGAACTGGTTCCAGCGTTGTCACGTATGCCTAGGCGGGGCCTGGGGCAAGTCACCTCGCTTTTAGAGATGCCAGTTCACCGAGCTGAGAGAGCTGTGGGGCCAATAAAACCCGCAGCAGAACCTGTTTCTTAATTAGACCCTTGCTACATTTAGGGCACCCCTGCCTTGCCAGCCCTGAAGTATATCACACGGGACGTGCTGGTTCTGCTTTCTGATGCATTCTGCTTGCTAAGCAAAGCAGGGCAAACACTTGTTCTTGCTTGGGTCTTGGATGCTTCAGGTCAGTTAAGGGGGCTTTTTCTCTTCTGCTTTCGATCTGATGAGTAAACTCGAGAGAACCCAGGAAGCCTCCAAAGCGTATGAAGAGTTCCCTGACTTCCAAATAACCAGAAAACCATTAAGCTAAGGACATACGTTTACAGCTGTTGGACTGGGTACCAAAGACAGTAAGCGCTGGCAGGAACGTGGTGACCTCAGAGTGCTTGCACACGGCTTCAGGGACCAGCCTAGTGAGTGAGGAAGAAGGGACTATGGGATTAGGATCGTACCTGTGAGACAGTTTTCCACCTCATGCAAGCCTGGGAAGGGACATGGCCTGGCTTGTGTGGCAGAGTCTCGTGATGGTGTTGATTCGAGGGTGGGAACACCTGAGTGCCATCCCGGAGCATAGAAAGGGAAGATGTGGTGGCTGCCTACGGTGTTTGCAACCGTCGGAGGCAGGAGATTAGACAGAACTGCGGTAACATGTCCGGATCTTTGAAACAGTGCTCGGACTCAAAGGGAAGGAAAAAAAGAAAGAAAGAAAGAGATAGACCACATGGCATTGTTTATATCAATTAACAATGATATATTTTTTCTTTCAAAACCACACACAGAAAGGATACATATCAAACCTATTGGATAGTTGTGGCTAGAGGGTGGGTCTGAAGTTGGAGGATTAAAGGGACATTTCAAAAGTCTGTCTGGCGTGGTACCCTCTTTTTCACCTCATCCTCTCCAACCTCACTGGTTCAGCCATCTTCCGTGAGCTGGACCACGCCTGGCTGCCACCAGTTAGCATGTGTGAGTATCAGGGGCGAGCGGGGATCCAGAGGACACGAGAGGACCACACCCTATTAGTCATGGAGTCCGGATGCTGCTCAGCAAGTCTCTTGAATGGACGGAAGAAATGCTGCTGCTTCCATCTCCAGCAAATGTCTTTATCGCCCTCATCTTGGATTCCCACAGCTGTCAAGACAGAGGGGATAATTACAGTTCTTTTCCAGGGCTAGTGAGGATGATCTGGTACCAGAGGCATCCAGTTCAGTAGAGAAAGGGCAGAACCCAAGGCAGTCTTCGCTCAAGTCCCAGCGTGGCTTGTGTTAGTTGCAGACTTTGAATAGCATGCCACTTATTTCCCATCGGGTTTTGCGTTCTATGAAATAAGGAACACTTAGCACCAAAACGGTGTAGGGCTGTCTTGAGGGTTAGTAACACCGCCAAGAGAGAACTTGCTATCTAGTAGAAGATGTTTAGAGAGCAGGAGACCTCTATTTCTGTTCCATAATTTATTTGATGAGCAATTGGTGAGTACTAGTGTCCTCTGAATGTGTTCGCTCCCCTGCCCCAGACTCATACACTGAAATCCTAACACCTTTAAGGCCACAGTGTTGGGAGGGAGGTGATGAAGTCATGAGGTGATGGATGCTCATCTAAAAGAGTCTCCAGGGAGCTGCTATGTGTCTTTTATCACGATAAAGACACAGATAAAATGTTTCATCTACGAAGCAGAGGGTGGGCCCTCACCAGACCAATCTGCTGATACCTTGACCTTGAACTTTCCAGTACACAAGAACTCTGAGAAATAAATCGGGGTGGCATCTAAGCCAACGAGCTATGGGACTTTGTTCTAGCACCTCAGGACAACTAAGCCTAATGTCAGTGCTGTACCAGACAGGAGGAAGAGACTGAAGATCCACGGCTTTCTGCTGTGGAAGAGGAACCAGGTAAGTTCTCCAGTTATTTATGACCAACCCAGCAGCCTGATGATCAGCAGGCCAAACCAGCAGCTTGACGATCTCAGCATTCTTTTTTTTTATTTTTATTTTTGGTTTTTTGAGACAGGGTTTCTCTGTGTAGCTTTGCGCCTTTCCTGGATCTCGCTCTGTAGACCAGGCTGGCCTCGAACTCACAAAGATCCGCCTGCCTCTGCCTCCCGAGTGCTGGGATTAAAGGCGTGCGCCACCACCGCCCGGCCTCGACCTCAGTCAGCATTCTTATGGGTCAGGATTCAAGCACAGGTTTGAGAAGGCGCTACCAAGGTGTGGCCCGGGGCTGTCTTCGTGATATGGCTTGGATTGGAGAGGGAGGTGGAGGCCGTATCGGTGGAGTCTCTTCTTTGCTGGGTGGGCCTGTTGTGCTTCAGTTCCTCATATGGCAGCTTTAGAGCCAGGACACATGCCCTGGTCCTGGTGATGTGACATCAGGAAGGGGCACCACCTCTTCTGCATTTTATTCAGTAAAAATAAGTCACTAAAATCCAGTGCTGGCTCAGACAAAAGGACGCGACACATGAACACAAGGGAATCGCCCGGATGTCGAAAGGCTCAAGCCAGTCCACGTACGAGTTCTCATTTTCAGGTGCAGTGGAGCCGCCTAGGACTGGAGACAGCTGAGGAATTTGTCACGGCACACGGCAGAGCCACTGGGCTTCATTTTGGGAGCACAATCCAGCTGTGCTTTCTACAAGGACTATGCATGGAGTAACTAGGAACTATTTATTTATCCATATAGCGACGCAGGCCGAGACATCCTGGCTAATTAGGCCCTCTGGCTGCTCATGCTGGGGCTGTTTCAGCTTTCAGGGAGAGGCATTTATTTATGTGGATGTGGCTGTCCATATTAGTTCCCGTAGAGTTCCCGTATGAGTGTGTGTGTGTGTGTGTGTGTGTGTGTGTGTGTGTGTGTGTGTGTGTTTCTATCTTTCTACCTCTTGGGTCCTGTCCCTCCCTGGGCCTACAGACCCCTGGGTTCACCTTTCCTCTGTCCCCCATGCCCTTTGTCGGGAGGTCACGTGCGAGGAAACAAGCCCCACATGGTTTTAATCATTTTGCTATAAAAGCTGCGCTGCTTTCTGCTTTGATCCGGGTTGAGCTGCCGGAGGAAGGGCTGGGGGCCAGGCTGGCCTGTCCGTGAAGCCCTCCGCACACAGCTCCCACATCAGACCGCAGCCATAAAATGGAGCACAGCTCATTAATTCTCCCTCTTAACCAGGGCACCTGACAAGAAGTGACTCTGAAAACCCGGAGGACGGATGGGTGGGCGGGTGGGCGGCTCTTGGTCCAGGGGAGAAACATCTGTTTCCAGGCCCCTGGCTGTTAAATTGACATCTTTTTATTTGAAAAATTTCTTTTATTTCCCAACTTCCTGCAGTTGGCAAGGTCTCTCGTGCCAGGGGGATAGACTGTACGACTTTGTGGGTGATGTGAACTGAGTGACCTGGCTGTCCAGCCGAACAGACCTCCAGGTGCCACAGTGGGCAGTTTGGCCCTCTGTCAATTATTAAACCCCTGTTAGTGCAGAGCACATCAAACTCCATAAAAAAAGCAAAATGGCCTTGAAACTGAAAACCTTGTGAATGTCCTTGAGCCTCCATATGAGAAATATTAGTGCTGAAGAGTTAGAAAATTCACCTTGAGCTTAGTTGTGTTTCATCAAAGCCTCCTTGCTCCGGACTTTAGCAATCAAGTTTCCTTCATAAGAACAACGTAAACCCCTGTGGTCTGAAGCCTTCATCCTGCAGGCTGGGGTAGCTATTGGCAACCGAAGACCCAGAATTGACCTTTAACCTTGAACTGTCAAAGGTCACCGGCGGAGGCTGAGTTGGTTGTCCTTTCATCCTGAAAAGAATGAGAGCCTGGGGCTCTTAGGATAGGCGGCTGGAAGGAATGGATGGAAGATTCTATTAATTTCTTCGTTCTCTTGGGAGCCGTTGGATGATGTTTACCATGACCCCATGGACTACTGTCAACAGGATAGACAGACATAGCCATCAGTCAACCCTTGAGAAGTAAGGGCATGGATGCGTTCTAAAGGATGATCAAGAGGTAATTGCGTTTGATGTATGTATCCCTGTATGTGTCTGAGTGGTGTGTTTGAGTGTGTGCACGTCCATGGTTGTGTGTGTGGTACTAGAAGATGTGAGCGTGAACCTTGGTGTGCCTGTGTGGAGGTGTCGATTCCATGGTGTGTTTCTGAAGCTGCTGCCTGTGACCTGAGTGAATGGCTGTGGGAAGTACCTCTCTCAGGATGCGATGTGTGTGTCCAGGTCCACAGAGAACCACTGCGTGAAGCAGGGGGGTCTGCATTTGTGGACAGCACGCTTTCCTAAAAAGCGACACCCTTCGTGGTCTTACTCAGTGGCTCGTCTCAGTGAAAGATCTCCAGCATTCCCATCCTACCCTCTGGAAGGCCTCAGTGAGAAGACAGTGGACTGTCCAGTCACTTTGCGTGGGCCCGTCTCTTTCTAGCCTTGTCAAATTTCTCAACTTTGTACACATCAGCCCCTCCCCTCCATTTTTAAAAAGACTATGTATTCATACTGTGTATAAATGTTTTGCCTGCACGCATGCATGTGTCGCATGTGCGTGTCTGTTGGTTGGATCTCCTGGAAACGGGGTTATAAATGGTTGTGACCTACCGCGTGAGTTGAACTCAGGACCTCTGCAAGAGCAACAAGTGCTTCTAGCCTCTGAGCCATTTCTCCAGCCCACTTCCGTTTTCTTATATCTTAGTACTGAGCAAAATAGTACCAAGTAAGAGAATCCGTGAAATTGTTCCTGTTAAGCAACTTGAAACAATCTGGCAGAGAGTAAGCCTTTGCTTCGACATCATCAGCAGTCTCTTTCATCACTACCACTGTTTCCAAGTCTTTCCTCAAACTCCTAATAGTAAACTTAGGTTTACCATCACTGGGATGAAAGCCATGACCAAAAGCACCTTGGAGAGAAAAGGGTTTACTCGGCTTAGACTTCCACAGTGTAGTCCATCATTGAAGGAAATGGAAAGGAACTCACACAGGGCACGAACCTGGAGGCAGGGGCTGATGCAGAGGCCATGGAGGAGTGCTGCTTACTGGCTGGCTCAGCCTGCTTTCTTACAGAACCCAGGACCACCAGCGCAGACATGGCCCCACATATAATGGACTGGGCCCTCCCTCATCAATCATCAATTAAGAAAACACCCTACAAGGCTTGCCCATAGCCTGCACTTATGGAGGCATTTTCTTAACTGGGGTCCCCTCCTCTCTGATGACTCTAGCCTGTGTCAAGTTGACCTAAAACCAGTCAGCACACCCTGTTCTAGTCTCCCTTCACCACACGGTCAGTTCTCAGAGAACCAGTTCCCAGTCCCTTGGTGAGTGTTCTGTAAACCACCTTTCCAGACCAGACCACACCCAGGCAGCCATGACCCAGACAGTGTGACCCCGAGGAGGTGGTCACTTGGCACCTCAACACTCCTTCATGTCTTGGGGTGCAGAACTTGAGCGGGTGAGCGGAAGTGGGAAGAGAGCAACCCAAACTAGCCCAGGCAGTTGCTTCCTCCCATTTTTTCTCTTCCTGCACTGGGCTTGCGATGAGGAGGGAAGCCCAGATGTAAGGATGTGTCTGCTGTGAGCTTCTTATGAGTTTGGGGCCGAGCAAACAAGAGAGTCAACATCCTGGTCACTCTGGCTTTTCTGTTGCAATGTGAATATATTAAAAGGCAACATTCCAGCTGTGCAAATCACCAGGCCAGTGAAATAAAAGTTTTTTTTTTTTTTAAACTTTAACCATTAAAGATTTAACTAGTCAATAAATCCAAGTATGTGGGGGGTTGTTACCCAATGTTTATTACATGGCTCTTGCTTTTAACTTAGCAGCAAATGCCACGCTTACCCGTCCATGGGAAAGGGCTTCCTTTACGGTTGAAATTGACGTTGTCCCAACCAAACCCAAGCGAGACGTCTCTGTCTCCAGAACAATTCACTCACTTTCTTCTCAAATCGTCTTGGAAGTTAAGACGGCTCTTTCAGTTTCATATTATAAACCAATCCGCTTGCTGGGCAAAAGGCCTATAAGACCCTCATGTTGCCACAGTCGAATCATGACTGGCTGAAGTGGTGGTTCTCAACCTTCCTGATGCTGCAACCCTTTAAAACAGTTCCTTACGCTGTGGTGACCCCCAACCATAACATTATCTTCATTGCTACTTCATATCTGTAATTTTGGTACTGTTGTGAATTGTAATGTAAATATCTGTGTTTTCTGAGGGTCTTAAGCAACCCTTGTGAAAGGGTCAATCAATGCCCCGAGATAGGTTGCAACCCGTAGGTTGAGAAACACTGAACCAAGGTAATCCAAAAGCCGGCTTTCAGTATGGACCTCTTGGGGCTGACCTTTCCAGATTCAGGTTTTATAAAGGGACATAGCTTTGGTGAAGAAAACTCTCAATATCTTTTCTCTTGGCAGTCTTCTGAGTGAGTTGGGTAATCAGGGTTTTAGGACCTGGCAATTTGAAGAAGAAACAGAGAAAAAAAATTGTTATTGCCATCATTACTATTAATGTTGTTTTTACGTTGATGGCAAGCAGCACCCCCCTCTGCTCACTAGTGAAATATGGCTGTTAATGTGGACAAATATGAACGCGTAGAACTTAACCATCAGAGCCACCTCGTACTTTAACAAATGAATAGAAACTAGGTAAATCGTGGCCATCCAAACAAAAGACAGACAGAAAGACAGACAGACAGATCTGACTTACTTGCTGAGTCACACCTGCCAGCGCCAGGACAGGGCCATGCTCCAGATGTGTGTTTTTTTTTCCTGCCTACTGACAACTCTCCAACCCACTCCCGCAGTAAAAAGTCCTGAAGTGAATTTTAAACTCTGGTTTAGATTTTTTCTTTCTTTCTTTTCTTTTTTTTTTTTTTTTTTTTTTTTGCCCTCAAAAGTGGTAGAGTGGATACGCTGGGCCTCCTTTCTCTCAGAACAAACCAGTGAGCTGGTGTTGTGAATCTTTCCCTGTCCCACCAGCCAGCTCCCAAATAACCACACAGAGACTTATTATTAATTATGAAAGCTTGGCCGATAGCTTAGGCTTGTTTCTAACTGGCTCTTATAACTTAAATGAGCCCATTTCTATTAATTTAAGGGCTGCCACATGGCTCCATGGCTTGTTACCTCACCTCCTATGTGTCATACCTCCTCCCAGTCTCCTGGCAATTCTGCCCTTCTTTTTCCCAGCGTTCTCTCTGCCCACCGAAATCCTGCCTAGCTATTGGCTGTTTAGGTTTTTATTAAACCAATCACAGTGACATATCCTCACACAGTATGAAGGAATATTCCACAATAAGCCATGTTGTGGGAAATAATCTCTAAATTCTGCCTCTACTTGGGATACCTCCCTTTGAAGCATTTTTTTAACATCTAAACAGGAGGTGAATAAAGTTGATATATTGTTGTGATTTTTTTAAGTGCTTTTATGTTGAGCCCAAAGATGTTTGGTTTGACTAATGTCCCAGAGTAGAACTCCATAGTGGAGCAGGCACAGACAGCTGAAACTGCAGGGGACATGTGAGGTGGCAACTGATCCCACACTTTCTTGGTGTTGGCTAAGGAGAGGTTGATCCATGACTGTTCTTTCTGCTCTCATAATCTTGAACATCAGTCCCCGCCATTCCACTGAGAAGGAAGTACACCCCCCAGGGACCGGAAGTTACTGCCCCCGCAGGTCCCTAACACTGTCCTTGGGCATCATGTGCCAAGGAAGGGCTAAATTTGATAAATTTCAAAGCCTCTTCAATGAACCATGAGGTGGAAGCATGGGAGAAATTATTTTCAAGCCAGACTGAAACAGAAAGAGCCACTCTAGCTAATTTGTTGGGGGCAGTCTCCTTAGCCTTCTGTAATTCTCAAATCTCAATCCACTGAACCTGGTAATAAGAAAAAGCAAGAGAGAGACGTCTCAACTGTAATTAGAAAGATCTGCTTCTTGAATGATGTGCCGTTTTGGAAACAAAGATTCCACTCGGATCCCTTTTACCTGGGCAACTGTACAGTGTAGGCAGCCCTGATTCCTGGGAGTGTATGACCTTAGAGTTTGAGGAGACAAAGTGCCTCTACTTCCCAGAGGACTACAGAGACTCAGAAGTATTCATTCCATTCATCCATTTATCCATTCATACATTAGTTCATTCATTCATCCTTTTACTCACGTAATAGATCCCACTCTACACATTCTATGTATCATCTCTCTGCCAGGTAAGTGTGGGTCAAAGCTGGAGGCAGAATGAACACAGTGCCTGAGTAGATGAGTGGTCAGAGCCCTCTGGAGAGAAGAAAGAGACCATTGGCTCCACCCTAGGAGTTACTGGGGGGAATGCTTCTTTCTCCACTGGGATGTCCAAAACCAGGTTAAGTCTTGAATGCATTGGTGATTGGGTCAGTCATGATTCTTGTCTTTTATTGTTGGTGCCCTTCATGGCGCCCTTTAAGCTCTCCCAAGCACCTAGAATTTGCAGATCCGAGGTCTCCTCCACATTCAGTTCCTGCTTCCAGAGAAGGCAGACAAGGCTGACGATGCTGTGTTCTGGGAGGGTCCCCACCCTCTGCTCTAGGCAGGGCTGTTCTTCTCATTCTCCCAGCTGTGGCATCAGAATCCAACCCCTCCTAGTCTCCCCTTTGATCCCTCTATTCTCACCTCCCCACCCATTCCACTGAATCCCTTCTTCCAGCACACTGAGTCTCGCCTTTTCACTTCCGGGGCTGGTCCCCGCAACAGGGCCTTTCTTCTGGGCTCCTGACTGCAACCTTGAACCCTAGGGAAAGGAGTGATAGAGCTATTCTCCCTGCATAAGACGCTTCTGGTTCCCTCAGTGAAGCAGCAACGAATGCATTTCCTCGCCTCTTGTTTTCCCCTTTTCTTTTAGAAACTAGCCATTTTAAAAGGTTAAAATGGGCGCATGAACGTTAAGGGGTTTATTAGTTTCAAAAGCTGCATTCCCTGTTTGGAAGGAGGGGAAACAGTCGCCTTCTTTTCGGATTACGTCAATCCACAGGCGTCTGTAATTTACATTAACACACACACACACACACACACACACACACACACACACACACACACACACAAAACTAAAATGTTCAGAAATAACGGAAAAGCTGCTTGGAAAAAAAAAAAAACCAGATGAAATAAAAACCGATGGGAAATGTGTATTATACAAAAACCAGACCTGTGAGCCTGAGGCAAGACGCATCGATGACCAGGGGAGCTGATTAATGAGGCAAGCCAAAGGAAGGCCAGGTGAACCGAGATGTCCTGCTTTCCTCACAGTCACGGACGCCTGGGCGCTGGCATTTCATTTCCCATGCACAGCTTCACGGATGGTTTTCATTCAGAAATTTTGGGACCCCTGTTGTTTCTGCCCGAGGAGAAAGGACTCCTGAACCTGAGGAGCTGGCAGATGCGGGAATGGAGAGGCGAGGGGAAAGGGGTCTTGCAGATGGGGACCCTGCTGTGTCCCAGCCCCCAAATCATTATTTTCTTACGCATCTTTGTTTTATTCAGTCCCTTCTTTGATTTCTCCTTTTTCATCTTTCTCTGAGAAAAAAAGGAGAGGAAAGTCAGATTGCAAGTCATGGTAAGATGTATTCATTTTATTTCTGATAATCTTCTAACAGAATCATTTTATGGACGTAAAGAAAGCCAGGACTCTTACAAATCAAACACCTATCTACAAAATAACTCTATTTCTGCACGTCCTTTTTCCTATACATCATGTCCCTCAGCACTGTGTAATTTGACATACCTTTGGCAAATATTTTAAGAACGGATCACAGCACAAGCTTGATGACGTCAGACTTTAGGGATTCGAAGAGACTAGAACTGGTGTTGATCCATGCCACCCACTTTGACAGGGGCAGCCGGGCAGACAAAGTAGTGATGACAAGGTGCTGCGGTCTGTTAGCAGGAGGGTCAGTGTCAGTGGTTTGAGTGAGATGTCCCTCACAAGATGAATTAGTCCCCAGTTGGTGACTCTTTGGGGAGGATTAGGATGTGTCACCTTGTGGAGGAAGTATGTCACTGGGGGGGGGGGGAGGACTTGGAGGTTTCAAAGACTGGTACCACTTCAAGTTAGCTCTCTTTGCCTCCTTCTTGTGGTGGGAGATGTGAGTTCCCAGCTGTTCCTGCAACCACGCTTTTGCTTGGCCGTCATGGATTCTAACCCTCTGGAACCATAAACCCAGTTAAGCTCTTTCTTGTACACATTGCCTTGGTCACTGTGCTTTATCACAGCAAGAAAAGTAACTAAGACAGCCGGTGGTGGTGGTGGTGGTGGTGGTGGTGGTGGTGGTGGTGGTGGCGGTGGCGGCGCATGTCTTTAATCCCAGCACTGGGGAGGCAGAGGCAGGTGGATCTCTGTGAGTTCGAGGCGAGCCTGGTCTACAGAGTGAGTTCTAGGATAGCCAGGGTTACACAATGAAACCCCATCTCAGAAAAAAAAAAAGTAACTGAGACAATCAATTACAGGAGCATCTGCCAGAGTGGTGGGTGAAGGGACTTGGATGGATTCCTAGAGAGAAGGATGCTTGGATGAGGAACCACGGTTTGGTCAGGTGATGCGGCTCTGGACGGGATTCTGGGTGGCAGGGAGACTGTGAGCCTAGGCTCAGAGGCAGAGCCTTGTGAAAGCTGGGTTAAGGTGACCGGCAAGACTAGCAGGAGGCCAGCCTACAGGGGTAGGTGGGGACCCAGTCAGGCGGACATTTTCCTGACAGCCTAGACTTTGTTTTGTGGGCAGTGGGAAGGGGCTCACGGCTCGGAGTCACTTTTGTACAGTGATGGAAGTGGCTTTGGGAACTCTTCGGTCCTGCTGGTCATTTCTTTAGATGGTGAAGATGAGAAGCAGAGGAAGTCAATGTGAGGAGCCCTTCACCACCGCTGTTACTAGCTGTTCGGTTTGCTCCTATTACCGCACTGAAATGATTGAAGCGGCGGCGGCGACTGTATTAAGAAACGTAGGTCTGGGGAGAGAGGGCTTAGTGGTTAAGAACACCGGCTGCTTTCCCGGAGGACCTGGGTTTGAGTGTGGACTCCACCAGAGTCTGTAACTGCAGTTCTAGGGGATCCAGCACCCTCTTCGCCCTCCAAGGGCACTGCAAACAGGTACACAGCTTTGCATACAGGCAAAACACCTGCACGTGTAAAATAAAATGAAAAAAATAATAAGAAAAGAAACTTACTTAGCTCAGAGGCGATTCAAGGGGCTATATCTGGTGATGTCCTTGCTGGCAGAGTCATGAGGTGGTATAGGACATCACTTGGCAAGAGAAAGGGAGTACTCATGTGTGTCCCTTCTGGTCTCTCTCTTTCTTTCTTTCTTTCTTTCTTTCTTTCTTTCTTTCTTTCTTTCTTTCTTTCTTTCTTTCTTTCTTTCTTTCTTTCTTTCTTTCTTTTTTTTTAAATTTTATTTCCAAGACAGAGTTGCTCTATGTAACAGACTTCTTTTTCTGGAGGGTAATGGGAGTTGAACCCAGGGTCTTTCACGCACAAAGGATGTGCTCTACCACTGAGCCACACCCCCAGCCCTCTTCTCTGTTTGAAAGTCACTAGTGTTCAGTCATGGGGCTGAATCTTGATGACCTCATCTACTTCTAGTCGCTCCCCTCTAAACACCCCATGGCATTCAAGTGTCACCCTCTTAGGATCTTGCAACGGAGATTAAATTTCAACACGCGAACGTTTGGAGGTCCCGGGGAAACCACAGCCAAACCATAGCATGAGCTCATGACTGCTGAGGGCACAGAGATTCCTACGTGACTTGTGTGCCTTAGCTCATGCCTCAAAACAGCCCTCTAGGGAGAGGCCTGCTGGTATCTCCATGTAACAGGTAGAGAAACTGAGGCCCAGAAAGATGAAGTCGCTCGCTTAAGATACTAGCTTGCAGAGGTGAAAGCCAGTGTTTGAGCTGGAGCCATGTGGTTCCATCATCTTAACTGTCTCCTCTACATATGCATCCTTAAGATACTGCGATGAATGTTGGAACTTAAATAAACCTAAGGCTCCTGAGACTAGCCTGTGCTGGTAAGCCAGCTGCAACATGATGCGCTCTCTCTCTCTCTCTCTCTCTCTCTCTCTCTCTCTCTCTCTCTCTCTCTCTCTCTCTCTCTCTCTGTCTCTTTGTGTGTGTCTCTATCTCTGTCTCGGTCTGTCTCTCTCCTCCCTCCCTCCCTCCCTCCCTCCCTCCGTCTACTCCCTCCTCTTCTTCCTTTTGAGACAGGGTTTCTTTGTATAGCTCTGGCTGTCCTGGAACTCGCTCTATAGACCAGGCTGGCCTCGAACTCATAGAGATTCATCTGCCTCTGCCTCTCGAGTGCTGGGATCAAAGGCGTGAGCCACCACTGCCTGACATTCTGCTTTCTTAAAAGATGGACAAAAGCTTCATTTCACTTGGTCTGTTTCTTTTGTGTTCATGTGTGTGTGTGTGTTCATGTGTGTGCATATGTGTGTGTGTAGGCCAGAAGTCAACCTTAGATGTCTTTTCTTAGGCACCAAGCCAACCACTTTGTTTTTTGAAACAGGGTCTTTCACGGGGACTTGGGACTCGGCATTAGGGTTCAGGCTAGGCTGGCCAGTCAGGGAACCCTAGGGATCTTTGGGTCTGCATCTCTCCAGCGCTTGGATTACAAGTATGAGAAGCCACGCCTAGGTTTTTACGTGGACATGAGGATTGGATTAGGTCTTTACACTGTCGTGGTTGTGTGGCAAGCGCTTTCCTACTGAGCCCTCTCCTCAGCCCCTCCCCGGCTCTGCTTTGGTTAGCCACCTCCTCTGACTGTATAATCTCGCTAGCGCAGTTACCTCTAAATCGACTTTGACAGGGAGATGGCTCGGCCTGCCACAGTACTTGCTGCAGAGCCTGGGTTTGATCCCTGGGCTCCTCACGCTGGAAGGAGAGGTCTGACTTCTCTAAGTTGTTTTCTCACCTTCATACATGTGCCGTGTGTGGGAGCCCGTTCTCGGGTTCCTCGTGGCTTTACCCAGCAGGTTTGCATAGAGGATGATCAGGACCACGGGCCTGAGTGCAGGTGTCTGAGATGGTCTGCACTTGGCTGTGCTGGGGGAGGAGGTCTTTTGCTCCACCCCTTGGCGTCTCTATAAAAACCCTGGGCCAGAGACAGTCAGGGCCCGTTGGAAAAGGTTCCAGGCCCTCTCAAGGCTATCCTTTATTTTCTATCTGTTTATCTCCGCAAGATTCTCCGCAATAAATCCTTTTATCTAATATTTCCTGCTGCTCACACTAAAGAAAACTCTGGCCGGGCGGTGGTGGCGCACGCCTTTGATCCCAGCACTCGGGAGGCAGAGGCAGGCGGATCTCTGTGAGTTCGAGGCCAGCCTGGGCTACCAAGTGAGTTCCAGGAAAGGCGCAAAGCTACACAGAGAAACCCTGTCTCGAAAAACCAAAAAAAAAAAAAAAAAAAAAAAAAGAAAAGAAAAGAAAAAAAAAGAAAACTCTGGGGAACTGTGGGGTTGTTGGGTAAATGCCCCACAACCGTGGCATGCGAGCGCTCCCCCCCCCCCCCCCCCCCCCCCCCCCCCCCCCCCCGCACAAACAAGAACTGGGTACGGCTGACTTTTATTCCCCATCTGTCTCCTTAGGCAGGAAGATTTTAGGAAGCCAGACACTTGTGTGGTGTCGTGGTTTTTCTGAAGAAGTTAAGAACTATACCTAAAGAAAGTTCCGAGTACCCCAGGCAGTGGTGATGCACGCCTTTAATCCCAGCACTCGGGAGGCAGAGGCAGGAGGATCTTTGGAGTTCAAGGCCAGAGTGAGTTCTAGGACAGCCAGGATGTTACACAGAGAAAGCCTTTTTTGAAAAACAAAAGAAAAGAAAGTTCTGAGCAATGGGTTAAATGGCTTATTTGGTGGTTCTCCCTCGTCCGGGTCAAAGTCGCAGGTTTAGGTGACACTTTAGGTTGAAGTGTCCTCTTCCAGTCTGTCTAGGAGCTGGCCTGTTTCTCTTGAGGCCAGTGATCCTCCTCAGTCCCCACCTCTCACGTCTGGCCGCCATCGGGTCAGCTGTCCACTCTGGGCCTGTCACCTTCAGGCTCTTTGGGTACTCCCCGCTGCCAGGACTGACTGATGTCACCTCAGCCGCTTGTCATTCTCTCCCAGCTAACGACCTTATAGGCTGGGCCCCACCCATCTCAGCTAATTTCTCTAGTGGGGGTGGCTGGGCGGGGTGGGGGTGGGGTGGGGGAGGGGCTTGTTTTCAGAGGCGGGAACGAGAACTTTGCTGAATTCGCTTTTGTGGCTCAGAGCCTTTAATGTGAGATTTTAAAAAAAAAACACCATCGCGCACCAAAACCCAAATAAACTGCAGCTAATGAAACTCACAGAAGTTCTAGGAGAAGGCTTCTCGCTGGCTCTCCTGGATGATTTATTGACAGCCGGTTGTAAAAACAATCTTATTAAAGGTCATAATGTTGGGTTAAAAAAAAAAGCCCTTTAATTTATAGCATAATTAGGCTTCCTCCAATAGCTCGGCTGCCAAGGCTGTCACTTAGGGCTCCGAGGAAGTACTTGGTGTTTTTCATTATATCACAGAGAGGGAGCTCCGTGCTGCTGGAGGCCCACGACTTGCTCTTTATGGCCCTTTTATTGCTGCTAAAATAGTCAAAACAGGGGGTTGATTAGAGCCGACTGATGCCTACTGATTAGGGGGACACCTCTGGGGGAGGGAGGAGGTGTGGGAAGGGGCTCCAGACATCAGGACGTGCCTCCGACAGGAAGAGACCGGCTGTGAAACGTGTCAGGGAAGTGTGACCAGGCCTCCAGCCTCTTCTCCAGACGCTTGTGGATTGAAGGCTGACCTCAGGCCTGAGAGGCTGGGGTGATAAAAGGCCTGTGGAAGGTGCTAATGCCTTGAGGAAGAGACATTCCCCGGCACAGGATGTGTATGAGAATAAGAACCTTAAAAATGCTAATGGGACCCGGAGGTGGGTGGCAGATTCAAGCCTGGAGTGTGTGTGTGTGTGTGTGTGTGTGTGTGTGTGTGTGTGTGTGTGTGTGTGTGTATCACCCAAGACTAGAAGACTTACCTAGTCTAGATATTGTAGTAGGGCAGTCTTGAAGTAGGGTAGAGGGGGGCCACTATTGATGTACTGGGGTGGTGCTGGAGAGTAGCAGCTCCCAGCTGAACATGGAGTCCGTTGTTAGTGTCCTGTGGACATGACAGAGATCACAAGCATCGGGAGGCCTGCTCCAGGGCTGTGGGTATTATGCAGTAAGATGCCTTGGGGTGAGGGTGGCTGCTACAGCCCTGGTACAGAACCCAGGACACCGATAAAGGCTGAGCTTGACCAGCTGTGGTGACAGGGAAAGGGGTGGGCATTTCCGAAGCTGGGCTGGCATTTGATCTGGCCCTGACCTATCACGTGACCTAGCAGGAGAAGGATGCTGGCGACTGCGACATTTTTGTAGCCTCGGGGACGTCTGTCAGTTCCACACACACGTTGCAGCTTGGAGTGAGTTGGAGTGAGTACTCCAGGGTTCATCTGGGGCCCCAATTTTTCTACCCCTTTCCTTCCTCCTCCCCTTCTCAGCTGCCTCAGTTTACCCACACCCTCCATGAAATTGCTGAGAGCATTTCAGCCCCTGGGCATTTGTGAGGCCTTTGAGAACTGAGGGATCTGGTACTTGGGTCTCGAAGCTGAGGGCCAACCTCATCCTGTTGGGTCCTCACCAGTGGGCACACTCTGTGGAGTGGCAGCTATCTGGTCAGCCATTCCCTTTCAGTGCTCCTCTTCCTCCTTTGGGACTCAGGACGCAGGAGTTTATTGGAAATGAAAAGGCGAGAGGGGAAGGTGGGGTGCGTGAGCTGATCATTGAGACTGCCATTCAGATCTGGTTATCTCTTTGACAAGGTCAGAGTCTTCCGGACATATGTATGTTTGACAATCAGGAAAGATTGATGGATGTTGTCTGTGCATAGTAAATACACCAAGACCTCGGTGTGTGTGTGTGTGTGTGTGTGTGTGTGTGTGTGTGTGTGTGTGTGTGATATGAAGAGAGGCGCATCTAACTGGTGTGTGTGTGTGTGTGTGTGTGTGTGTGTGTGTGTGTGTGTGTTCACCTGTGACTCTATGTGTGGCAGCAGGGTATAGGAGTGTGTTGTGAGTATGTGCATGCCTATGTGTGTGCCAGCAGGGTAAGATGATGGGAACACAAAGGTGTGAGTGCTCAGGGACAGCACCTGCAGCAAGGCACGGTGACAAGAAGTGCCGTGAATAACAGAGGACCCGGGGGGGCCCCTCCCTTGAGAGTCCTGTTGCCTTCACTTAGGTGTGAGAAGCAGGATGTGTGGACGGTGGCTTTGGCCTCTTGCAGGGAGGCTCTGCCGCCTGAGACAAAGGACAGGAGCAGAAGGGTTTTGGGGTGCTGTTCTGTTTTCCCTATTTGGTGTTCCTCAATGAACTTGGGGGTAAAGGAATGCATTCTTGAAATTATTAAGTGCTGGTCACATCCTGCTCACTGAGGCACTATGACTTATGGTCAAGGGTTGAAGCCCATTTTAATTTGTGTGTGTAAACGTTTGTATTTTCTAAGTTTTCTTCCGTAATTTTTTTGTTGTTTGTTTGTGGGGTTTTTGTTTGTTTGTTTTCGAGACAGGGTTTCTCCGTGTAGTTTTGGTGCCTGTCCTGGATCTCACTCTGTAGACCAGGTTGGCCTCGAACTCACAGAGATCCACCTGGCCTTGCCTCCTGAGTGCTGGGATTAAAGACGTGCACCACCTCTGCCTTGGCCTTCCGTAATTTTTAATCTGAAAAATATTATTCAAAAAGGAAATTGACTTCATCCCCAAAACTTGTGTATGTAAAAAAACTGCTTGGGGTGTAGGCACCCAGACCCCCCTAAGATTAACTTGGGCTCCTGCCTCCCCTTCAGGCCCATCCCTCACTGCCTTGCTCCCGACTGGCTGTTTCTCCTCCTGACCCTCACAGCTCTCCATTTCTCTCTGCCTCCGGGCTTTGTGTCTAGGCCTGTTATTTGTCTTGATTTCTTTGATTGACAGCCCGTTTTGGAGTCACATTCCCAGACTGACCTCACCGGCTCCGAAGGAGCACATCCCTGGGACTTCCCCTAAGGCCTCTTGTTCTGAGTCAGGCATGGGAAACATTGCTTAGCAACCTCACATTTGGTCCCCTGCTCTGCGGGTCACAGACCTGGCACCTACAGCCAGCCTTTGAGGCTCTGGAGGAGGCTGAATAGTGAGTGTCAAATATGCTGAGGTCTCCTTAAAAACCTTAAAATCCCGTTGGATTCTTCTCTCCGTAGTACTCTCCTCCTGGAGGCTGGCAGTCACTCATCATTTACAAATTAAGGGTAATCTCACTTCCTGATGACTCCTGCAGACCAAGGGCTGTAGAGGAGTTTCTTAGGAATGTCCCGTTACGCTGTTCGTGGAGGAAATAACTAAATGCTCCTGTTTCTTGGCTATGGATTCCCAGTGTCTGGCGCTTTCCGAGAGTTCTGTGTACTGAGTCTTTCCAATGGTGTAAATCCCGAAGGACAATTGGATTGGTTGAGGCACATTTCAAGTTACAAATTGCAAACTGCATATGCGGTAGCACACACCTGTCATCCCAGCACTCAGCAGACACCGGAGGAGCCAGAGGATTGTGAGTTCAAGGCCAGCCTGGGATGCATAATGAGACCCTGTCTCACAACAAAGCAAATAAAAACAAACTACAAACAGCAACATACAAATTGCAGACAGCTGTCCCACCAGGCTACCAGCTGTGGGACACTGGTGATTCTCTTCCCTATTTTCTTTGACGTGGGGTGAGTTTGGAATTGGAGTTGAAGTTGGAAATGAGAGCAGTGTAGGAAGTCGTTCTTGGAGGGCCTTGGGTTGGATTGGAGTTCCCTACGGGACTAGGCTTTATGTGTGGCTGTTGGGGTGGGGTGGGGTGGGGTGGGGTGGGGGTGTCAGCGTGAAGGCTGAGTCTGAATGCTGCCCATCAGTCTTTGCTCTTGTCAAGCACTCTGCACCCCATCTTCTGGTCCTGCCAGCACCACCCCACGAACTAGCCAGGGTGCTGCTCAGTTTAGATATATTGATTGCTCCCATGCGTTTACCCAGGGCCAGCATGTTCTTCCTATCAGAGATCCTTAGCCTTGTACAGGGACAGGAAGAGGGTAGACACAAAAATCAATGTTGGTTGAAAAAAGGGAGAGCAGAAAAGGAACCTGGCAGGTGGAGGGAGCCCCTTTTTATTAAGCCTTTGTCTGATCTACAGGGAACCCTCAGCTCTGTTAGACTTCAAACACTGTTCCCCCCCCCACCCCGCTTTATTCGACCCACCTCCTATTTCCTTCATTTGAATTCAGTAAGTCTATGAGAAGCTGAGTCTAGGTGCTCTGGGGGTTGGTGGCACTCGCCCGTATGGGGCAGTTCTGTAACAGAAGATTAAAATACCTCACATCACAGACAAACGGAACACACCGAGCGGAAATCACCTCTGTTTCTCCCACTAGCACACTTTATTCTCAGGCAAACACTGACTTCTATAAAGTTTTATTTATTCATCCATTTGTTGACAAAATCTCAAGTAGCCCAGCCTAGCTTTGAACTCACTGGGTAGCCAAAGATGACCTTGAATACCTGATCCTCCCAAGTTCTGGGACTGCAGGGGTGCGCCATCATACCTGGTTTTTGCAGTGCCCCGGATTAAACCCCAGGGCTTTGCGTATGCCAGCAAGGACTGTAGAGAGCCACATCGCAGCCTGGTTGTGTTTATTTGAAGAACGAATACTCCAGACCAGTGAGATGGCTCACCAGGCAGAAGCTTCCACTGTGCAAGCCTGGCAACCCAAGGAGGATTGCAAGAGCCCACGTAAAGGTGGGTGGAAAGAACCAGCTTCACAGCGTTGCCCTCTGACCTCCACACAAGTGTTGTGGCATGTGTGCTACCCGCCCTGCATCACCAGACACACACAATAACAAATATAAATACTTTAAAAATAATATTTATTGTGTCCTCAGTGTATCTGGGAACTGTCCTCAGCCTATTTTTTGTTTGTTTGTTTGTTTGTTTTTTGTTTTTTGAGACAGGGTTTCTCTGTGTAGTTTTGGTGCCTGTCCTGGATGTCGCTCTGTAGTCCAGGCTGGCCTCGAACTCACAGAGATCCATCTGGCTCTGCCTCCTGAGTGCTGGGACTAAAGGTATGCGCCACCACCGCCCGGCAGCCTTTTGTTTTATGATTAACTTATTTGGTCTTCTCTCAGCACCATGTGGACTAAATACCGCCATTACCTCATTTTGTACACAACAGTGGAGAAGACTCCTAAATTTTCTAGAATTTGCGGTTGGTGTGTGGTACAAATTTTTAACAGCAGTCACAACAGATATAGCTATGAACAAAACCTAGCCTGACTCCCAGGGGTTCTCTGTGCAGTGGGGTAAGGTGACATTAAACACTAAATGCAGAGAAACACCCTTTACAATTGGAAATTGTCTTAAGAGCTATGAGAAAATGCTAACCGGGAGTCAGGAGGATTTCCCAAGGGAGCGATGTTCAGGCTGAGATCTGAGGGGCTGATGGGGTATGAGGGTGAGGAGGGATGGGAGCACATTCTAGGCTGGGGAGGAGCCAGTGTGATTGTCCTGAAGACCCGGAACTGCTTATGTATCTGAGGCACATGTGGCCGAAGAAATGTCGAGGAATCAGGCTGGGCCCCCGGGGCCTAGCACGTCCTGAGACCATGTGTAGCTAGGGCAGTGTTGCATATAGCTAGCAGGAGAGGGGAATTCTGGGGGTACTGACCCCTCCCCCACGACATAATGTCAACAGCCCTGATGTGAAGGGTTCTTTTGGGCAGGCGCCGCCGCCTTGGTTAAGACACCAATGGCCGTCAGTCTCAGAGGACAGCCTCCCCCAGCAGCAGGATGGAGGAAGGTCCTAACAGTTGTCTGTTCAGCTACAGAACCCCAGCACCTTCCCTGACCTGTGCCAGCCTTGATTTTACTGACCCTTCTCACCCACAGGTTCCTCTGAGTCCCTGGATGTATGTCCAGCAGGAGCCAAGAGAGTCCTGTTTCCAGAGAGCCTGAGGTGGGAGGAAGCTCTCTGCTCTCCCTCCCTCTCGCTTCTAACCTGACTTGTCAATATTTGTTCTTTCTGATTTGGAAACTTTGCCTTTAGACAGGGAAGTGGAATCTGAGGGGAGGTACTCACTTTTCTCCGGGATCTCTACATCACTCCTGCCCTAGACAGTCCTCAGGAGGGGGCCCCACTTTCCTCTTTGCTACGCTAAGTGTAATTAGAGGGGCCCTTTAGCTTGCTAAGGAATTATTTTCCTTGCCATACTCTTCCCATGTCACACTCTTCTCCCTGGGACCATTTCTACAGTCCCTTTGCATTTCTTTTAGAACCAGGGCTCAGTGCTGTGCCTTCTGGCTAGCTCCTCATAGAGCTCTGGGAAAGACAAATTTCATGCAGCCCAAGAGCTTAAGCTAAGAGCTCTGTAAGTGTGCACCTCCTTCCAAAACCCTGAATGAGAAACCCGGTAGTTATGATATGTTTGGTAAAACTGAAACCAGAGCATTTGAGAGCAATTGTCTTTTTGACACTCTGATTTTGCCTTGTCATTTCTGCCACACTGAATGGTCTTGGTGTGTGTGTGTGTGTGTGTGTGTGTGTGTGTGTGTGTGTGTGTGTGTGTGTGACATTTCATCATTTCATTCCTATGTGGCTTTCAGGCCCTTTTGTGTGTAGCTTGTTGCTGGCCATCTGTGTTGGAAGCAGCTTCCAGAGACATCTGTACATTCTGTGAGGAGATGCATGGGCAGAGGGCATTTCAAATTGTATGTCTATTATAGCTTTATTTACTCAATATTTGGGCAGCGGAGGAAAAACAACGTTTGGGGTATGTGGTGTTAGCTTTTTCCCTATAGCTACTGTAACAAATGGCCAGAAGCTGGATGGTTAAAATAACTCACAGTTCTGGAGTCCACGAGTCTGAAACCAAGGCATTGAGAGGACCCTTTTCACAAGGCTCTAAGGGAAAACTCTTTTTGTCTCTCATCTCTGGTGGTTATTCATTGGCCTGGGCACATCTAACCCCAGACTGACTTTTGAGTGTGTTCTGCTCCCTTCCAGGACACTTGTCAATGGGTTTCGGGTCCATCTGAGTAATTCAAGTAATCCTTTTGTTTTTGTTCTTCGGGATAAAAATCTCACTATGCAGCTCTGGCTGGCATGAGACTCACTGTGTAGACCAGGCTGGCTTCAAACTCACAGAGGCCAGTCTGCTTCTGCCTCCTGAGTGCTGAGATTAAAGGTACCAGTCATCAGGCCCAGCAATGCAGATGATATTAAAACCATTAATCTGACTCTATCTACAAAGATTCTATTTTCAAATCCGATCAACTTCACAGGTTTAGGATTTGGAGCAGGAAACCCACATGTCAACACATTACACCATCATGAGCTAGTGTAGGAATCATGGTTGTTATCAGTAAACTGTAAGTAAGAATTTGGTTCTAATCAATACCATATCGAAACAGAAAGACTCTCCTACCAGGAGCGCACTCAGTTATAAATAAGCACATCACACATCTCTCCCTCTTTATGTGAAATAAGATTCAATCAGAATCCCTCCAATTTTATGGCACAAATTGACGGTAATCCCATACACAGATAAAACACTTGTCTGTAAAGCCATGTGTTTATGATTGTCAACTTATCGTCGAGACGTAAGCAGAACGTGACTCTAGCTCATTGCACACAACATACTGATGCCAGTGACATACCTCAGAGCTTATAAGTCGTGACATCGACACATTGCTTAATGAATATCATCAACTCAAGGATTATGTAAGATGAGTCACTGTACTAACAAACTGGACACTCCCCCCCAATACCCTAGTTTAGCCGAGAAATGGCCTCGATGGTGGCTTCGCCAGCAAATCCTAAACATTTATGTGTTGGTCCCAAAAGGAAGTCATGAAGCGGGAAGAAAATTTTGGGGAGCTGGCAAGATGGTTCAGCTGGTTAAAGCACTTGCCGCCGCCGCCGCCGAGCCTGACAACCTCAACTGGAATCCCGAGACCTTTGAGGTGGAAGGGGAAGACCGATTCCTACTTGTTGTCCTCTAACCTCCGCACGTGTGCCCTGGAGCACGTGAACACGCATCCATATGTGTGCACATAGTAAATACAATTGAAAAAGGCAAAAAAAATCAATAATAAAAAAACAACTTTTGTGACTCAGAGTCTCACTACGTAGACCTGGCTGGCCTCGAACTCACAGATTCATGTGCCTCTGCCTCCTGAATGCTGGGATTTAAAGGGTGAAAAGCAATTTTTTAACCAACCACGCCAGAGGCATGCTTAGTTGTTTCTTTAGTGTCTCTGTAGAAGATGGTCCCACAGAACCCTTGATGGGGGAGAAGCCAAGGGGAACCCTGCAAAGTCCTGCCAAGGGATGAGAGACAGTTGACTCTCACATTGATCAACTTAAGTCTAAAAGTTTGGCTGTGAATGGCTTACTTACAAATATATAGAGTCATCCCCTCTGTATCTTAGGGTTCTGTATCTGCGGATTCACCTAGTCAAGGATCAAACATACTTGTCAGGGTGTGGGGTGGGAGCGCATCTGTATGACTATGTGCAGACTCTCCATCTTTGTCATTGTCCCCTAAACGATGCACCACACCTGCCTTATAGGACCTGTGCTGCAGCAGGGGGCTGCCTCATCTGCAAGCCGCCCACAGCATCCTGGAGGAAGGTCACGTGAAGATGCCGCCCCGAGTTACACACATACCTTAAATATCTTCAGATTTTGGTGTCTGTGGGGTCTTGAAACCAGTCACTGTCTATTCCGTATCTAATTTTGTTCTACAAGTTTGCTTCTTTTTCACTGGCCCCCATCCTCCATCTCATGCGCAATGTGTATCAACATCAGGCCCCAGTCATGAAACCTGGCGCCTGTAAGTTAACGCCCCCTCCTTCCACGGCGTTCTCTGCTCCCTGGAGCATCTCGCTCATCAATTCGACTCTCTCTCATCCTCAAACCTCCCTTCTCCTCAGTTCCTTTGGCCACATCCACATTAGGCTGCTCCAGCCTTGGAGGTTTTCTCGGAGGTCACTGGGACTTCTTGCCGTGATGGCTCGCTCTGCTCTCACACTCAAGCCTTCTGAAACAACCATTCACAGGATTGCCACCATTTTCGCACTGGTGGAAGCATCTGGAACAGCTTTGTCAAGTTTTGTGCTTGACCAGCATGCCCTGGCTCCTTCCAGGCTCCGTGTGTGGTCCCGGAGCACCAGGAGATCACTACCGCTCTGTGGTATATAATCAGTTCAGCCTTCCCCAGGTGTCACAGCAGTGGAGGGAAGAGCATGGGAATAAGAATGAAGGGCCTCTGCTGGGAAGTTTCCTACATTTTTCCCATATACCTTTAATTAATGCTCTTAGCACCTTGGGACATAGGATCACCCTAAGCCTCCTCCCCCTTTTTTTTGTTTAGTTTCTTTGAGGCAGAGTTTCTCTGTGTAGCCCTGGAGCTCACTCTAGACCAGGTTGGCCTCGAACTCAGAAATTTGCCTGTCTCTGCTTCCTCAGTGCTGGGATTAAAGGCCACCTGGCTGCTAAACTCTTCCTTAATCAATTAGAAAACTAATTGATTGGGAAATTGAAGTTTAAGCAATTTGTGTAAGATGTTAATTAAGATCAGCTAAGTAAGAGCAATGGCTGTACAAATGTGAGGATCTGTATATACGGACCTGTTGCTGGATTCTAACAGCTCCCTCGGGGGAGGGGGTGAGAAGGCGCATTGTCAACATCAATGGCACAGACACTGGGAGTCAGTTGAAGGCAAACAACAAACTCCTTTATTTAATAACAGGGAAGGCCTTGTATACCCTCCTCCCGGCACCCAGTCTGTGTTGAAATCTGGTCACATTGTATGGTCATCCCTCATTAGCTGGGCACAATCAGGAACTCTGACTTCTATCAGGAACTCTTACAGCTACTATTGCTAGGCCCTCAGGCAGACTCCAGGTTGGCTCATAAGGAGTATGTTATGTGCATGCCTTGGCAGCTGGTCTGAGCCAATTTCCCTGACTCTATGGGCCTGTCCTTCTACATATATCCACATGTAAAATGCCAGGTGTAATGGCTTGTGTCTGTAACCTCAGGCCCAGGTGGATCCCAGGTGCTCACTGCCAGCCAGCTTAGCCTAAAGGTAAGCCTTAGGTTCAGTGAGACACCAGGTCTTAGGGTAGAGTTATAGAATGGTGACATTGACTTGAGAATTAAATGGTAAGAGGGAGCTGGGGTTGAGGCTCAGTCAATAGAGTACTTACCTAGCATGCCCAAAGCCCAGGATTCCATCCCTAGTACTGTATAAACTAGGTATAACTGGTATAACTGAGATAGATAGATAGATAGATAGATAGATAGATAGATAGATAGATAGATAGATAGATAGATAGAGAGACTCTTCCTCTTTCATATAGTTTGTTGCCCCAGGAGCCGAGGTGTGATGAACATCTCTCAGATAGATCTGAACTGAGAGCAACCCTATGCTTAAGGCTTCATCCAGTGGCTGACTTGGCTGATGTCTCACAGTCCTGACTCATCTTGAGTTCCCCACATCTTCTCCCTCTGGACCTGGCACTGGCTCCTCGGTCACCTCGCTCTTTTCTCTCTTGCTGCGTCATCTGCCCACAGCTTCAGCAGTTACTTCTTGGGAGGATGACGTCACATGTGGACAGGCTGCAGGCTCATCTGGTCCAAACCCTCATCTTCTGTAACTATGAGATCATTGCAGTTGGAGGTTTACATGGTTCCACTTCAACCTAACTCATAGTTTCTTTGTTTGTTTGTTTGTTTGTTTTTTCCAGAGCTGAGGACCGAACCCAGGGCCTTGCACTTGCACTTGCTAGGCAAGCCCTCTACCACTGAGCTAAATTCCCAACCCCCTCTAACTCATAGTTTTTTTTTTTTTTTTTGGTTTTTCGAGACAGGGTTTCTCTGTGTAGCTTTGCGCCTTTCCTGGAACTCACTTGGTAACCCAGGCTGGCCTTGAACTCACAGAGATCCTCCTGGCTCTGCCTCCCGAGTGCTGGGATTAAAGGCGTGCGCCACCACTGCCCGGCTAACTCATAGTTTTAAGACTGAGTTTTATGTAGCCCAGACTGGCCTTGAACACTCTGTGTGGCTGAGGATGATCTTGAACTCTGGCTTGTTCTGTTTCTACCTTGTGCTGGGGTTACAGGTGTACACTACCATTCTGGTTTTACGCTGTGCTAAGGATCGAACCCAGGACCTCACGCGTGCTAGGCAAGCACTCAACCAACTGAGCTACAGCCCCTGCTCTTATCACTGTCTTCTCTCTAAACCCTTTCCTTCTGAATTCTCATCTTCAGCCACCTATATGGTTCACATAGAAGACCACACTATGGGCTTATTATGTGCTCTTCGCTATTCTAGGCCACGAAGAAGAGTTGTTAGCCTTGGGGAGCAATACCCTACTTAGTCTGTTGACACCATCCCACCATACCCTACTCTCTTCATGTCGATACTGTCTGTCTAGTTCAGGTCCTGATTGGCCCATGCCTCAACTGTGGCCCTAGCCCCTGACCAGATCTTACTTACGAGTGCCAAACCCCATGCAGTTCCTGTTCTCCCTATTCTTTAAAGACAACATAGTAAATAACTAGATTTTACCTTTAGCAGTCAGACGTACACATTTACCCCATACGGTTCCTTGGGAAACTTCCTATCCTTTGATGAGACCTAGGACTAACTTTACAGCACATATAAACTGTACACTGTAAAACCTTAAGTGTGTAACTGGCTTTATATATTTTTTTTTATGACTACATCCATGCCGAAAATTGAACATATTTCCAATGTGCAGTCTCTTTTACCAAGTGCCAGTCTGGATCAGCGGTTCTCAACCTGTGGGTCACGACCCCTTTGGGGAGGTGTCCAACGACCTTTCACCGGGGTTGCATATCAGATAGCCCGAATATCACATATTTACATTATGATTCATAACAGTAGCAAAATTACAGTTATGAAGTAGCAATGGAATAACTTTATTGGGGGTTGGGGGCTCAGCACAACATGAGGAACTGTACTAAAGGATCCCGGCCTTAGGAAGGTGGAGAATCATTGATCTAGTTACTGTCAACCTTGCTGCCCAAAGGAAATTGCTAATGGTATGTGGGTGCCTCATAAGATCTGTTTTGTCTGTTTTGAGAGAGAGAGAGAGAGAGAGAGAGAGAGAGAGAGAGAGAGGAGAGACAGAGACAGAGACAGAGACAGAGACTTGACCTGGCTCACCTTTTCCAACATATTGTGAGCGCCATCCTTGTCATATTTACAGTTTATCCTTTGCATCACCGTGTGGTGAGTGCTCCTTGGCAGAAATCCAGCCCTGTGGGCCTATTCACATTACTCTAGGGGAACATTTGTGTTGTTTCCAGTTTTGGACTATCACAGATAAAGCTGCTATTTGATGCGTACATTCCTTTGCCTGGTGGACACGGTGGATACATGCTGTGGTAGAGTTCTCCAGAGAACCAATAGCATATATATATCTACATATGAAATTGGGCCCTCTAACTATGCTGGGAGAAGGCTGGAGAGCTCTGCCCTCCGCAGCTGGCCAGCAGACCCAGGCACCCTGGCTGTGCAGCTCCAGGATGTTCCAAGGCCGGAAGGAGATACTCTTTCAGTTGGGTTCCGTGAGTTGGAAGTTCACGGAGTTGGTGTTCTAGCTCCAGGCTATCGTGAAGGGTCTCCCTTTACTCTGGCTCTTTGTTCTGTTCCGTCCTTCAGTCAATCCGATGAGGTTCGTCTACATCTGCTTTACCCCATTTATCAATTCAAGCATTAATGCCTTTCAGAAATCCCCTCACAACCTTGCTTGATAGCGTGTCTAGGCACCCTGGGGTCCAGTTGACACGAAGTTAAATCATACAAGTACTCCTATCCTGGGGGTACCTAGCACCATCAGATCAGATGTGTCCAGGATGCTGCTGCTTCTCCAGTTGGTCCCAGATTGCACCCCCTGGGGCAGTCTGCCTTCTTGCCAACACTTGACATGGCCAGCCTCTCATTGTAGCCCTCGTGAGTGTGTGGTAGTTTCTGGGACACACGGGAGCCAGATTGTATGTCTTCTGAGGGTTACTCCTGGACATTTATTCCCAGATTCTGCATTCAGTGGTGTCACGTTGGTGTCAGGAGATATTGCGATGAATCAGTACCACAAATGAAGGCTTTCAAACACCCCCCCCCCAGTCAGTTGTTAAACATTTACCAGAGTACTGCTGGTGTAGCTGTAAGTTTTCTCAGGTCCCACCAGGGCCCATGGTCCCTCAGCAGCTTATAAAACAATCATTCAGAGGCTTAATATTAATTACCAATTGTATGGCAGGTTTTTTGCTAGCTAACTCTTATAACTTAACCCATTTCTAGTAATCTATGAGTTGCCACGTGGCCATAGCATTACCAGTCTGCTGGCATCTTGCTGTTCCTTAGGCAGCATCTGGCGTCTCTCTCTCCTCTCCTTTCTTTTCTCCATATATCTGCCTGGATTTCCCGCCTGCCTCTAAGCTGCCTTGCCACAGGCCAATGAAGCTTTATTATCCGCCAGTCAGAGCAACACACATTTGCAGCATACAGAAAGAAAGACACCCCACAGTACTGCTGGTATTTTCTTTCTTTTTATTATTGTGGTTTTAATGTGCCTTTTATTGAGAAGTGTGAAATAAACAATCTTTCATATGGGTACCAGCCATCCATCTATCTTTGTTCGCAAGCCTCTCTTTATATTTTGGTTCTGTCTAGAAAAATTAGGTTGTTAATTTTTCTCGTTTTCTTGTTGATGGGTAGGCATTTGCAGCACGTTCTTGTTGTAAGTTCTTTGTGCTTTATAACCAAACAAATATCTTTTCCAATTTTATTGCTTTTTTCACGCTCTTATAATGAACTGATATTTAACTGTTTAGTCAAAATATATTTTACCAGTTGTCTCCTTTACGGATTATATACTTCATGTTTTGTTTATGAATACTCATCTACCCCATGAGGATTTTTTTTAAAGTGCTAACTTGAGTTTCCTGAATCAGATTTTAAAGTTTGGAACCCAGGGATTTAATGTATTTTCAGGCCTTCCTTAAGTATAAGTGACCTTTGAATGTCCCGGAGAGTTTCTTAATCTTATTTGTGATGCATGAAATACAGTATATAATCACATGGAAGTACTGCTATTCTTAACTCTCAATGTGGATCGAAAAGTTATCTAGCATATTACGTTAGTCAAGACTCATCCAAGCTGGTCCTTTAATACAGTGTTAAAGTCTGTGTAAACATATGCAGCCTTTACTAGAAAGAGTAATTTAACCATAGTTATCAAAGAAACTGTCTGTGTGCCTCTCAAACTGCCTAGCAGTACTTGAGGAAATGACCCTACTAACTTGCATAAATATTCACAAAAGAGTAAGTTACATGAGTATGTGCTGCCAAAGAGGGGAGGGGGCTGGAGAGATGGCTCAGTGGTTAAGAGCGCTGGCTGCCCTTCCAGAGGACCCAGGTTCAATTCCCAGCACCCATATGGCAGCTCACAACTGTCTGTAACTAGTTCCAGGAGATCTGACACCCTCACATTAATGCACATAAAATTAAGTAAATTATTTTTTAAAAGATAGAAAATTACTCATATACCTGTCAATAGCCATCTAGTGGAACAGTCAGTAGAAAGGTGACTATTCTATGTTTACAAATGCAGAATGATTTATAAATCATATGGCTAAATATAAGTAGATCAATGTGCTTAATTTCTTACCAAATATGTAAAACTAAGACAGTTTATATGTTTGCATCTTTTGCTATATATCCTTACACATCCCTGTGTGCAGCTGTATATAAATGTATATGTACAAACACACATATGCACAGGTGCACAAACACACACACACACACACACACACACATGCACGCACACACGCACACACTCACAAAAAACTAATGCATCCAAATGCATTTGTTGGAGGAAGTAAATTCAGCTAGAATATTTGTCCTGGGAATTTAGGATTTGTCTTTCCTGTACTGGTGACTTCTGAATGCTTTCTTTGAAGCCCTCTCAGTGATTCAGACGGCTATCATTTATCTCCTGGGACAAAACTGTACCTAGAGAGTCAGATCGCTCAGGGCTCCTAACATCCTTGACGGTTCTGCCTTTCTGGAACGTGGCCATCTCCCATTCCCCATCTTCTGGGTCCGACTTGGTCCTCGGCTTTTAGGACCCGTGTGGTGTTCACAATTTCTGCTTTCTGCCTGGGATCCTGCCACAAGCCACAAGCCAGTCCCTGCCTCTGAGGGTCCAGGTAGGAAGAAGAAACAAGCCGCGGGCCCACGTGCCGAACCAGCTCCTCCTGCCCTCCCTGAGGGTGATCTATGGCTTGTCAGAGGTGTGGGTTCCTGCCACCGGCCGAACAGAAAGCGTCTTTGTTCTCAGGAGTGAAAATAACCCAGAGATAGATGTTGGGGCTGGGAGAGAGGAGGGATTGCTTGGCTCCTGCTGCCCAGAGGCCCCCCTCCCTGGAATAGGTCTGAGGGTGGGGAAGACAAGAATGGGTTTCCCAAGGGAAGACCCCGATAGTGAGTTGTCTGGGAACTGTGAGCTGGGCCCCCTGGAAAATGGCTATCATTCCTTTTCAAAGGAAACCCAGCTCTCCTAACACCTGCCTGAACCCTACCTCTGTCCTCAGTAAACTTTGTCAACCCATGGGCACTTCCCGTCTCCTGTCACTGACTGGTTATGACATGACCACACTGGGCCTAACATCCTTTCTCATCTGGACCTGCTCCCACTGCAGAGACCCCACCCCTTTATCTTTCCTTTTGTCTTCGATCCCCCTCCACTTCCTCCTTGTCCCATGATGTCTCCATGTCACATCTCTGGCTCTCATTGAGAAAGGGCGGGACCCAGCTTTGCACCTGGCCTTGCAAACTCCATAAAGCTCAGGGTTATGACTTCCATGAATCCCAGCCTCCCCCTCCCCCAGTCCGGTCTAGGCAGGACCAAACTGGAAGATGCTTGAGCCGCCAGGAGAGGAGGGGATAAGGTAACCACCTGGTCAGGCTGCTGGTCTTCTCGAAGAGGAGCCACAGACTTGAGAGATTTGAGGCTGGCTGCTCTCACCCTCCTTATAGCTGTAGGGAAAGTATTTTTGACATGGGAATACTTGGAGGTTGCGAGAGACCTTCCAGAGAAGGTGACAATAAAAAAAAAATCCTGCAGGAGAGTCTGGACTACAGTCTCCTCCACTTGAACCCTAATCCTGGTTCAGAGACAAGACACTGGGAGGCCTCAGAAATTGGGAATGTAGAGGAGATTTTATAGGCTCAGTGTAAGGTTTCCCTGTGCCAAGCAAGGGTGGCTTCTCTGTGAGACTTGGGAGAAGGAACAAGGACAAATAAGAAAGGACCCACAGACAGGGCAGCAGAGCTTGTGAGGCTGCGGCCTGTTTCACCCGGCCAATTCGCTTATGTTCTGGGTAACGAAAGATAAATGTGTCCTGTCCCCAGCTCCTGCCCCGACCTTCTGTTACCTTGACCTCTCTTGGTCTGGGCTAGACCAAAGAGGGGTCAAGGTGATAGAAGGGTGAATTGTGCTTCAGGTTTATACAGAGGAGGAGGAGGAGGGAAAGGAGAGGGGAAGGAGGAAAAGGAGAGGGGAAGGAGGAGAGGAAGGAGGAGGAGGGGAAGGAGGAGGAGGAGGGGGAGGAGGAGGGGGATGAGGAGGAGGAGGGAGAGGAGAAGGAGGAGGGGGAGGAGGAGGGAAAGGAGGAGGGGGAGAAGGAAGAGGGGGGAGGAGAAAGGGAAGGAAGATGAGGAGGAAAAGAGGAGGAGGAGGGGGAGGAGGGAGAGGAGGAGGAGGAAGGGAAGGAGGGGAAGGAGAAGGAGGAGGAAGAGAGGGAGGAGGAGTGGGAAGAGGGGGAGGAGGAGGAGGAGGAAGAAGAGGAGAAAGAGGAGGAGGCAGAAACATATACAGCTGGGGGTGGCCGAGCAGAGGTGACAGGGCTCACAAGGGTTGAGGGCCGTTGCCATCATGACTGACCTGCGCTGGTGCTGCTGGCTGGCTGGCTCCCTTGGTGTGTGGAGACTGGGATGTGCCTTGGATGGGGCCCAGCAGATCAGTCACCAGCCAGCCCTCCTAGAGACATCAGCCCACACCCACAAATAGACTCTTGAGGGTCACATGGCCTGAAGGCCAACCAACCTCCACAGTTTCTTCCTTCTTGCTCCTGGACCCGGGAAAGGATCTCTCAGGGCCCTTTCGCTCTGGTCCTGGCCTGGCGAAAGGGACCTCTGTGCTTGGTGGCTCAATAGCCCATGCAGAAATTGGGGTCTTTCCCTCTCCTATGACTGAACTGGGGTTCAGAAGCACAGATTCAAATCACATCTGTGTGATTTACCTGCCCTGGCCAGAAGGCTTGATGGACCCCAGTGTTCAGGTATAACTTCTCTAGACTGAACTCTTCCATGACAACAAGACACCCCTCACCGTCTCCTGTTGCCCCTGAGAACTGCCCTCTTCCCCTCCCTCAAATCTTTCTTGTCCCTTCCCTGAGGCTGGCACCACACTGACATTTTCCCAAAGCACACCCTACCCCACCCCCACCCACGCTGGTCTTCCCAGCTCCTGTTACCATCTGGAGTTACACACCCCAAGAGTTGCCTGATGTCAATCCCTTTCACCTCATTCCTGCACATTAGGGCTCCCCAGCTTGGACTCGGGGTAGCCCTTGTCTCCTAGTTCAGCTTGGCAAGTTGTAAACTGGTATCTCACCCTCCTCGTGGGGAGAGGGCTGGGCCTTTCTGAAGCACCCACCAATCAGTAAGATCGGGATGCACAATGTACAGAGAGGAAAGAAGGACCTGGGTTTAAACTTGAGTTCAGTCACTCAGGGCAGTCTCACAGGTTGGGCCCTCGGCCTCCTCAGTCTCAACATTCTTCTGGGTATATTTTTTAAAACAGACCCCAGCAAGCATGCCTGGTACCATGGGTTCTTCCAGAGCGTAGCCATCTTCCACTGAGAAATCCAACCTCCCCTTGAATCTAGGCAGGGTCTTTGTAAATTGCATCTATACACAGAATGTTCTAGAAATGGCATTTAGGGACTTCATAGATGAGGCCATAGTGGCCTTCTGCTGGCACACTCTTGTTTCCTCTCCCTCACCTAATCAGAACTTGGCCACCAGACCGTGAGAAAGCCCAGCCCACACAGTAGGGTCTGTGTAAGTTCTGCCTGGGAGTCCCAGTGAAGACCTCAACTGACAGTATCAGCGAGCAGGTAGGTGAATGCCTTGGGAGGCATATGGGGCCAGTCTTCCACAGTGGCTCAGCCATCACTGAAAAAGCAGAAGAGAACATAGAGGAGTATTTACCCAACTCCAGTCACGGATTTATGAACAAAATAACGTTATTTGTTATTTCCTAAGTCATTAGGTTTTGCAGTGGTATAACTCTAGATATCTCAAACAGGGCCATGATAATGATGCTTGGTTTATGATAGCTGAGAGAGATAAATGGGGATATCCACGGGGTGGTACTTAGGAGTCCCATGGGGCTCTCCACATGTCACTAACATGTCATCATCACAGCTTTAGTGTCCCAGACATCAGTGCATGTGTGTCTGTAAATGCAGCGGGAGCTGGATTAGATACTTTATTCTGTCTAGTGTTTTCAACTTTCCCTTACACCATAACCACCACCCATTTCTAATCCAGCTCAGGCAGGACTGAACTGACTGAAGAATGAAGTTAAGATTAGTGTTATTATTTTCTCCAGTTTAGGAATGGGGAAAAATTATAGGTAAGCTAAATTGGAGTGGAACTGAAGTCTGACTCTGAACCTGGATTACTGGGGAAAACATAGGCTTTCTAGCTATGGGGTCTCTGAAAAACTGTCCTGGCTGGTTTTATGTAAACTCCACACAAGCTAGAGTCTTCTGAGAGGAGGGAGCCTCAATTGAGAAAACGCCTGCATCAGATCAGACTGTAGGGCAGACCTGCAGAATATTTTCTTAATTGATGATTGATGGGAAAGAGCTCAGACTTTTGTGGGTAGAGTGGTCCTGGGTTCTATAAGAAAGCAGGCTGAGCAAGCCAGTCAGCAGCACTCCTCCATGGCCTCTGCATCAGCTCCTGCCTCCAGGTTCCTGTCCTGCTTGAGTTCCTGCCCCGACTTCCCTCAATGATGGAGTCTAAACTAACTGCAAGCTGAAATAAGCCCTTTCCTCCAAAGTTGCTTTTGGTCATAGTGTGTTATCACAGCAGTAGAAACCTTAATCAAGACTCAAACTCTTCACCGTCTGTAAGTCTCAGATTTGCTCCCGTGGAATGGAGATAATTATAGCTCTTGCCTCAGAGGGTTGTTGTGAGAACTTCGTGGTATATGTTACTTAATGCATTGCACACACAGAAAGAACGCAACACACACCGCTTTTGCAGGTATAGAAACAAAGGTTTGCGATATAATGAGATCCACACAAGATCGGGACCTAAAGTGTCTGAGAAAGAGGGGTGCACAATCATTGTGCAGGTCACAGGGCAGGTTACAGGTTACACACTGAGCGTGCAAAGGCAAATAGAAGTAGCAGAGGGTTTGTAGGAAAATTGTGTCTGGAATAGACAGCACCCTCATGTCTGCAGTCAGGGTGCAGAGAATTCCAGGCAGTGTTGGATGTGTTGAAGCAAGCTGCAAAGGCACAATCTCTCTGTCTCTCTGTCTCTCTGTCTCTCCGTCTCTCCGTCTCTCTCTCTCTCTCTCTCTCTCTCTCTCTCTCTCTCTCTCTCTCTCTCTCTCTCTCTCTCTCATCAATTTGCAGTGTGGAGACTCCAGCAAGTATCTAGGAGCCAGACTTCGAGATGAGGTCTGAACTTTCAAGTGTCTACAAGGAGAGCCCCGGGCTCCGAGAGGTACAAATGCTTGGCGTGGTATGAGAGTCACTCTTGTTAGGAAGGAGGTGAGCCCAGAGACGAAGAGATACTCTCACCTACTTGTTCCCTTGAGGACTTTCAGCCAAGCCTGATCAGGATCCACCACCAGTCCCCCCTGGCTCAAAAACATCTCAGAAATGTCATCAAGGAACGGCTAGCTCCTGGGGAAATTCACTCCAGAAGGCCAAAGGCGTGAGGGTCAACCGTGGGCTTACTAGCTGGCGCATTTGGCCCCAGAGCAGAGTTACCATGGGGGCTTTGGGCAGGCTCTGGGGCTCCAAGAGTGCCGAGCACAGCTGCTTTGGTTTAAATATTAATAACGCAAAATGAAACGTGTGGGGTGCCTGGCACACGAGAGCCCAAGCCTGTGTGCAGTGATCTGATGGCCTCCGCACTTGGGTTTGGAAAAATGTGGTCAGTGAATTTAATATACTTTTTGGCAAAGAGGGGATGACAGCCAGCTTCTCTGAAGTCTCGGCTGAAGTGGTGTTCTCCTTGGAAATCGGAGGAGGGAGAGTCGTGTCCCCTGGTTGTGCCAGCACGCCCGCTGTCCAAATTCCGGCATAGCCTGCTCTCTGCTCTCTCTGCCCACCTGGACACTCAGCTGGAGGTGGAGGCACAGAACACCCCCACGAAACAGCCAGGCTTATTCTGCAGCCCGAGTCGGGCAAAAATCTACTCACGATTCTGTTGGCTTGGGTGCCTCCCACCAGCAAGCTCTTCTTCTTACTGGAGAGAATGTGGGTGTTCCTGGGTTCTGGAGGAACCCCGGAAGTTAGGGAACCGACCCAAGGTCTCCAAAGACTGATATCAACCCCTTGGCTTCTCCTGACTCGACTGCATTTGTTAACCTGGTGTGTGTGTGTGGCGGGGGGGGGGGGGGGGGGTGGTGCAGTTCTAACTGATTTTGTTAGAACATATGCCAATATCACTTTTTTTTTTTAAACCAGTCATGGCCAGAAACTCTACGGATCTGTTCTCCCTGCTCCCCGCACCCCAAGTCCTGGAATCCCTCTCCCTAGGAGACATGATCTCAACTGGCTTCTTGAAAAGTTAGTAAATGATTGATGACATCACAGCCCCCCACACCCACTCGCCTTGCACCAGGGTGGGAGAGTATCTGAGGTCTGAGTTGGAGGTTGTTTGGAGCCCGAGGAGCCAGAGGCTCTGGGTCTACCCAACAAAGGAGCCCTGTGCAAGTGTGGTCCCAGCAACGCTGTCTCTGCCACCACAGAACTGGAACGGAGCTGGCCCGGCTTTCCCCCAAAGTCTCTGTCTGGTTTTATACAACCCAGTCATGTTCCCGGTTAGAGGCGTGAGCAAATCACGCCGCACTGAGAGGGTTGCTGGGCCACAGCGCGCGGGGGAGGGGGCGCGGTCACCCCCGGAACCTCTCAGAGGGTGGGGAGTGGACACTAAACCTTGCCCGAGGAGGGTGGGAGCTGTGGTCACCGACTCGGGGCTCCAGCTCCTCGCACTCCACCCGCCTTGGCATCTGTCCCCTGGGGAAGCTGGGAGAAAGTCTCGCCTGCTCCGGAGGCCGCCGCAGGCCCGGTCCGCCACAGTGATCCCCTTTATGTGTCGCCGCTGGCTGTAAGCGCTGTGTTTGGTTTGGCAAAACGGCTATTTTAAATAGCAGTGAAATGTGTCACTGGAAAAAAATTAGCTCATGTTTCCTTTGCCATTTCTTCATGATTTCCATTAAAAGTGTAACCACGGGTAATAAATTAACAAGATCTGTAAAAGCGACCATAGGAAACCACGGATCCAGAATCCCTATAAACTTGTAACCCACGGAGCTAAAAAGCTGGGCTGCTTGGGGGAGGAGGATTGGATCACCTGCACTTCAGTTCTTGAGTCTGAATCCTACCTTACCGTCCCCCGCCCCAAACCCCCAATCTGAAAGGAAGCCTTCACTGTCAGGGACGGCTGTGTGGTTGCAGGGGTGGAATACTTCATGTGGAAAACTCAGGGCCTTGGGGGGCATTGCTTAACACTTCAAATTTCCTCAAAATTCAAGAAAAAGAAAACCCCAAAGTTGGTTACCAAAAAAAAAAAGAGAGAATCTTTTAACGTTGCGGTTGTTTGTTTTTTGTGTGCATCCATATGTGCATCGGCCAGAGGACAACCTTGGGTGTCATAACCCCGGGTCATTCCTTGGTCTTCCTCCTTTTGTCTGAGATAGTCTTTCATCGGCCTGGAACTTTACCAAGCAGGCTAGACTAGCTGGCCAGAGAGCTTCCAGGAATCTGCCTGTTGCTGCATCCCATCCCGCCGCCGCCGTCGCTAGGGTTACAAACGGGCGCCAACAAACTTAACTTTTTACGTGGCTTCTGGGGATCCAGACTCCAGTCCTCGCCGTGCAAGGCAAGCACTTTGTTCATTTCGAGCCATCTCAGTCCAACTGGTCCTAACCACAGCCCGGGTCTTGATTTCTCAACTATCATGGACATCAGACATTTCCCCCATGGCTTCTTCAACACCAGCTTGCGGTTCAGTTTCACCGATAAAAGCCTGGAGGTCAAAGGAAAATATTTGCCCTGGGCATCGACTCCAGTGATCATGTGGACAGTCAAATGTAGCCATCCCCATTTTTCCTCTTAATCCGTTCCCCATCCCAGGCTTATCTGTGATGAATTGGGGGCAAAAATAAAATAAAATAAAATAAAATAATCATTTCAGGAAGCCAAGAATCTCCTGGAGACAGTACAGGGAAAAGCTGCTCCCAAGGGAAGGCGGCCCTGAGAAATGTTGTTATCACAGATACAGACCATGGGGGAGCCAAGGGTGTGTACTGCAGAGCCTTACCCCAAGAGTGAGAGAATGAACGGGGTGGGGAGGGGGCGTGCCGGACACTAGAGGGGTGCTGATCTTATAGCCAACGCCACAATGAGAGAGAGTAATGGGCAGTGCTGAACTTGGGGTTGGAAGGCGCGGGAAACGGAGGACTGTGCGGAGCACAGTGTTTAGCTGGGGAGGGGGGTGGGTGTATTTTAGTGGGGTACATTCAGGGCTGGACGAACGGGGGAGAGGTCTGGAGGTCTTTGTTATCATCAGGAGCTGGGGAAGTTGAGGACAGGATTGGAAAGCAAGCTTAGTACTGTAGTCAGGGACTGGGGCCCTAGGGATCACGTTCAGTTTTACACTCAGGGCTAGAAGAGGGAGCCCATGACTGGGGGGCTGGGCTTCCGGCTATACTCAGGAAGCTGGGGGCTGAGGACAGGACTGAGGAGTGTTGGAATGAAATGATTCATTGGGTAAAGGTGTGTGCTGCCAAGCCCAAAGACCCAAGTTTACCCCTGAGGCCCCCAGGACCCCAGGAAGATGTCTTTCTGACAGCCACATGTGTGCTGTGGCATGCCTGGGTGTGTGACGCACCCATCCCCAATAAACAAACAAATAAATGTCATTTTAAAAAACGCCTCGAAGATTGTGTTCTATGTTAGACGCAGAGTGAGGAAGTGGGGAAGAGAGCTGGGTGTGTGTCATGTGTCTCACCAGGGACCGGGGAGGCTGGAGGCAGGATTGGAGGATGTCTGTATAGCTGAGCTTGAAGAGCAGAGGAGAGGCCTGAGGAGCGTGTTGCGTGTCCCATGGCAGCCCGGAGGTTGGGGCAAGTGTGTTCAGTCTTCCGCCCAGGCACTGGGGGAAAATGTTAGTGGAACACAGAGACGGCGGAAAGAGCCCAAGGATGATGTGTGAAGCTGGTTAATCTTTCATGGCCTCTGGTCTCTGTGGTTCCTGTCCCTCTGGGCCGTCACAGTCTCCTGCCCCCACGTCTTTCATGAAGATTTCAACCTACTTGTATTGAGGTGATGGGATGCAGCCCCTGTCTCCTGTCAGATGGGGTGGGAAAGGGGAGTTGGGTGCTGTTTTTAAGAGTACCAAGTTGTCACGTACCCCTGCAGCCCAATTTCCCTTCAGTATTAGGTCCAGGGCTAAGCAGAAGTTCGAGTGGACACTCTTCTTCCCTAGCCCAGTCTCTTCTAGAAGGTGGTGACGCGGGATGTAGAGGCCTTTGTCACAATGAAATGAAAGGACTTGGCAGAATGTCTCTTCTCGGATCGCAGAAGGAGCCCTTCCCTTCTAGCTCGAGACCCAAGGCACCTGCTGTCCCGAAGGAGAAACACCTGCTTGCTCAGTATACATTCCATCCAGATGTTTGGGTGCCATGTCGTTCAGCCGGTGTGGGTCTTCCAAACACCGTGTCTGGAAATAGAGTTTTCTTCTTGGAGCTGGAGGGCAGAGAGGGAGGGAGGGACTGAGAAGGAGCTGGGACTGGGTGGCCACCCTGCTGCCTGGGGTTAGGGGTGGAGGGAGGTTGGGAGTCTGGGAACTCTGGAAGGCTTGTAGCCATGGTAACAACTGGAGCAAGATTTCTCGTAAACATTGTGCCTGTTTACAGAGTCACCAGTGTAGGCAGGCACTTGCCGGGATCTTGATGATGAAAAACTATCCTTTGTAGTGTTTCATACCACTTCCCAAATGTGCATGAAAGCCCTCCTTGGTGCTCTGGGGGCCCTCCTGCATCCCACAGGGACTGCTTTCTGCACACTGTGGCCTGTGGCTAGAAGGCAAAGGAAAGCATTGCTCAAGGCCCCTGGCTGAGAAGGCCAATTAACAACGCTGGGCAGTAAGCATAAATCACTATGCTGCCCCCCCCCCCCTTTCCTGGGCTCGAGGCTGGAAAGTATCAGAACTGTGCAAATACTTGGGATGTTTCTCTTTATTAGTGATAAAATATTGGACGTCAGCATGCACTGTTTCATGCCCTGCCTCCGACAGTTGGAACAGTAATTGTGATGAATAGGGGTCCAGGGGCAGTACTGCAGGCGTTTAAGCAGGCTCTGTGGATTGAAAATATTAGGATTGATTAAAGGTCAAATACTTTATAAATTTATCAGCGCTGGATACAGCCTCCTGAGGTATGGGCTAGCTTTCCCAGCAGTTGAGCAAAAACCCAACATGGTGGAGCACGCTCCCATCTCCTCCCTCCAAACCCATTGCATTTCAACTCCCAAGCTCAGTAATGTTGTTCTTCAGTGTCCCAGAGCACTGCCTTCAGAAGACTCCAGATACCAAAATCTACAGATGTGCAAATCCTTTCTGTAAACCAATGTGCTGTGTATAACCTATACAGATCCTGGCATACACTTTAAATCAACTCTAGATTGCTTATAATTCCTGGCACAAAGTAAATACAGAATGAATAGTTGTCATACTGCATTGTTTGGGACAAGAACAAAGGTCTGTACATATTCAGCAAGACACTCCCCCTCCCCTAAATATATATTTTTGGATTCAAATCAGTAGAATCCATGTATGCATATTCTGTAGATTAAACCCAGGCTGCAAATAAACAGACACTTTCCTGAAATTTGTGTGGGTAGGAGTCTGCTGATTTCTCACTGGTGAGGAGGTACTTCCATGGTTGGGGTCAGTGGGAATGGAATCAGCATAGACTTCCAGGGATGCTTTGGCCTCAGCCCAGAGTTGGGACCCATGTTCCCCACTCTCACCTCTATACCAGGGGCCTCCCGAACAAAAAGTCTGTGTTTCCCAGGTGGGGTGTCTGATCCCCCGGTAGTGAATAAAGGGATCCTCATATCTCTGGCTTCCCGGAGTCTCAGTCTCAGTGGAACTTGTGGCCCATCATAGCAACAGTCCCGGTTTTCTTCTCGGAGTGAGGCTCTCCCAACAAATACATACGGGGGAGCAGAGAGAAAATAAACATATCGATTTGGAAACGGCATGAGATTCACACGGTGGAGGAGGAGGTGGATATTTGGAGCTGGTCAAGTGGGTCTCATGAGAACCGGGAGAAGTTATGGGAGGAAGCCTTGAAGATACCAGAATAGGGACACTTTTGTTATCACACTTGACTAACTGCACAAGCATCTGAATATGTTAAGATCGCCTGTCCACTTTTTTTTTTTTTTTTTTTTTTTTTTTTTTTTTTTGGAATTAACTGTGATACAAATAAGAAACCATGAATGAGGTGTAAAAGAACTTGTTTAGAGAAAACAATGGCTAAGACCTTATACAAATGGATCCGCGTGGGAGTCACCTGGAGGGCTGATCAGAGTGGACGTTGCCAGACCCCAGCCAAGAGCGTCCAATTGAAGAGGGGTCTGAGAATTGGCAGTTCTAGCAAGTTCTAGGCCGCTGTTGCTGTTGCTGCTGGAACCACATTGACAGTTACTACCCTAAGCCAAGAGTGCTTGCTTGCCCTGGTGAGTGAGCAGGGCTTCCTGAAGGTGGAGAAAAGTCTAGGAGGCAGGGGCATACAGCAACTTTCCCATCTTGTTCCTTAAAAATGAGATGGGGGACAGTGTCCTAGTTAGCGTTTCTGTTGCTCTGATGAAACACCGTGAGCAAAAGCAAGCTGAAGAGGAAAGGGTTTGTTTGGATTACGCTTCCACATCACTGTTCATCGTTGAAGGAATCAGGACAGGAACTCAAGCAGGGCAGGAACCTGGAGGCAGGAACTGATGCAGAGGAACCTGGAGGCAGGAGCTGATGCAGAGGCCGTGGAAGGGTGCTGCTTACTGGCTTGCTCCTCATGGCTTGTTCAGTCTGCTTTCTTATAGAACCTGGGACCACCAGCCCAGGGATTTCACTACCACAGTGGGCTGGTCCTCCTCCCCCATCAATCACTAATTAAGAACATGACCTACAGGGTTGCCTACTGTCCAATCTTATGGAGGCGGTTTCATAATTGAGGTTCGCTCTTCTCAGATGACATTAGCTTGGGTCAAACTGACATAAAAATGAGCCAGCACAGACAGTAAGAACTGAAGAAGGCAGTGGTTAGAGACCCAGAGGGTCAAACTCCAGGCAGGTGGAGGATGGGCCCCGAGGGTCAATGTTGAAGCTGAGATACCTTCCTTCTGCTAGCTTCCTGGGATGAAGCAGAGAAGGAAAGAACCAGCAGAGAGGGAGGGAGAAGGCCCCCTCCTGGGCTGCCCAACACTTGAGAAGGTGTATGTGTGTTGTGGGGGAGAGTTAGAGGCATGCTCCCCATCCCATGCTAAGTCAGGCCTCAGGGAGCACTATGGGGACATACAGGATTCTAAAGGCAGCTTTTGTCCAAATGTGTCCCGGGTAACACTCCTACCAAGGGACGTTTGTAAATGTCACTAAAAAAGGGAGAAAACATGTTTGAGAAAGCTGGGAACATGCCTCTTCACTGTAGGACTTGAGGCCTTTGATGTGCAAATGGGAATTTTGAATTTCCCCAGAGGATGGTCTAGGGGTCAGTGTTTTGCAAACTTTTGGATCAGAGAATCTCCTTCCCTTTTTAGTTGTTTTTTTTGTTTTGTTTTGTTTTGTTTTTTAATGGAAAATCCTATAAGACTGCCACACAAGGGATATACTTTGGGAAATACTACTCTTAGGACAGGGTGGTCTTTACCGACCTATGAGGATGGGGAAAATGATGAAAGAATCATCATCCAGCCAAGAACTCTGAGGGTGTCTTGAGCAGACACAAAATCAGGGCTGCTAGTCCTGAATTGGAAGGTACATCAGATCTGTAGGAGCCGATGGCTAGCTGTAGGACACCGTGCATCTCTAAGGATACAGCCTGTAGACCGTATCTTCTGTACAGGACATGGGCAGGACATGGGGAGACTGTCACTGCCTTTCAGGATATTTGAGCCTCGCTCACACACACTCTCAGCACGAAAAGTGCAGAAGGATGGGTTGCTTAAGACCGAGCTGGCAGGATCAGTCCCCATTGACAGAGAGTACAGGGCTCTGGCCCTTAGCAAAAGCCTGCAGAGCCTGGAAGGGGAAGGGGAGGGGCCCTAGGCCAGCTGTGCCTGGCGAGCAGCAGGCCTGATATTTACGACTATGATGGTCCTTCTCTAGTGGACCTGCTTTGGAACATAAATAAACTTAATAGGCTTCAAATAATTGTGACAACTGAGTTTAAACCCTAGACTGTGGTCCGGGGCAATGGACGTCTTTCTTCCCAGGAAACACCAGCAGTCCACATGACTCTGCAGTGTCTAGACTCAGTGTTCAGCAGGACAAGCTGCACTGACTTGATTGGGTCTTTGGCCAAAAGGGGTGGCCTGGGAAGGGGAGCACAGTGAGGATACCTGCTCTTGCAGGATGTCCCAGGCTGAGGTGTAGGTCCTCACCTTGTCCCGTCTCCATCCTGATGGGGCAGATTGGTGACCCTATTTCTTTTCCAGAGAAAAGCGTGTGCCCTTCTCTCTCCCCATTTCTAGACACACACACACACACACACACACACACACACACACACACACACACACCTGCCCCGGACGCTGTGACTGAGATATATAGCAGCATAATTGACTCAAGATGCAGGCTTCCTTGGAGCAGTTTGTGTAAGACATCATGCCATCTTGGAGGGAAGAAAGGCACCCACTCTTCAGGCGGAGGGGCCCAGGATAAAGCGCCAAAACACACAGTTATAAAGAAAGCAAAGAGATAATGGAGGAGATTCGTCTCTGCTGCTCAGGGATGGGACTTTCCAGGGGAGGGAGCGACCCGAACAAAGGCGCTGAGATGAGGAAGCCCAAGGAATGTTCAGAGAATGGTGTGTTTGACTGAGAGGGCAGCAGGATAAACATGTTGGAGCCAGAATGTGGAGCGCTTTCATTCTAAGGGATTTGGGTTGTATCAAGTAAGCACTAGGAAGCGGGGTTTTATTTTAATGTTTTAAAGTCGGGACATGCACAGAGTGAAATCTTCAAACAATTGTGCTCTGATCCCCAGGCACCCACCTCCCTTCCCAGAAGCATCTGCTGTTCCCAGTTTCTTGTGCATTCCTGTGGAGAGTCAGTTTTTGCAAACATGTATGTGATTATAGGACCCAATATCTGTCACACTTTTAGTGTGTGATATACATTACTGTATCCTACTCATTTTACTTTAACCACAGATATTCGATGTCCTAAGTACAATTCATTAAGCTCCCTAGTTCAATGAATAAAACTCTACTAATGAATGTTTAATGTTTGCAGTCTTTGGCTACTTGAAAACAACGGTATGGTGAATATCATTGTGTGTGTAAATCATTTTGCACCAACATCTCTAAACTCATGGTCATTAAATTACTCGACAAAGGGTATCTGCATGTGTCCTATGTGGAGAAGATGCTGGGACCAAGCTCATTTTTAGGAAGGTGCTTTTGAAGGCAATAGCATGATGGGCAGGCAGGGACAAGATACATTTGGAAGGTATTATGAGAACACCAGGCTAGGAATGATAAAGCTTAGACCAGAGCACTGACTGAGGAAGGGAAGGTCAAAGTTGGAGACCCTAGTCACTGATTAGATGAGTCTACGCAAGAGACAGCTTAGCTGCAGAGCCCTAACTATCATGGAGGTGGATTAGCTATGAGATAGTGTGCGAAGCTTTAATCAGATTCTTCAAAAGCAGGAATGTATCTGTGTAGCGAGTAAAGAGAGCTAAGACAAAACTAAACAAGGAGAAGTATGGACTTGGAATCCTCACATTCAGAAATAGCTTTTACATGTTATTGGTTTAGCCTTCAGCTGGAAACAGCAACCATGCGTCAGGAGTTTCCCACAGTGCAGGATTCTTTTTGACGCAAATCACCCTCTGATGCAGGTTCATAAAGGAGGGCTCTGCTCACGACAGTTAGTGGAGATCCTGTGATCTTCCAAATCCAGATTCCAGCCTCTTTTTGACCCTTGGAACCCCCTCCACTCAGCCACTGACTAGGAGAAGAGAATTATGGGTAAGGGAGGTTTTCTGGGGATATTATTTCCATCCATCTTTCGAGCAGTATTGACTCTCCTGGCTGCACGTAACTGTGCAGAAGCTTAAGAGATACCCTCTTGCCACGTGCCCAGGAGGAAGAAAGAATTACCTGATGAACCAGCAGGAGACCACGGCCTACAAAACTGTACCTGCAGAACAGTGACTTGCAGTCTCAGAGGCTGTTTTCTCATCTGTGAAATGGGAACAATGGCGCCGTCACCTCATAGATTAGGTTACTGTGAGGGCCAAATGGGATCAGTGTGCCATCTGCTCAGCTTGGGCATCCGTACCTGAATATCACTGCAGTGGATATTTACGATATGTTCTGTGAGAGCCGCAACGGTGGCTTTCCCTGTGTTCCTCTGCCCTCCCCAGGTCTACAGAGAAGAAAAACACAGTCCATTTATGGCTGACCTGGATTGTTCTGGCCCCAAAGTAAATTTATTTTCTCGAAATAAATCATTTGGTTTGGCCAGCTCCACAGATCAAATTCATGAGATTACTTCCAAATCTCACTAGGCCTGGTCCATGGAGCCCCAGCCTCTGCCAGACAGCTCTCTCTCTCTCTCCCACAGCACATGCAGCCCGCAGAACGATTCCTATCCAGTCTTTCATGTTATTCCCACACTTCAGAAGTCTGGAGGCAAGCTGAATGTTTGCTGTTCTGGGATCATTTGAAGCCGGGCATGCAAAGAGTTCCGAGTCACTTTCAAGTCAGCCCGTAGGAAATCTTTCTTGGCAACCAGACAACTAGAATTAGTTATTAAAGGCATGTCAAATGAATAAAGACACCTCTGTGAGGAAAACCGCAAGGGCAGTTACTTTTTCTAATATGAATGGGAGGCTAATATCAAATCACCTTTAATTTTCCACTCTTTCTCTGCTGCGTCGATGGGAGGTCAAATCTAATAATACAGATACCCGGGAAAACCATTTCTGTTTTCAACCCTGCAGATGTGCATCTTAAAACCGTGCTCTGGAATTCAAGCGAGTACCTGAGCCCTGACGAGGCCGTTTCCTCCCAGAACCGTTCTACCGGATGCCAAGCCGGTGTTGCCCTCACAGGCAGTGAGCAGCCGATCCATGAAACACAATCAAGCATGGTCTCGTTGATAAGCCACAGAGCCCACAGAACCCAGGCCACAGCGTTTGCCCGAAAGGCAAGGATGACCGTGCACACTCAGCTACTCTGTTCCCAAGGACCCAGGGAGAAACGCAGGAAAGCGTTTTGGAAAGAGCAGCCTGTTTTCCAGATGTGACTCACTGAAAGCCTTGGGAAGGCGCGTCTCCATGTGGCCTGTGTTTAGGATCCCCATGGACAGGTTTGTGATCAGGGGGAGCTAGTGACAACCAGGAAGTGCCACATGGTGGGTTGGAGGCTCGAGTTGAACCCTGTCTGTGTTCTGCCTCCACTGTGGCTTTCTTCCTGTTATGGTGGGTATTGCGCTGAGGTTCTCTGGCCTTAATTTTCTCAGCTATAGAATGGGAGCAATGCCTTCTCACACAGTGATGTTACGGATTAAATACATGGTAATAGGGATTTTCCCACTCTCACCCCATCTCTGCAGGGTCTTACTCTGTAGCTCAGGTTAGCCCTGAGCTTGTGGCCCTCTTAACTTCAGCCCATTGAGTGCTAGGACTCCAAGCATGTTGTCACTATGCTTGTGACTTATTCTTAATCACCTCCAGGGTGATCTTCCAACGTTTACCTCTGGATCTAGGTATAAGTCCACCTTGTGGACATCCTGGCCCTGGCCCTGCCTTGAGGTCCTGCCCTTCTCCTTGATGTCTTAGGCCAGGGTCTGGCTCCCCCACTCGGTCTTTCTCATTGTCAGTATTGAGGCTCTTCCTCTGATCTGGGACCCACATTTGTGGTTTCTCTGGTGTCTTTGGCTGAACATCATGGTGCCTCAATCTGTACCAGTCAGAGGGATGAACAAGACTGAGCTTAGAAAAGATGGCCAAGGAATTGAAGAGGACTTTGAATTCTTTTTTCACATTTCTTTTCTTTTCTTTTTTAGAGCTGAGAACCGAACCCAGGGCCTTGTGCTTGCTAGGCAAGCGCTCTACCACTGAGCTAAATCCCCAACCCCGTTTCACATTTCTTATCCTCTTATCTGAGAGTTTGAAGTGTGGTCATTGTAAGTCAATGAAGGAATCGACATTTGGGCAACCTGAATTATGTTCATTGGTTCCTTGGTCGAGACTTTAGGATGGAAAGTAACCGAGGAAAAGTGACCCCAGGGGCCTGGAGGGATGGCCGAGGGGGTAAAGTGCTTGCTACACAAGTGTGAGGGGTCTACACCAAGCCTCAGCACTCACATAGAGCTGGGCATGATAGCCTATGCCTTATTCCACTGTGCCGGGAGGTGAAGACAGGAGGTAGCATGTGTCTGCAACCCCACTGCACCAGTGAGGTGGAGACAGGAAGATCCCAGAGCTCCTTGGCCAGCCTAGTGGAGTCAGTGAGCCACAGGTCCCAGTGAGAGACCCTGTCTCAGAATACAGAGTAGAGAAGTAACTGAGGAAGACATCTGAAGTCCACCTGTATCTTCTACATGCATGGGTACACACACACAGACACATAGACACACACACAGACACACAGACACAAACACACACAGACACACAGACACAAACACACACATGCACACAGACACACACACACAGACACACATGCACAAACACACATGCACACACAGACACACACACAGACACCCACACAGGCATACACACAGACACATAGACACACACACAGATGCACACACACAGACACACAGACACAAACACAGACACACATGCACACAGACACACACACACAGACACACATGCACAAACACACATGCACACACAGACACACACACAAACACACATGCACACACATAGACACACACAAACAGACACACACAGAGATGCACACACACAGACACAAACACAGACACACATGCACACAGACACACACACAGACACATGCACAAACACACATGCACACAAAGACACACATACAGACACACACATACAGACACCCACATACACACACACACACACAACATAAAAGAAAAGTGACTCTGTCCTTCTTTCCCCTTCTCTTTCTCCCTCTTTACCTCTCACCCTTCTCTGGTTTATGTTCTTTTTTATTTTTTTTTGTCACAAAACAAAGAATCTATTCTGAGCTGCTAATTTTTCTAAGTAGACCTAAGATGAAAATGGAAATAGAAAGCGTCATCCAGACCCTCAGATAGGGCCTCCTGTTTGACTGTGTGCTGTCTGTGAAGTAAAGCAAGCAACCGACTGGCCTATCCTCGGACTACCTGCTCTGCATGGAAAGTACGGCCTAGGGCCTTCTACAGAAGATGAGCCCGTCGTAGGCACGTGTGTCCGTGGGTGCGCGTGCGGAGTGTGTGGGAACAAGTCCAGGTCCACGAGTAAAGGAGCTAGCAGAGGTGCCGTGGGCTGGCTCTGTGCCGTGGGCTGGCTCTGTGCCGTAGCTTTGCTCCATTCTCTCTTTATGGCCGTGGAAGAGGCAAGTGTCATGACTGCCGCCCACGGAAAGACACAAGCTTGGGAAGGCTGGAGATGTCGTCCGACTTCCAGTTCCAAGTGGGAGGAAGACCTGTGACTCCAGACTGGTCTGCTTGACTTGGGAGGCTGGAACCCAAGAAAAACACTCTAGAGCAGTGGTTCTCAACCTGCAGGTCAGGGCCCCCCTGAGGGTCAGAAATCAGATACCCTGCATATCAAATATTTACCTTGTGATTCATAACAGTCACAAAATTACAGTTATGAAGTAGCAACAGAAATAATTTTATGGTTGAAGGGGGTCACCCCAACATGAGGAACCGTATTAAAGGGTCGCAGCATTAAGAAGGTTGAGAACCACTGCTCTAGAGTCAGGGCCTAAATACTCCTGGAAAAATCTGTGATGAAGCCTGAGCCATGTGCTAGCTCTGTACCCCTAACACACCTACACCTTAACATCCACAAGCCTGTTCTCTCTCCCTTTTCATGGCTGCTGAAGGCCTGACCTGGTGTGATGACCGTCCCGATGTGAGGGTGTGGGTTTCTTCTACTGGGAGCTAGGGTCTCCCACAGTGCCCACTGAGAGGCCAGAACCCTGCTTGGGCGCCACTGCCCAGGGAAAGGCAACTCGTTTGATTTCTATTGAGCTGAGTCACCTGTGGGAGGGTGCCAGGGAGCAGGGTGGAGCAGGGTAGAGCAGGGCTGGAGAGGGCTCCCTGCATCCGGCAGCTTGGTCCCCAGGCCACACTGAGCCCATTCATCTTATTTCCAGCATCCGTCTCCTCGTGAGTGACAGTGCACGGTCTGAGCGGCAGGTGCTCTACCTTCCCCAGCCACTAGGCCATCCAGACACTGCTGCTGCAGTGCAGCTTTTGTGCTCATCAGAGGGGACCCTAGAGGATCTTCCCAGTGGATCTGTCACTCAGAAGGAGACATCACATCCCTGCCCTCCAACACTGTGCAGGATCTCCCACCCGAGCACGCTGGATCGAAGAGCCAAGTCGGGGCAAGCCTGTGCATATGAGGCCTCAATTTCAGATTAGATTCACAAATTTAATTTCCTATTCCTTAATTTAATTCTGCATTTTAGTTTTGTTTTTATTATTTACATGGGTTCCCTTTAATGATTCCAAATTGCTGCAGCCCTCTAGCAGTATTTTGTCTTAGGTTAACTTCTTGAAAACCGATCAGTGTTGGAGTTTATTCCGTGCTGGGTTTAGTTATTTTCTGAAATGAAACACAATTAAATTAGAATAATGAACATGCTCTTTAGAGGATTAATTCATAATAAGCGGGCCATGTGCTACAGCTCACAGAAGAAAGGGCACGAGGATCGAAAGCTGTTTTTTCTGCCTAAATATGAAAAGTACGTTCTGCAGAGCAGAACAAATCAGCTAATGACATCCAGAGTGCTGGCCAGCCCCAGAGCGGCATGGAGCTGGCATCTTGAGTTAGCACAATCCCCGCCCACACTGTTGCCTACCTTCCCTCCCGGAGAGGGGCTGGCAGCAGACTCCTTGCCTGGCTGGCTCCTTGCTCTTTAGCGTCGTCGAGAGATGCTACTGTGGGCTTTCTAAATTCGACCGGAGGGAGCCCCCAAACTCAGCAGCTCGGGGCTTCACTCGCTTCATCCTCAGAGCTTCTCAGTGCCCATCATTCGTTCATTCTTCCATGCGTGGGATGACTGATCAGCTCCTGTGATGTAACCAGGCATCCATCCATACACGCAGGCTTCAGAGAGAGCTGAGAGGGAGACAGACCCAGCTCTCTGCTCTTCCAGACTTACACACTCTAGCAGGCTGAGACAGAAAGAAGGAGTTAATGCCCTTTTAAGTGCAGCGGGGGGGGGGGGGGGGGGGGGGGGCGGGGAGGGGGGGGGCAAGGCAGGCTCTTGGGAAAAGGTGTCAGGTGAGCCAAAATTCCGAAGGTGAGAAAAGTGAACCATTTCTAGGAGCCACCCAGGGTGGAGTGGTCCAGAGGGAAGGCCCCTCAGTAAGCCCTAAGGCAAGAGTGTATCTGGCTAGGTAAGGGAGGGGGCGCTAGGGGAGCTGAGAAAAAAGAGCCGAGGACAAGGGAGACCAGATCTGGTGGGCCTTGGCTTCCGCTGTGAGAGAATGGAAAGTCAGGGCGGGGTTCTGAATGGGCAGAATTCGTCTGAGTTATATTAAAAGATTTCTGGCTGCTGGCTGATAATGGACTGTTGGCAGGGGGGTGAGGCACAGTGGGGTGCATAGATTCTGGGTAACTTTTCAGGAGACGAAGAGCTTAGGTCCTAAAACTGAAGCCTCGGGGCTCTATGGTACCACGTTCTCTGGACTCAGGCCTCACAGCCAGACCTAGGAATTTAGAGTCTTCTACAGCCTCTTACCTACCAGAAGAACCAGAGTAAGGGTTTCATAAAGAACCAGAGCTGATGGCAGGGAGGCATGCCTCACCATTATTCTCACCATGGCCCGGGCACTCCTCAACATCCCCTCATCACACCCCCCCCATGCCCCCACCCCACCCCCACCCCCACCCCACCCCCACCCCACCCCCACCCCGCACGCCACCATCCGCTTCATTGGAATTTTGCATCTTGCAATGGAAAGGACCTTGCTGGGTGGGTGGGTGGGGCAGTTCTTCATTGTCTTCTTGGTTGATTGCCCCCCCACCCCGCCCCCACAGAAGGAGGGAGCCCCTTTCAGCCAGGTACTCTGTAAGGTACGTCCAAGTTTTTGTGGGGCAGCTGCCACAGGGATGAGGACAGATCAAAGCAAGAGCAGACCGACATCTGTGGCCACCAAAGCGAGCGAGAGGTACAAACTGAATGAATAAGTAAGCAGATAAATGATTGATGGGGGTGGGGGGGATGAATGATTAATGGATAAATGAATGATGGATGAATAAACAATGAGTGTACAGCTGAGACCCAGCTCCTCCTTTCTGCTTTTGGGTGTTTCTGCCTGCCTGGGAACAGAGGGATAAAGAGACTCCCAGGGCTCTTGCCTCTGGAATCCCATGGCGGAGTTGGGATGCACCCATCTGACCCTGAAGGGTCTGGGACTGTGGGGAGCAAGTCCACTGGAGGAAGAAGACTGCTGTAGGAGGGCCTGGATGGAGGAAGGCTCCTGAGCAGCCTGGAGGTTTTGAGGGATGAGAAAACTCCTAGGATTTGGGGGGACGTACAGGAGATAGAGGAGAGAGAAAGAAGACAAACTGAGTTCTGCTTTTTCAGGCTTCCACTGTTCATTCAGCTGATGCTAGGCCTGGGGTGAGTCCTTCCAGGGCCTGTTGGGATAGAGAAGCCTGCCTGAGCTAAGCGTCTGGTTGTGTTATGTGCACAAGCAATAAGGTTCTGGTGACTAAAACCGCCCGAAACTTTTCTTACGGGGACAGCTGGTCATGGTTCAGATTTAAACCCAGACAACCTGTCCACTGTAGCGGCAGGGCATGGGTCTAGCTGCGTCCCCAATTCTAGAAGGGTGTCTCCCAGTGTGGCTAGAGCTTGCTATCTCTCAGGACTGGAGAGCATCCTACTTTGAAAGAGATTCAAGAAACAGTGAGTTTCTGGGGCCCCTGGGGCTCACAGCTCTGTGCGATTGGGGGATTTTGTTTGGGGGTTCTCATGAGGTCTAGATTGAGTTTGGGGTCAAAAGACGGCTTTGTGGAGGTCTGTAGAGAGGACTCAGTTGGTACAAGTGCTTGCCTTACAAATATGAGAACCTAGGTTTGATTCCCTGAATCCAGCTCAAAACTGAGTGCTTGGCAACACACTTCTGGAATCCCAGTGCTGGAGAGGTAGAGCCAGGATGATCCTAGGTACTTGCTAGCCAGCCAGCTGTGAGCTCGAGCTTCCCAGAGGGATCCTGTCAAAAAATCTGATGGAGAGTGAGTGTGGAAAACACCTGGCTGTTGATCGCTGGCCTCTACACACAGGTACCCGTGTGTGTATCACGGGAAGAGTCTGCATGTGAATTCCGCTTTGTTTTCTGGAGCGGAGCTGATCATTGTTATCAGCGTGGTTCCCATTTATTGAGAGTTTACTAAGGGCTAGCTGTTGGGCTAAGAGCTTTGTAGTTTTTATGTCATTGACATCTCTTACAACCCCGGGATGTAGGTAGGCTTTTTTAAAGCCTTTCTTTTATAGATGAAACATGGCACCTAATAATGTGCACTGAAGATGTGGATCTGAAATTGACCACAAGTGGATGGTGACCACTTGGAGTGAACAGACTTCTAGAAGTTTCTTCTAGCAAATCTTCTCAATAGCTATCCAGCTAATCTGGTTGTTTTTAACCCTTTGGGGGTAAGTGGTTAGGCATGCAGAGCCTCTTCTTAGAAAATTCACATTTTGGAAGGGGTGGCTCAGTCACCAAGAGCACTTGCTGCTCCTACAGAGGACCCAGGCTCTGTTCCCAGCACCCCCATGGTTGGTAGCTCACAAGTCTGTAACTCCCATCTCAGCAGATCTGACGTCATTTTTCTGATCTCTGCGGGCACCGCCAGGCACATGAATGGTGTATACACACAAATATGTACATACACTCATACACACAAAATAAGAAAAAATGCACACTTTGCATTTCCTAGGCAGTCTCGGGGGTCCACGGGCCTTGCTCAGCCTTACTTTTTTTCACATTCGCTGTCCACCCTGTTTTCCTTCCTTATAACCCAAGGGCACAGGGCAGGCCACAGGGCCCCCTAAACTCACCCCTGTGGGGAATGGGATCAGACGGGACAGGTTAATCAATGCAAGTGCACTGCCTCCTCCTTCCATAATTACATTCCTGCCTTTTCATCCTAACAGCCAGCACTTAGAGTAATTGCGTCCCAATAAGCCCCCCAGGTCCAGGGCCCCTGGGACCTGTTGACATGCCATCTGCTTCTAGTGGGCTTCTGGAGACCAAGACAGCCTTTTAAAATGTTTCCTGTTTTTTTTTTTTTTTTTTTTTTTTTTTTTTTTTTTTTTTTTTTTTTTTTTTTTTAAGGAAGACAAAGAACTCCATAACAGCTCTTGCCCCAAGTCCCAGGATCTTAACCCACCCACATCATATTAGCCTCGGAGCTCAAGGGCCTCTTTCCTCCTGTGTTGTCCAGCTGATGTTAAGACAGCTGCACCTCTCTTCCAAGTGGATGACCTCTGGAAATACCTGGCTTTGGAACAGGGTGGCTGCCGCAGGCTTAGGCTGAGAGATCCAGCTCAGGGCTAGAGACTGGAAAGCTTGGGAGTCCCCTCGGGGCCTGGGTATCGCGCAGCCTTAACCACCCTCCATTTATTCATTCATTCATTCATAAGATTTATTGGCACTTCCCCAAAAGGCTTCTACCTTTTGAAGGAAACAAGACAAAACAAAACAAAAAACAAACAAACAAACAAAAACAACCCTCAGTGCAAAGAATAGAGGCTCTCCCAAGAAACAGGGGTTTCATGAATCCAGAGAGTCATATTTCCAGAAATACAGCTTCCGCTAAAGAAGGTGCATGCATTCGTTCTTCAGGCTCAGCAAAGTCCGCGCAGCTCACAGAGAAAGTGCAGGGTTCATGGTGATTTGAGTTTCACCGTTTCCCAAAAGACATGGCTCCTCTGCTGGCCCCCACCCAAGGAATGAGGTATAAAAGGGAGAGGTCTGGTGTTTGTTATATGACTTACAGACGCCCCCTCCCCCATCACGCTTTTTTTTTTTCTTGGAAGAAGTTTCCTCCAGGTCTTCTCAGCCTCAAGGCCTCCTCAAGTTCATCTCCCTTGTCCGGCATCTTCAAGGTTGGGTCCCTCATCTATTCCGGCTGCAGGAGGGATAAGGAGAGAGTTTGACCTTGCAATAAGATGAAGAATGTCCTTGAACGGTTAACCCTCCCCTCTCCAGACACGATCACTCTAGCTGCTGATCTTTGGTTTAGCAGAAAAGGCGTCTATTCTTCAGGAAGGCAGGGTTAGTCTCTGAAGTCTTGGTTCTGCCAATCATGGGTGTGTGTGGCTTTCGGGAGGCCACTTCATCTCCCCCATCATGGTTTTCCTCTAGTGGGAAAACGAGGATGAGATTTATTTTACAAGGTGAAAATTAGGAGGAGAACACACTCATGGTATTCTGTATGTCATTTCCTCCTTTCCTGTCCAGTACAAAGAAGGTGCTGATATTTGGTTGTTCTGTCACCCCTGCTGGGGCACTCTATTCATTCCACTCATCCTTAACCCTAACCTTTTGTTTACCGTCAACAGACAACCTGAATCCCACAGCTTTGGGCCTTTCCCAGCAGGCTCTGTCCCACTAACAAGTATAGCATTCCTCTTAAAGACATCCCTCCGGTAGTGTCCCGTGCAGCCTGAGACATGGGGACACCCACAGGCATGCCAATATTGGTTGTCTTTTCTTAACTACCTCTGGTCGAACACCAAGGCCCTTCATCCAAGTCTGTTAGAGCTGCAGTGCATGGCCCAGGGACCCCACCAGTGGTCTTCAGGACGAAATTCAGGTTGTAAATGAACCCCAGTGTCCTGAAGACAGGCACAGGCCAGTGGTTGGTACAAGGCACACGCCACCACTCAAAGCCATGGTCACTCCTATCTCCTCATTGCTAGCTGCCCATTGCTCGTGCCAGAGATGACACCACCACCACCACGATCACCCCGTGAATGGCACTCAGCACCTGGGTCAGGACTCTCTGAGCCCTGGGGAGCTGACACCCAAGAGACATACATCAACCAGATCCTCAAAGAAGACCCAGACCCCGCCCCCACCCTTCCAAGTCTTGGTGCGCTTTGTAAGTGTGTGGGCCGTTTGTTCTGGTGGAATCTTGAAATTGGCAGGTGGTGAGGAGAAAGGGCACCAAGGAGGAGGGAAGGGGTCAGAAGTGGCCGGAGGAGATTAGGGATTTCATTAAACGGCCTGTTTAGGTAAGGGCTTTTAGGTGCAAAGCTGCTTTGCATGATAATGGCCGTTTATCGGAATTCCGTTCTACTGAGGGAAGCGTCTTTGAAACTTAATTACTGTGGCTTGTTAGCTGGGCTTCTCCCTAATGCCTCCCCACCCTGTGGTAAACGGAACCCAAGCGCTTGTCTCTCAGCTTCAGCTCTGCTGGTGACTTCAGGGGGACAGATCCCTAGTCATCTGCCCTTTTAGGATGCTTGGCCCTGCACCGGGCAACCTTTGGTGAGTGGAGGGTCTTTGGGACAACCCAGCAAAGGAAGACAGTCAGGGCAGCATAGCGGTTCTGGTATCGGCAACTGGAACCGAACCACCCTGAAGTCGCTCTTTCCCAGATTCCCAGATATCTCTCTCTCTCTCTCTCTCTCTCTCTCTCTCTCTCTCTCTCTCTCTCTCTCTCTCTCTCTCTCTCTCTCTCTCTCTCTCTCTCACACACACACACACACACACAGCCCCAAGTGCAAAGCGGGACCAGTGCCACCAGGTTGGCTGGTTAAGTGGACGTGTCTTGACCGAGGGGTGAGGTTCTGACTCGAGTCGTGGCCCGACGGTTGGAGGAGCAGAGTCCCTGGTTGGGGGTGGCAATTTTGTTCAAGGCTGGAGGACAGCATTCAGGGACCCACCAGAACAAAGGGCGCCAGACAGAAAGGTTGGTGGCGGTGGCGGTGGTGGTGGGGGAGTGCAAAGGAGTGGGCCTGGAAGCCTTCGGGGAGCCTGCGCACTGGGCAGAGGCAGGGAAGGGTTAAAGGGTCTGGAAACTCCTGTTTCCAATCACTTGTCAGCTCGCGTTGCCCTTAGCCTTATCAGCGAGGATAGGGCCTCGCAGGGAGAGAGGCTCAGAGAGCTTTCCTTTCCAGGCTCTTCCCGGACTCCAAGCTCTCGGCGTTCTCATTACCTTCTAAGGGCTCTCAGCTCGGGCCGGAGGTGGGGGTGGGACGGAGCTGGGAGGCTTGGGGGGAGGGCTCGGAACCCAAGCGCAGTTAATGGAGTTGAGTGCAAGTTACTAAATACAGCCCTAGGGGGTGGTAAGGCTGTAGGATCTCAGCAGTAAACCTTCAGATGGCCCCGCCTCCTTCCACCGCACTGCAGAGAGCCAGATTAGTGCGGACTGCACGTTCCCTCTTTTTTTTTTTCCTTCTTTTTTCTAACTCACCTTAGGCTAGCACCGTTCAACAGCTTTTCCTTTTACAATGACCCCGGAACCAGAAATCTCCACGATGCATTTGTGTGGTTACTTTTACAGCTCTAGGGAAGGACCCCTGCGCTTCACGCTGGCCTGTTTTATTTTCTCTGGAGACCGACTCTTCCTTTGTAGCCCAGGCTTGCCTTGAACTCCTGATTCTTCTGCCCCAGCTTCCTGAGCGCTGGGATTAGAGGTGTGGGCCACTGTGCCTGGCATCGTGTTGGTTTCCCGACGGGTGGCAATTCTCATTTCGCCCAGTTCTCACAGTTACTAAGCTACCCAGGGGCGGCTGTCAGGAAACTCGATAAATTTCCTTTCTCCAGCTCCACTTGAGTTGCTGACTAATAAATAAATAAATAAATAAATAAATAAATAAAAATAAAAAAGATAATCCAGGAGCGAGGGTTGCAGGAAGTCAGAGCAAGCGGTCATCCCTATCCAGACCACCGTGGACCTTGACGCTGCTCATGGTCAGCAGCATTTGGGTACAGTTATCACGGCGACCACTGGTCCTCTACAGTACACTTTTCTGATGGCTGTCCACCAATGCATTTGGAAGGCTGCCCTGAAGAAAGGCAATGCCTTGGGTCTCCTGAATCTCTGGTAACCAGGCTGAAGAAAGGAGATAAAGTCAAATGTAAACAAGCGGAACCACCGTTTGGTCGTTTGGTGTAGAACCTAAGTGGCCTGTCGGCACAGAGTTGCACTCAGATATGTGTGCTAGGGAGCTAGGTCTGCGGAGTTCTGTGGTGGATAAGGAGTGGCAACGTTGTAGGATATGGATTGGTCTAGGCTGGGGACCGGGGCCACAGGGTGTGGAAGAGGCAGCAGATTCGAGTGAGTCTGGGGATCCTGGGATGACAGAAATAGACTTTGGGCTGGAGCCACCATCTTCCCCTGGCAGACGAGGCCCAAGACTTTGGTTCTTCCAAGTTTTGGACATCCCAGGCTGTTCGGTTCCTTCTGGAATCCATCTTCTAGCGGTCCACTCTGTTTCCCCTTCACTGTCATTGCAAGTTTTACGTCCCCTGAGCACCCTTTCCCTGTCCCCTCCTCACCTCTGGTTCCAGACTTTCCAGTGGGTTATTTCTCCCACTGTGGTCCCTCATTGCCATCTGCATTTATACCCCAAACCATTTCATTATGTAGAGTTGAAGGACGCATGGGCTTATAAGTTTTATAGACACAGACAGACTGTGCCTCCAACTTTAAGCCTCTCTCTAAATTCCAGTTTCTTCATCTATAAGGTCAGGACAATAATATACACCCAACCAGACTGGCGCAGGGTTTAGTTGGAAGGGAACTGTATTCATTATCCATGGCTGCATAACAAATTACCCTACAATTTAGTGGTCTAAACTAGCAATAAACACTGTGTCACTCAGTTTCTATGGGTCAGGAATTTGGGAGCGGCTTAGCTGGGTAGTTTGGGCTTGAGATTTCTCCATCTTCGGAGGGGCTACAGGCATTACAATGTGTGGCTGAGCTGGGTGGCTCTGATTCTCAAGTGGCCTACTCACCCGGCTTAAAGCAGGGGGCGGGGCCACTTAACTTTCACATCACTGTGGCTAAAATACCCGGTCAAGATGACCTAATATTTATTTCGGTTTATAGTTGCAGAGGGTTTTCACCCATCCTGGTGGGGGAGGCTTGGCTGAGCAGCTCAGTTTGAGATGGCAGGAGGCTGTGGTGAGGCTTGTTTATACCGTTGTGGACCAGAAAGCAAAGAAAAGGTGTGTGTGTGGGGGCGGGGCGGGGGTGCAGAACCTTCACAGATGACCTACTTGTACCAGCTGGACCCCCATTTCCTAGAAGCTCCACAGCTTCCCTAAAGAGTACCCCTAGCTGGAAAACAAGTTCCAAACAGGAGCCTCTGGGAGACAGCTCCGATTTACATCCTAACAAGAGGTTTTATTTCCTCCCCCGTGGGACCTCCCCCACAGGGCGGGGCTTCTTGAGTGTCTCCACCACACAGAAGCCCTGTTCCTCTGGAGCTCAATGAGCCCAAGCAGCGCAAGGTAGGAGCTGCACTGTCATTCACATCTCAGCCTCAGAAGTTACACATCCTCATTTTCACAAATCCTATTAGTTACACATGTCAGCGCTAATCAGTGCAGAAGGGCTTTATAGGAGCACATGGATACGGAGGGGCTTAGGGATCCGTGGTGGCTCTCCGGGAGGCCCAGCTACCACGAGTGTTCGTCTCACGCTTGTCCAAAACATATAAACTGCAACCCGGGCTCGTCAGAAGACTAAGCCAGGTGCATTTCAAGTTCAAGACCTCCTTGGGTTGTGGAGTGAGTTCGAGTTTGACTCAAAACAAACAAAAACGAAGAGCTGGGGATAGAATATGCTCGGTGGTAGGAGGCTTTACCTAGCACGTGCAAAGTCTGTGTGTGTGTGTGTGTGTGTGTGTGTGTGTGTGTGTGTGTGTGTGTTAATCCCTAGTAACACATACCTACCCCCTTGCCCACATCAAAAGACTCCGTAAACAGTAGCTGCTATTAGTAGCAATTCATACTTCAATACTCCCTATTTAAAACATGAAGTCCTTCAGGGTAGAGACCCTGTTTTGTGCCGCGTGTCTCTCAGGGGCCTAGCGTTGTGGTAAGCGTATTGGTAGGTTCGTACTGAGTGTTGAACCCACAATGAAGGCTCAGAGAGGTTCAGAGTGATGGCGGGCTCTGAGTGAATGCAGAGAGAGAACCTTATCCAGATGCGTTAAGATTCTGTACACCTAGAAAGAATCAAGACCTGCCGGTTTCTCATGGTTCGATGCTTCATTATCAAGTGTGCTTGATAATAAAACAGCATATAGGGTGAGCTCCTAGAAAAGAGGCCCACCGCCGCTGTTTGGTGGGGAATGTTTTAACTCCATCCTCTAAGGAGCGACCTTGCTGCTAGTTACATTCCTGGGCCAAGGCATACATGGGAACCTCTGGATATTTTTGTCATCCTCAATTTCCTACCTTGACGATTCCTGTGTCAACTCTCCCAGGTATAATTTCCCTTCCTAGGAGACTCTGACGCACATTTTCTCAGGGTTCATTCACAAGCACACCCAGCATTTCTTGTGAGAGCCTTGCTGCTGCGGCCCTCCAAGCCGGGCAGGATCTGAGTCGGGGAGATAACTGATACTTTGGGCAATATTGAGTTTCCAGACGTCTAGCACAAACTAGAGTTTTTGCCCTTGCTCCTTGGGCTTCAGAGTTCGCCGCCGATTGTCCCTTAGACCCAGACAAAGCTCTCTGTCCTTACTGGTCTGGGCTCTGTGTTCCACTTTCTAACAGGGAGCTTCTCTCTTGAGACTGCCCCTCTGGGGTGTGGGGGTGGGGGGCTTCAGAGACAAAGACCACTGAGGGACAGGTGTCTTCTCAGAAGTTTCCCATGTAGATCGTATTCCCACCTGCCCTAGGTTCGAGCTCTCCCTCCCCAGTTCCTTAAAACCCAAACAAATGGTTTCAATTGTCTTTCCTCCTTTCTTTAAGATTAGGGTGAGTGGGGCAAGATGAGAGGAAAGTCTTTCTACTGGGGTGGCGGGAACTTGGTTGCACCAAGCAGTAGAT